>NC_058083.1:106179039-106542789 GCF_014858855.1 Bufo gargarizans
TACACATTGTACAGATGGCAATGTGCAATGCGTACGTGCTATTTCATTCTGCAGGCCACTTTCCTTCAGTTCCAAGAGATGGTAATCAGGGCCCTAATTTTCCAAACTCAGGACTGGGAGGGTCCCAGTACTTCAGGAAGTTACGGTGCCTGTGTTGTACCAGGGCAACATTTTCCAGGTCAAGTCCCGCAGACAGCAAGGAAGGGAAGGACCCAAAAAAGATGCAAGGTCTGTTCCAAAAGGGGGGTGAGACAAGGTCTACACGACGATGATGTCGCACCAATGTCGCGCGACAATATTTATAATGATAGTCTATGGTGTTGCACTGCGACATGCTGCGACTGCGATAGTCGCAGAAAAATCCATTTTGAAAGAATTTGTTGCGACTGTCGTGTCGCAGCATGTCACATGTCGCAGTGCGACACTATAGACTATCATTATAATATTGTCGCGTGACATTGGTGCGACAAAATGTCGTCGTGTAGACCTAGCCTAAGGAAAGACACCATCTACCACTGTGAACCCTGCCCTGAAAAACTGGCCTGTGCATGCAGGATTGTTTCAGAATCTACCACACATAGTAACATACATAGTAACATAGTACATCCATGGAGTATTAATTTAATTTCATCCATGATGTACCCTGTAGTTTTACCACCTTATATCTCTGATTTAGCCGCATAGCTTACAGATCCACTTTTCATCAACCACTACATATTCATTTCTGTGAAACACCTATTAGGTCAAAAGTACCCTTTTCAACCCTTTAAAATGTTCATACAGGGGGTGCTCTTTCCGAAATGGGGTCACTTGGGGTTTTTCATTTCTGGGGACCTCAGGAATTTTTTTAATACAACATGGTAGCTAAAATCCATGTCTGTTTATTCAGGCCTGCAAAAAACATATTTTGCACTTTGTCTCTAGAGCCCTGCTGTGTGCCCGTACAGCAGGCTACAAACACATATGGGGTGTTTCCTGAATGGGGAGAAAATGGGGAACACAACATTGGGTACATTTTCTCCTTTAACCCCTTGTGGGAAAAAATAAAAGTAAAAATGGGGTCTGCTAGAAATTATTTATTTTTCACGAATATGTGGTTTGAAATGCCTTCACAAGTATTTCTGTCTTCTGTGAGACACTTATTTCTACCACTTAAAATGTTCGTACAGGGGTACTCTTTCCAAAATGGGGTCACTTAATGGGGTTTTTCATTTCGGGGACCTCAGGAATTTATTTAATGCATTATGGCACCTAGAATCCATGTCTGGCAATTCAGGCCTGTTAGCAAAATTCATATTTAAAGTTTAGAGTTTGACTCTAGAGCCCTGCCATGCGCCAATACATCATTATTTGAGCACATATGGGGTGTTGGCTTATTCGGGGGGAAATGGAGAACAAAGTGGGGTGAATTTAGTCCTGTTAGCCCTTGTGAAAGTGAAAAATGTGGGTGTAAAGCAACTTTTTCTGGAAAAAAAATTAATTTTTCATTTTCACAGCCAAGCGTTTCCTAATTCTGTGAAACGCCCGATGGGTCAAAGTGCTCACTACTCACCTTGAAATATTCCTTGAGGGATATAGTTTCTGGAATGGGGTCACTTTTGGGGGGTTTCCACTTTAGGGGCCACCTCAGGGTGTCTTCACTTGCGACATAGCTCCCAATTACCATTCCAGCTAAATCCACTCTCCTAACGCCATATGGTGTTCCTTCCACTCTGAAGCCTGCTGTGCGCCCATACATCAGTTTTTGAGCACATATAGGGTGTTGGCATATTCAGAGGGAAATGGTGAACAAAATGCGGGGTGCTCTTTGTCCTGTTACCCCTTGTGAAAGTGAAAAATGTGGGTGTAAAGCAACTTTTTCTGGAAAAAAAATAAAAAATTTCATTTTCACAGCCAAGTGTTTCCTAATTCTGTGAAATGTTTTCTTGAGAGGTGTAGTTTCCGGAATGGGGTCACTTTTTGGGGGTTTCCACTCATAGGGACCTCAGGGTGTGTTCAATTGCAGATGGCGCCTGTCAATTATTCCAGTGAACTCTGCCTTCCAGAAGCCATTTGGTGCTCCTTTCCTTCTGACCCCTGTGGTACACCCATATAGCAGTATACAAGCACATATGGGTATTGCTGTAATCAAGAGAAAATAGGCAATAAATTAGGGGGTGCATTTTTTCCAGTTTCCCCCTTGTGAAAATAAAAAATTTGGAATTTTTCTGGAAATAAAATTGTAAATTTTTCATTTTCACAGCCAATTCCATGAATCACCTTTGCGGACAAAATTCTAACTACACATCTTGAAATATTCCTTGAGGGGGTGTAGTTTCCAGAATGGGGTCACTTTTTGGGGTACCACTCTAGGGGTACCTCAGGGTGTCTCATATAAGACATAGCTCCCAAAAAGCCAATCCTGCAAAATTTGTCCTCCAAAAGCCTTATTGCGCTACTTCCCTTTTGAACCCTGCCATGCATCCAGACATCATTTTTTAGAACATATGGGGTGTTTCGGGAGGGAAATGGGGAACAAAATGTGTGGGCATTTTGTCCTGTTTCCCCTTCTGAAAGTGAAAAATTGCATTTTCTAAATGATCCAAACATGAAGTAGACATATGGGGAATGTAAAGTAATACTATTTTGGAGGTATTACTATCTATTATAAAAGTGAGAAATAGAAATTTGCTAATTTTCAAAATTTTGGTAAATTTTGTGGGTTTTTTATAAATAAAAATGAAATTTAATTAACTCAATTTTACCACTGTCACGAAGTACAATATGTGAGGATAAAACAATCTCAGAATGGCTTGGATAAGTAAAAGTGTTTTGAAGTTATTACCACATAAAGTGACACATATCAGATTTGCTAAAAATGGCCAGGGTAAAAAGGTGAAAAATGGCCCGGTCCTGAAAGGGTTAACTTTGATAAATGCCATTCGCTGAAGTCAGACAACCCTTTAACCTACCCTAACCCTGGGTTCACACCTGAGCGTTTCTCAAACGCGCGTTTTACGCGCGTTTTTGTCGCGCGTTTTTATGCGCGTTTTTTGTAATAGTAAACGCGCGTTTGACGCGCGTTTGTGTGATTGACTGCAGTGTCCTATGGCCACAAACGCGCGTCAAAACGCCCCAAAGAAGCTCAAGTACTTGATTATGCGTCGGGCGTTTTACAGCGCGATCGTACGCGCTGTAAAACGCCCAGGTGAGAACCATTCCCATAGGGAAGCATTGGTTTTCATGTGTTGAGCGTTTTACAGTGCGTTTGAACGCGCTGTAAAACGCTCAGGTGTGAACCCAGCCTAAGGCTACGTGCACATGCTATTGTACCAAATTTTCCATGTGGATTTGCATTCTGATTTTGATGCATTTCTACAAAAATCCATGGCAAAACCTACGTGTTACATGCGGATTTGCCCCAGATTTTACCGTATGCATTTGCAAAGGGTAAAATTCACAATAAAAATGTGCAGAAACAATTGACATGCTGTAGATTTAAAAATTTGCACCGAAGGTCATTTTACACGCGGAACAGGTTTACAATGTGCACATGAGGATTAATCTTATCTGCTACATGCATGCAAATCTGAGCTGCAAATGTGCTCGTAATAGTACAAAGTGTGCATGATGCCTAAGGCTGGTTTCACACGGGTGTTGCGGGAAAAGAAGCGGGTGCGTTGCGGGAACATGCACGATTTTTCTGCGCGAGTGCAAAACATTGCAATGCGTTTTGCACGCGCGTGAGAAAAATCGGCATGTTTGGTACCCAAACCTTTGGGTTAGGTGTTGTCTAGATTGTATTATTTTCTCTTATAACATGGTTATAAGGGAAAATAATAGCATTCTTAATACAGAATGCATAGTACAATAGGGCTGGAGGGGTTAAAAAAAATAAAAAAATAATTTAACTCACCTTTATCCACTTGCTCGCGCAGCCCGGCTTCTCTTCTGTCTTCATCTTTGCTGTGCCCAGGAAAAGGTCCATTGATGATGTCGCTGTGCTCATCACATGGTCCATCACATGGTATTTTTTTTACCATGTGATTGATCGTGTGATGGACCATGTGATGAGCGCAGTGACTTCATCAAAGGTCCTTTTCCTGTGCACAGAAAAGATGAAGACAAAAGAGAAGCCGGGCTGCGCGAGCAAGTGGATTAAGGTGAGTTAAATTATTATTATTATTTTAACCCCTCCAGCCCTATTTGACTATGCATTCTGTATTAAGAATTCTATCAAATCCACACTTGCTTGCGGATGCTTGCGATTTTCACGCAGCCCCATTTACTTCTATGGGGCTTGCATTGCGTGAAAAACGCACAATATAGAACATGCTGCGATTTTCACGCAACGCACAAGTGATGTGTGAAAATCACCGCTCATGTGCACAGCCCCATAGAAATGAAAGGGTCCAGATTCAGTGCGGGTGCAATACGTTCACCTCACGCATTGCACCCGCGCGGAAATCTCGCCCGTGTGAAAGGGGCCTAAGGCCTTTTTTACACGGCCGTGTGTCCCCCGTGGCCATATTGCGGGCACAAGCCGTGTGCATTCCGCATCACGGATGCGGATCCATTCACTTGAATGCAGTGCGGAACGGAACCACCGATGGGAAGCACTATAGAGTACTTCCATGGGGTTCCGTTCCGCAAAAAGATAGAACTTGTTCTATCTTTTTGTGGAACGGATGGATCGCGGACCCCATTCAAGTGAATGGGTCCGTGATCCGCATGCGGCTGGCCCACGGTCGGTGCCCATGCATTGCGGACCACAATTTGCTGTTCGCAGCACGGCCAGGGGGACAGACGTTCGTGTGAAGGAGGCCTATTGCTGTTATAAAGGAGCTCAGATAAACTCTTAGGGCTCATGCACAGGAGTGCGGGTGAATGCACATAAGACTTTCCTTGCGGATTTGTGTGCGTTTCTGCAGGATATCTGCACTAAAATCTACAATGTCTAATTGAAAAGGGGTGAAATCTGTCGCTAAACCTGCAAACAAAACTGACATGCTAATAAATTTGAAGACTGCAATGCAGGTCAATTTCCACATGAAAAAAAAATGCAACGTGTACATAAGATTTGTGTAATCTCATACACTTTGCTGCGTTTTTTTAGGTGGCCTAAGTGTGTAGTAGAGTTATGTAAAGCTTGTTGTTGGTTTCCAATAGCAAGAACATAAGTAAGGGCACAACCACATGGCGTAGTCATGAGGCTGGTATGCCACCGCTGTGCTGCGGTCGAGTACCACTGCAAACGGGCCGCAGCTGCCTCTAATTAAACTAATCAGAACACAATGTTCCGTGGGTCTGTATTATTAATGGCCACGCGATACTGAAGATGCCTAGCAGCCATTAAAGGGAACCTGTCATCACCTTTATGCAGCCCGTACTAACTGCAGTATACAGTAGAGACAGGTGAGTTGATTTCAGCGGTCTGTCATTTAAAAGTTAAAATTAAGTGGTTGCCGAGAACCAACATCACAATCATTGCAGACTGGGCCTTGGAAAAGTAGTCACATCCACCTGAGAAGAGTCCTGGTTATACAAAATTCCTGCTCTCCTGCCCACCTGCTGATGACTGACAGGCTTCTACCTAGTTGTCTCCTTTCTCTCTAGAGAGAACTGCCAGTCATCAGCAGATGGCAGGAGAGCAGGAGATTAGGAATAACCAGGACTCTACTCAGGTGGCCGGGACTCTTTTCCAGGCCCGGGCTGCAATGATTATAAAGCTGGTTATCAGCAACCACTTACTTTTAGCTCATGAGTGACACACCGGCTGACATCAGCATGTCTGTCACCTCAGTGAGGTCAGCGTAAAGTTGATGACAGGTTCTCTTTAAAAGGGTTTTCTGAGACTTTTCTTCTAATGACCAGTCCCAGGATAGGCCATCAGTATCTGATGGGAGGGTCCAACACCAGGACCCACGCCCGATTTAGCTGTTTGAAAAAGGCACCAGTAGGCGCCACAGCCTTCTCTTAGCTTAGTCTAACGTTCCTATGAAGATCCAGATTCCTCTGTCGCTGCAACCCCACTTATTCCTACATCCAAAATCGCTGTTTAGCCATATCCTCTATTACCAGGATTAACCTTATTAAACCAGACACAAAGCCTGGTAGGTTTACCCCAGCTTCTTCCTTCAGATCCACTGCAGCATTATGGAGAAATGTACTGTTTGAAAATTATCCAAATCAGGCCTAAAGTGCACCAAAGACAGGCCCTAGCTACTTGGTGCACATTAGCTCCTCCGCTGTGCAGAGCTAGAAACTTCTACCTCCATTTCACTCACAGGGCTGAGCATCCAAAGCATCATGCCATCTGGCCCTGTAACCCTCCATTTGCACAGTATAACCCTTGGTGCATGCACAATACTCTTGATTGTCCTGGCCCTGCCACAAAGAAGACCACACATGGACGCTTTGGATGCCTGGTCCTGTCAATCAAGTGGAGGGGGAGCATCCAGTACTGCAGAGTGGAAGAGCTAAAGCGATCTTCAAGAAAACAAAATGCAAAAATGAACAGAACACTTGCACTCTGACCTCCTCTTCTGCCATCCAAGATGGCTGCACCGCCATGTAGACTGTGTATCGGTAGCCTAAGACACTTCCTGCTTGTCCAGCCCTGCTCTTGGATTGGCCGGCGCTGTTCACATGAGCAGTGCTGACCAATCCGAGGGCAAGCAAGAAGTGTATTGGGCTACCAAAAGCACAGTCTGAGAAATGGTGATGCCATCTTGGATGATAGAAGAGGAGCCTGGTAAACTGATGGAACTGCAGCTAAAAAGATTTAAAGGAAGTCACTGTGTAAATGTTCTGTTCGTTCCCCAGATGATGTGAATTTTTTCTTTTCTTGAAGGGACGATCGCTCTAAGCTGTTTCGAGTGGCTATGGCTGCCCCTGGCACTTTAGATAATCATTTTACTATGGCTAACTCATTAAATGGCGTACCCTCAATGTAGGCAGATCACACGACTGCTACAGTGGTCTTGGGACCCTGTGCTGAACTCCTTCTCTTCCTCATGTAAAATACTGCATTTTCATGCAACCACCACTAGGGGAGCTTCGGGAAAGAGATTATTACAGCTTCTAATTCAGTCAATAGTAACTGCATAATCTCCTATGCACACAGCTCCCCCTAGTGGTGGCTGCAGGCAGCTAGCTTTGTAACAAAAGGGAAGCAGGAGATTTATTAATGTATTTATTCCAGGTTGTCGGGTGTAAATACTGTTAAAACTATGGTGGTCAGAATGAGTCTTGTTATGACGCACAGAGAAGTCAGATAAAGTGGGTGAGACACAGGGTGACTTTAAATTTTTTACAAATAAAATTTCATTAAAAAAAACCTACTTTAAATTATCTGAAATTCGGGGTCGTTTCACTTTGCATTCTGCATTGCCTGTGAGCGATTGACAAACAGATCCTGGGAAAGTGAGTCGGGCAAGGGGGTCCATGCTAAGTTATGCTATTGGGCCCTAGGAGATCTGTCTATGCCCTGGAATTCATTGTCACTTTTATTAGGCCCAAATTTCTTTAAAGGTACATTCATACGACCGTATTCCTCGATCCGCATCCGTTCTGCAATTTTGCGGAACGGGTGCGGACCCATGCATTTTCAATGTGGCCGCAAAAGATGCAGACAGCACACCGTGTGCTGTCTGCATCCATATTTTCGTTCCGCGGCCCCACAAAAAAAGATAGAGCATGTCCTATTCTTGTCCGCAATCATGGATAAGAATAGCATTTCTATCATAGGGCCGGCCAGGTGCGGTCCGCAAAATGCGGAACGCACATGGCCAACATCCATGTTTGCGGATCCGCAATTTGCAGTGAATTGGCATAGAATGCTGGGACTTGTTGTTCTGCTTGTCCCTAAATCTTTCCAAAATAGCAAATAATAATTCAGTCTTACAAATCTGCAAAACACATTACATCCCAAGCCGTGAAAATATGGTAAACGCAATGATTTAGCTGTTTGTGAAATACATTTTAACACTCTTGACACAGATATTTAGTGATGAATATTCATGGGCATTCAGCTTTTCCTCCACAACCCTTAACTATTTACTGACAAAGTGATATGTCCAGAAATTTGTAATATTTAACCCCCACACACAAAAGAGGTCAGAGTACAGGGGCCATTGGAGGATTTGACCAGGTCACAGTCTGAGTGAACAGGTCAGAGGGCAAACTTTTTTCTTTACATGGAGCCCAGTGTCTGCTGGAAACATCTCTGTCTTCATATATTTATATCTCCCCAGTAATAGACAGTGACCGCTTGAGGATGAAGGTCAGCAGTCTTACTGCTTGTGACAGCAGGGGTCCTTCATTTTTTGCTGCCTTATCGGTTTTAGCCATGCATGCTTTTTTAGAACATAGTTAGAAATACTGAACTTGCATAAAAATATCCCAGAATCCATGATATCTGCAGGCAAACCAAGGCTTGTAATATAAAACATCAGATTATTATTATTTATTATTAAAGCGCCATTCATTCCATGGTGCTGTATATAAGATAAGCGGTGCACATACATAATACAGACAATTGCACTAATCATAAACAAGACGAGTTACAGACTGGTACAGAAGGAGAGAGGGCCCTGCCCGTGAGGGCTTACAATCTACATGGCATGGGAGAAGGACACAGTAGGAGAGGGTGAAGCTGGTCATGGCGGTATAGAGGCAGCAGGGTCACTGGTTGTAGGCTTGTCTGAAGAGGTGGGTTTCAGGTTCTTTTGAAGGATTCCACGGTAGGCGAGAGTCTGATATGTTGGGGTAGCGAGTTCCAGAGTGTGGGGGGATGTACGGGAGAAATCTTGGAGGCGATTGTGGGAAGAGGTAATAAGAGGAGAGAAGAAGGTCTTGTGAAGATCAGAGATTGCGTGTGGGGATGTATCGGGAAAGTAGCTCAGAGATGTAGGGAGGGGACAGGTTGAGGACGGCCTTGTATGTAGTTGTTAGTACTTTGAAGTGAATTCGCTGGGCAATGGGGAGCCAGTGAAAGGATTGGCACAGGGGAAAGGCAGAGGAGTATTAGGGTGGGAGGTGTATTAGTCGGGCAGCAGAGTTGAGGATAGATTAGTGGGGTGCGAGAGTGCTAGATGGAAGGCCACAGAGGAGAATGTTGCAGTCTAGGTGGGAGATGATGAGGGCATGTCCAAGCATTTTCGCAGATTCAAAGTTAAGGAAAGCACGGATGTTTTTGAATTGGAGGCGGCACGTGGTGGAAAGGGTTTGGATGTGCGGTCGGAAGGAGAGGGCAGAATCCAAGGTCACTCCAAGGCAGCGGACTTGGTTGACCGGGGAGAGTGTGCAGCCATTGATTGTGATATAGATAGGTCTGTTGGGGGGATTGAGCAAGATGGGGGAAAGATGATGAATTCTGTTTTACCCATGGAAGATAGGCATTGTGGGATTCTGGATAGTAAGGTGGTGATATCTGAACCAGAGAGGTAGATTTGTGTGTCGTCAGCATAAGAGTGATACTGAAAGCCATGGGACTCTATGAGATGTCCCAGGCCAAAAGTGTAGATAGAGAAGAGCAGGGGTCCTAGGACAGAGCCTTGCGGGACACTAACAGAAAGGGAATGAGACTAGGAGGTGGTGCAGGAGTGGGAAACGCTAAACGTCCGGTCTGTGAAGTATGATTCTCACACTGCTGATCAGTGCCTATGCCAAGTCTATTGGGAGAACTGCAAATGATTTAGGGATGCATCAGGGAGCCATACAAAGACTGTAGCGATATATTAAAGGGGGTGTCTCATCCTACACATTGATGGCATATCGCTAGGATATGCCACCAATGTCAGATAGTTGCAGGTCCCACCTCTGGGACCCACTCCACTCCTATCTCCAGACCGGCCCCCGAAGTGAACGGAGAGCAGCTGTGCATGCACGGCTTACCTCTGTTCACCGCTATGGGAGTTCCAAAAGTAGCCGAGCGCTGGCTCAGCTATTGCTGGCAGTCCCATCGTAGTGAATAGAGCGGTGACCGGGCTTGCGCAGTGTGCTCTCCAATCACCACCACAGGACTTCCGAAGATAGCCAAGTGCACTCGCTTGGCTATTTTTGGAAGTTCCATAGCGATGAACAGACAGCATGGTATACATGCACAGTGTGCTCTCCTTCGTTTGGGGGCCCTGTGCTAGAGAGGGGAGCGGATCCATATATGACATTGATGGCATATCCTAGCGATATGCCATCAATGTGTAAGATGAGACAATCCCTTTAAGCATGAGAAGAAAGAAAATGAAGATAACTCTCAAATGTTTTTACAAATAAATATTTCAGAGTGAAGTATCGCACTTGGCTTTACACCTCGGATGTTTCTACATCTGAGGAGAGGTTTCAGTCTTCACTACACTGGGAAAGTGGTACTGACCATCACTGCTCTTAGGCCCCTTTCACATGGGCAAGAATTCCGCGCGGGTGCAATGCGTGAGGTGAATGCATTACACCCACACTGAATCCAGACGCATTCACTTCAATGGGGCTGTGCACATGAGCGGTGCTTTTCATGCATCACTTGTGCATTTTTCACGCAACACAGGCCCCATAGAAGTGAATGGGGCTGTGTGAAAATCGCAAGCATCCGCAAGCAAGTGCAGATACGGTGCGATTTTCATGCATGGTTGCTAAGGAGACGATCGGGATGGGTACCAGATCTTTATTATTTTCCCTTATAACATGGCTATAAGGGAAAATAATAGCATTCTTAATACAGAATGCTAAGTAAATTAGGGGTGGAGGGGTTAAAAAATAATAAACTAATTTAACTCAACCCATCCATTTGGTCGCGTAGCAGATCTCTTCTTTCTTCAGGACCTGGGTAAAGGACCTTTGATGAGGTCACTACGTTCATCACATGGTCCATCACACGATCCATCACATGGTTCATCCCATGGTGATGGACCATGTGATGCGCGCAGGGACATCATTAAAGGTCCTTTACCCAGGTCCTGAAGAAAGAAGAGGAGATCCACTACGTTACCAAGTGGATGGGGTGAGTTAAAATTGTTTATTATTTTTTAACCCCTCCATCCCTGTTTTGTATTATTTTGGCTTATAACCAGGGCTTTTTTTCTCATGAGAAAAGGTGGTGGAACTCCCCCCCCCTCCCCTGGCCACGGCCCTACCCACCCCTAGGACCGCCCCCTAAAACCGCCCGTTTAGAGAACAGGGATGCAAGTAAAATTTGGGGGGGCTATAAAAGTCCAGCCCAGCAAAGAAACCCCCCAGATGGGGACTGCACTGTTAATGGGGGATCTGGGGATGGCACTGTTAATGGGGGATCTGGGAATGGCACTGTTAATGAGGGATCTGGGGATGGCACTGTTATGGGGTGGAGGATCTGTGGATGGCATCCACAGATCCCCCATCCTATAACAGTGCCATCCACAGACCCCCCCCCCACCCCATAACAGTGCCATCCACAGACCCCCCACCCCATAACAGTGCCATCCACAGACCCCCCCACCCCATAACAGTGCCATCCACAGACCCCCCCATCCTATAACAGTGCCATCCACAGACCCCCCCACCCCATAACAGTGCCATCCACAGACCCCCCCCACCCCATAACAGTGCCATCCACAGACCCCCCACCCCATAACAGTGCCATCCACAGACCCCCCCACCCCATAACAGTGTCATCCACAGACCCCCCCACCCCATAACAGTGTCATCCACAGACCCCTCATTGCCGCTCCAGTACAGTTATAAAAATGTGTAATTAAATTAATAATGATTCATGCTGCCCCCTCTGTAGTATAACATTCAATATATTGTACTCACAGGGCCACTGTTATATTGTAATGCAGGCCGGCCGGGCAGACGAGCGGCAGAGTCACTAACTGACGTCACGTGCCTGCACCGCCTGCTTCATTCATAAAGTAGGCGGTGCAGCCACATGACGTCAGTCAGTCACGCTGCCGCTCGTCTGCCCGGCCGGCCTGCATTACGATATAACAGTAGCCCTGTGAGTACAATATATTGAATGTTATACTACAGAGGGGGCAGCATGAATCATTATTAATTTAATTACACATTTTATAACTGTACTGGAGCGGCGGGGCCGGAGCACAGTGAACGCACCGGCCCCCAGCTCCTCCTCCCAGTCCCTCCCCACTGATACATCGCAGCCTGCGATGCTGGAGCATGGCAGGCTGCGATGTCAAAAGGTGGCGGAACGCCGTTCCGGTGCGTTCCGCCAGAAAAAAAGCCCTGCTTATAACCATGTTATAAGGGAAAATAATAAAATCTACACAACACCTAACCCAAACCCGAACTTCTGTGAAGAAGTTCTAGTCTGGGTACCAAACATGCAGATTTTTCTCACGCACGTGCAAAACGCATTAAAACGCTTCGCACTCGCAGGGAAAGCCCATGTGAACTCAGCCTTAGTAATAAGGTCAGTGGTGTAAGAGAGCAGGGGAGCTGGTGATCTGCTTAATACCACTAGATATACCCCATCCCGCTACTATTGATCCTCGTTAGTGATACTATACCGGAGCTATACATTGCTGATACACAGTGTGGTCTGAGCTGTTTTTAGGGGGTTACGCCCCCCAGCAACAGGTTTAGAAGTGAAGGCGGCCTTGCACAGACACATGTATTCAGCTTAATAGTGTAATTGCACTTTCATAGCTCCTAGGTACAGTATTGGATTACAATTATCCTTGTGTAAGTTTTTTCCTATTTTAAGTAAATAACATAATAAAGTTGGTTTGTTATTTTATTTTAGCGTCCCTTTAACCTGTTACGTCATGATGCCCTGGTACTTAAGGTCACATGACGTACCGATACGTCATGTGTATTTACGATCACCGCTGCGCAGGGATCGGAACAGAGTGGTCGTAAACTGCTGTATGACCAAACGGCAGGGGGCAGAAGGAAAGGAACGCCATATGGTTTCCGGAAGGCAGATTTTGATGGTCTTTTTTTTTGGCACCATGTCCCATTTGAAGAACCCCTGATGCACCCTAGAGTAGAAACTTCATAAAAGTGACCCCATCTAAGAAGCTACACCCCTCAAGGTATTCAAAATCGAAATTCTGAAATTTATCTCCATTTGCCATTAACTCTTGTGGAACACCTAAAGGGTTAACGATGTTTGTAAAATCAATTTTGAATAACTTGAGGGGTGTAGTTTCTAGAATGGGATCATTTTTGGGTGGTTTCTATTATGTAAAGCCTCACAAAGTGACTTCAGATGTGAACTGGTCATTAAAAAGTGGGTTTGAAATTCTAATTTCAAGATTGCTTCTAAACTTCTAAGCCTTGCAACATCCCCCAAAAATAAAATGGTATTCCCAAAATGATCCAACATGAAGTAGACATGAAGGGGGAATGTAAAGTAATAACTATTTTTGGAGGTATTACTATGTATTATAGAAGTAGAGAAATTTAAACTTGGAAATTTGCTATTTTTTCTAAATACTTTGTAAATTTGGTATTTTTTTATAAATAAAAAAAAATTAATGACTCTATTTTACCAGTGTCATGAAGTACAATATGTGACGAAAAAACAAAGTGGCCTGGTCCTTAAGGGGTTAAACACGGTGATCTGGAATTGGTGGTGATGTCATTGTGAATATCCATTAGTAATTACGGTGATACTTATCTAAAAAGAATTGTACACAGGAATGGCAGGATTTTTGTCAGGTGGTGTTAATACAACAGGTTGGGCAGATGAAGCCAGGCTAGTGTTTTCAGAGGCAAATCTACCAGTGGAATCTCGAGCGCCGAGTATTAATGGTTCCTTTAAACAACTAACTAACACATATAAAGATAACATTAGAGGATGGTGGGAAATCAAGACATTGGAAACATATATAAAGCTCGGGATTGTACCTCGCGGTCTCAAAATTCCATTGGTACCTTTAGTCCACATTCGTTCCACTGAGTTCCTCAAAAAGTGGGAAAAGGAATTGATTGACTCCTCTTTACATCTAATGTTCCTAATGCTAGAAGAGGAGCGCATAGTGTACGGCAAAAATACTATCGCTTTGAGGGAACAGATTGAAGGTATAAAATAATTTGCGAGCAATCCCGAATTTCCGAGGAAAGAACAAACACTCCAACAAACAGTGGAGAGATTTACGGCTCAAATAAAGGAGCGAAAACATTTTCAATTTGTCAGGGATTCCACCAATTTTAAAGAGGGACATATATTTGACTACAGTCAAAAACAAAGTAAGGCGCTTTAATTAGAGACTGAGCACTAATCTTCAGAGGGTGAGTCTGATTGAGGTTTCAACAAAGCACAACCATTTTGCCAAATCAACCAGCCCCATCCAGAGGTAGGACTTACAACAGAGGCAGACGTGCAAGAGGCCCATGCAACAGGGGAAATTTTTTAGGGAGAGACCAACCTATGTCCGATTACCTCTTGAGAGACATATAAAATAGCACCTCAACATAAGAGGGGGTTCCCTTCTGATAAAATGAAGATCATTAATTTGTCCAAGAATCCCTCAACAGTGATGTGATGAGTCTCCTCAAGAAGGGCTTGTCGTTTGTTCCCACAAATGCATTTAATGTTGTATTTGATTGGGTTAGGGACTTCCACTTATTCATACGCAAGCTAAAGTGGAGGAAATTTTTCATCACACATGATAGAGCACTATGTGAGGCGTTGGGCATTGACACTGAAGAGCTGCCAGATGTTCAAATACTGGTGGATCTTTGGGAAGAGGGGAATAGAGGTTTAGGGCAAGGTCCATTCACGAACTTGAAACTTCCATCCTCAAAAACTTGCCCTTAGGTGATTATACACCATGTGACATTTTTTTGAAGGACCAGCTAAAGAAACTGGAGGGACATGACTAGGGCAGAAATGACAGTGCTGAGGTCTTTAGAGTCAGAATCTTCGATTGTTATAAAACCTTCTGACTAGGAAGGGAATATCGTAATTCTAGACTGTCAGCAATACACGGATATGTGCATGAGGATTTTGGATGATCGACAATGTTATGCAGTTCTTTCATCCAACCCAATGGTAGCACATCGTCATGAGCTGCAGACTATTTTATCACGGGTCCTTGAACTCAGACTTATAAGTAGATCAGAGTTTGACTTCTTATTGCCCAAAAATGCGCAAATGGCCTACTTTTATGGGCTCCCTAAAATTCACAAGGGTCTCAACCCACTCAAGGGAAGACCTATTGTGTCAGGTACGAACAGCCTGACGCACCCAATCAGAACATATGTGGACCAGATACTAAGACCATTCGTCACTGCCTTGCTTTCCTACGCCAGGGATTCATCGGATGTCATCAAACGTATTGAGGGCATCCAGATGGAAGATGACATGCTATTAGCAAGCCTGGACGTAGAGGCACTGTATAGCTCTATTCCCCATGATAAGGGATGCGAGACAGTGGCAAATGCTCTTTCTCAACGAGGTACCCACCTCCATAACCACAATACATTTGTGCTCCAACTGATGTCATTTATTTGGAGCATAATACGTTCCTCTTCAATAATAAGTTTTACCTGCAAACAAAGGGCATGGCCATGGGGAGCCCGTGTGCCCACACGTTCACCAATATATATCTAGGCAGGTGGGAACGTGAGATTGTTACTGGAGAGGCATTCAGGGAAGAAGCGTAGTCAATTGTTTACTGGATTAGATACATTGATGACATGTTCATTCTCTGGAAGGGGGACAGTGGTACATTTGCATGTTTTGTGGCCAAACTTAATGTTAACGATTGGGGCCTTTTTTTCACATATGAGACCCACCCGTTGAGCATTACATTTTTAGACCTGACCATCTATAGGAGAGAGGATGGTAGTCTCAGCACGAAATTATTCCAAAAAAAGACAACCACCAACAGACTTTTGGGTTGCAAGAGTTGTCAAACCCCGAAGACGTGGTATTCCCAAGAGTCAGTATTTGAGACTAAGATGCAACTGCTCAACCCTACGGGACTTTCAGAAGGCGGCCGCGGATTTACAGAGGTTTTTATCTCAGGGCTATCCTGACAAAGTTCTTAAACGAGCATATCATTATGCCCTTAGTCAGGATATTATCCCTATAATCCCTATTAAACCTGCGTGTAAGGGAGGAACCAACGGAACAAATTCGCATCATTAGCAACTTTGATAATTCCCATGAAGCTGTGAGGGGAGTGCTATCAGAATTTTGTGGCATCTTGCGTGCTGAACCGGATGTGAGACATCTGGTTGGAGAGAGACCAATCATTACATATCGACGAGGCCGTAATATTAGAGATTGCCTTGTGCACAGTTTCTTCCAACCGCCTGTGGCCACAAGTAACTGGTTACAAAATCCGCTAAAAGGCACGTTTAGATGTGGAAAGTGCATTGCCTGCAGTTCCATCAAAAAAGGTAGCATATTTACTTGTTCGTCCATCCACAGGCCGGTCCTATGACATCAGAAGTTTCATTAACTGTCAGACCATGGGACTGGTGTACTGGTGACCTGTACATGTGGTATGCAATATGTAGGCAAGACGCTGAGAGAGTTCAGGTGGCGTATAGGGGAGCATTTTGGAGATATTCACAAAAAAGCAGATACCCCTATTGAGCGCCATATGTCTGAATGCCATCCTGACGGTACAGCCTCCATTAGCTTCCAGGGCGTTGAAGTGGTCAGAGCATCACCCAGAGGTGGAGATAAGGACAAACGTCTGCT
The DNA here is from genome assembly GCF_014858855.1 of Bufo gargarizans. Taxonomy (NCBI): domain Eukaryota; kingdom Metazoa; phylum Chordata; class Amphibia; order Anura; family Bufonidae; genus Bufo; species Bufo gargarizans. Next base: position 106,195,673 of record NC_058083.1, read on the forward strand.
CCAGAAAGAGGCTTAATGGACCTTCCGTCTGGGTACAGTACGCCCAGATCATCTGAATGATTACATCTCATATAGTTGTTTTCTGTGATGTCTTAATAGGTGGATAGTCATCTTGCTCTGGGGACAGTTGGATGACAGCCCATGAATGCTTTAGGGCAGTTAGGTGATTTTTTTGTTGTGCTTGGCCATAAACTTAACTTCTATGGTTGATTATCTTTTTGATAACAAATACACTATCTCTATGGCCAGCTGGTATTGATATGGTCGACTTATTAGGGGTCATTGAGTATAATGTATTCTGTTTCACATGCCTGGTGTTCATATTGCCCCCACTGCTTGGGACCACCTTACAGATATGACAATTCGCCATATAATTCCTGCAATAAATAGGTACGATACCTACACACATAAGACCGGCCTCCATGACGTGCAGCTGACGTCTGCCCAGGGGAGTGTCTCCGCGGGCGCTCCTGTCTCCCGAGCTGCTATCAGCTGATTGGATGGGCCGGCCTCCAGGGGGAGGAGTTACCTTGTTGAAGGATTCAGAGTTCGGCGGCCGCTTTACGGCCGCACCAGTGCCGGGTCCGCTGCCACATGTGAGAGGTGGCGCGCTCGCTATATGTTTGTTTGTCTGTTCTATAATCACTAATACTGGAATGAGTAGTAATGAGGCTCCTGAGGAGGTCAGGACACTAGAAACGCGTGGAGCCAGTGTGGAGCTACAGCCAGTGTCAGCAGACGTAATTGAGCTACACTAGATAGCGTCAGTCAGTTTTTAATATAAGTTAGTAATAAGGTCAGTGGTTTAAGAGAGCAGGGGAGCTGGTGAATTAGGGATCTACTGGATGATCTGCCTAATACCACTAGGTATACTCCACCCCCACCCCGCTACCGTTGATCCTCGTTAGTAGGGGTGGGCGATATATGCGATATGGACAAAAATAAATCTGTGCAACCATACAGATTTTGTCCATATTGCATATATCGCCGGACCGCGATATGACCAGGAGCAGTAGTGAATAGACGAATCCGAACCTTCTCACCGCCGTGGCTCCGGCTCCCGACTCTGCACCGCGCTGTACTGTAGTTGCTGACACTGACCGCTGGCTGACACTGTGTGTGACGTCAGGTCCTGCAATGCATGCTGGGAGGAAGATGCGACAACACCTGTGGACTGCCGACTCGCCGAGCACCCTGCAGGAAAGGTAAGTATAACGATTCTTCTGGGGGAAAGGGGGGCTGCAGGATTGGGGGGGGGGGGGATCTATTTGCAAAGGATGGCCATGGGGCTGATGGCACTGGCTCTTCTGGGACATATGGCAGATGATGGCAAATGCCATGGGGCTTGGGGCTGATGGCACTGGGGGACAAGGACATGTCTGATGGCAGATGATGGCAAATGCCATGGGGCTTGGGGATATTGGCATTGGCTCTGGGGGACATGTCTTATGGCAGTTTTGTAATTTGTATTTGTTGTATACATACAGAAGAAAATACTATATTGCGATATATATCACATATTGCACATGCTTCAAATTATATTGCAATATAGATTTTGGGCCATATCGCCCACCCCTTCTCGTTAGTGATACTATACCGGAGCTACACATTGCTGATACACAGTGTGGTCTGAGCTGTTGTTAGGGGTTATGCCCCCCAGGTTTAGGAGTGAAGGCGGCCTTGCACAGACACATGTACCGTATTCAGCTTAATAGTGTAATTGCTACAGGTCATCTGTACAGTGTGATATTACACACAGATAATACCCGGTACAGTGTGATATTACACACAGATAATACCCGGTACAGTGTGATATTACACACAGATAACACACGGTACAGGGTGATATACACAGATAATACAGGGTGATATACACACACAATACAGGGTGATACACACACACATAATACCGGGTGATATACACACATATAACACAGGGTGATATACACACATATAACACAGGGTGATATACACACATATAACACAGGGTGATATACACACATATAACACAGGGTGATATACACACATACACATAACACAGGGTGATATACACACATATAACACAGGGTGATATACACACACATAATACAGGGTGATATACACACATACACATAACACAGGGTGATATACACACATATAACACAGGGTGATATACACACATACACATAACACAGGGTGATACACACACACATAATACCGGGTGATATACACACACATAATACAGGGTGATATACACACATATAACACAGGGTGATATACACACATACACATAACACAGGGTGATACACACACACATAACACAGGGTGATATACACACATACACATAACACAGGGTGATATACACACACATAATACAGGTGATATACACACACATAATACAGGGTGATATACACACATACACATAACACAGGGGTGATATACACACACATAATACCGGGTGATATACACACATATAACACAGGGTGATATACACACATACACATAACACAGGGTGATACACACACACAACACAGGGTGATATACACACATATAACACAGGGTGATATACACACATACACATAACACAGGGTGATATACACACACATAATACAGGGTGATATACACACATACACATAACACAGGGTGATATACACACACATAATACAGGGTGATACACACAATACAGGTGATATACACACACACACACACATAATACAGGGTGATATACACACACACACACATAACACAGGGTGATACACACATAATACAGGGTGATATACACACACACACACACACATAATACAGGGTGATACACACACACAGATAACACAGGGTGATATACACACACATAATACAGGGTGATATACACACACACACACACATAATACAGGGTGATATACACACATAATACAGGGTGATATACACACACACACACATAATACAGGGTGATACACACAATACAGGGTGATATACACACACACACACACATAATACAGGGTGATATACACACACATAATACAGGGTGATACACACAATACAGGGTGATACACACATAACACAGGGTGATATTACACACCTGACATCCTCTGCTCCCACCCCTCGCCCGGCTCTCCCACCACCACCCAGCATGTACAGGACATGACAGCAGGCCGGGATGTGCCGCCGCCTCTGATTGGCTGCTCCTCCTCAATGTGCTCGTGCAGCGCCGAGCGGCGGCTCAGTGTGTGGAGGGGAGCGGACCGTCAGCATCGTCCTCGGCGGCGGCTGTAGCATCTAAGCCATCAGTGTGGAGACTTCTCCGGACGTCGCTGCAGACCTGGTGTGACACCTTACAAGAAGGGACTTGCTGAGGGACACCATGTGGGAGGACTCCGCACAGTGACCGCTGCAGTGAGCCAGCTCTTCTGTAGGTGATGTGATACCACCGTGGCCCCTGGAGCTGGATGTCACTGTCCTGGGAGAGCCCTGCTGAGCTCTAGGAATTCTTGACTCTGCTACGTTCCTCCCCATAAAGGACTACACCCCACCAGGCTGAGCATCCTCCTGCCTGTAGTGACTGCAGCTGCCTGGCTCCAGTGCACTGCCACCCACTGCCTCACTATCTCCATGTAGAAGCATCCACATCCTGGACATGCCCTCTAACAGCTCCCCTGCCTTCTTCATGTCTTGGGGCTCCCCTGTGCCCCTCTTGTCATATGGATGCTCAGCAGCCTCATACATGATGTGCTAGCTGGTGCTTGGGCTTCTTACTGTGAGGTGCCCTCAGCCATTCAGGACAAGATCTCAAGGGCTTTTTTGCCTGGTGAACTGTGCATGTTGTTTCCCTTGCCGGTGGTCACTATTTTTCATTTCCACAAGTTTATTTCTTGGCCTCTCAGCGTATCCCATCCACTGAGGACATGGAGTGGCCCTGTAGGTATCCCTGGTGGCATCTTGGAATTGTCTTCTTTGTGCATTGGGCAGCTGGAGACATGGGGAACAAAGCCAAGAGCTGTGAAGCGGTGAGACAGGTGTATAATGCCAAAGGCTTCAGCCTAAATGGAGTCCCTCAGTCAGAAATATCAGGTGAGTGCTAAACTGGTAGTTATGTTCTCATTTATTAAACCATAAAACAGGATGGAAGAAGAAATTGTCCATAGCTGTCCAGAAACCAATCCTATGTTCAATTAGAAATCAACTAGTATGAGAACATACCACAGATATAGAGTTAGTGGTCTGGGTTACTGTACATTGGATTGATACTGTAGAGTAGGTCCTAAGGAGACCAGACCATGAGGTCCTATACTAGGTGTATATATAAGCAATATTAGATATCTGTAACCCCTACTACCGTGAAGGCGGAGGTACCCATCTCACAATAATATCAGCTACTTCCAGATAGAGCTGATGTGAAGAATAGACTGAGATGGAACCATGGCTCTTAGGTCAGAATGAATGGGGTTTGCTTTGGATGAGGTCTCTGTCCTTGTTCTCCTGTAATTGCCTCATCAGTAATGAGCCTCCTTGTCCCTACTGTGAGAATACTTCCCTCTTGCAGGTTGGTGTCTCTGTAGAAGGAGTAATGGTTCAATCAGCTAGAGCTCAGATTAGTCCTTTAGAATCTTCATAATGTCCAGGGTATAATCAGAGAAGACTGTGAAGGAATGGTCTTCTTGAGACCCTCATTAGACTGATGCATTGTAATTTTTCACCCATCCCATGTAACAGGCGCTCCCCTTGGTAGCTTGGATTTAGGCTTACTTTGGGTAACAACCCCTCAAGGTTATAACATTCCTCCGTGACATGCTATAGATCTCCTCAGACTGATTTCTCTTCATCTGTATACCTCAACTTGACATCTAAGGTGCGTTATCAGAAGTATCTCACCTGCAGACCGCGCCTGACATCTCGTGTTTACTCACTGTCTATTTGAAGTTGGTGCCCCCGATTGACATTTTCTAGGTGTGTTCTCTAACATGATTTCATCTGTATACCAAGCCTGACAGCTTTTTTTTAATTTTTTTTCTAAGTTCTTTGCTAAGATTCCAGGTGTGTACTGAAGACTAACGCCTCAGTTGGGTCTTGTTAGGGCATGTTGGTTGATTTCAGGCTATTGACACATCTTAGTCATTTAGTAGCTTAGTTTTTGTACTGGATATAGGTTGTTGAGATATGGAAAACCCATACGCAAGCAATAGCTTTTCTAATGATGACTCAAAACGCGTGTGTTCGTCAGTGACAGCAAATGGTTAAACACGGGGCACAAAGTTATGGCTGGTCCCTGCTTAGCATTTTACAAGGTTGTTACTGCACATTATTTTGCCTTTGTGTGTTTTGCTGAACTCTTAAATGGCTTCTAGACAGTGTTATCAGCTTGAGGTCAGCTTTATGTGGTAGTCATTGATTTTGTAGGACTGATTTATAGGGCTGATTTATGGGGCTGAAGACACAGAAGCCTGGTTAGGGTGCTCGATTCTCCATCCACGGCGCAGTTTTTTTCACTTTGCTTGGTACATGGGGCTACACATTAAAATGTTGTGTCTACTATAAATAAAGACCACAATTGAATGAATTCTCATTTTTTTTCTTGCATTAGCTCTGCTTACTTCCATTAGATCACAGTGACACTCTCAGCTTCTGCATGGCGTGGTATCATGAGCTGCCTCATCTTCTGTTTGTGCGCTGGATTATGGGAAGACAGGCTGGATCATGTTGAAAGGAGACAGGAGGGCAGGCATTCACCTCTAGTTCCTCAGTTTTAATAGTATTACAGAAGGCATATACCAGATATAACACAGAAACAAACATCAGTCCCTGTTAGGGTACTTTCACACTAGCGTTTTTGTTTCCCGGTATTGAGTTCCGTCACAGGAGCTAATACCGGAAAAAACTGATCAGTTTTATCCTAATGCACCCTGAACGGAATGCTCTCCATTCAGAATGCATCAGTTCAGTACCTCTTAAGTTTTTTGGGGACGCAGAAAATACAGCAGCATGCTGCAGTTTTCTCTCCGGCCAAAAATACTGAACACTTGACGGAATGACGCATTAACTTACATTGAAGTGTATTAGTACCTGATCCGGCAGTAAGTGACCTGGCTTTCTGGTCTGCGCATGCGCAGACCCTTAAAAATGCTAAAAAAATTATAATACCGGATCCGTTTTTCCGGATGACCCCGGATAGATGGATCCGGTATTTCAATACATTTGTCAGACTAATCCGTGTCCGTATGAAAAATGGCATCAGTTTGCGTCCGGATTGCTGGAATCCTCTGCCGCAAGTGTGAAAGTACCCTAAGCTCACAATCTAGGTCCAATTTCATGGAAAATCAGTTAACCTGTCAGTATGTTCTTGGCGGGTGGGAGGCAACCAGAGTACAGTACCTTGTGGAAGCCCACGCAAACACAGGGAGAGCATACAAACCCCAAGCAGATGTTGCCCTTGGTTTTATTGGAGCCCAGGACCTCTCAGAACGCTGAGCTACCATGTTATGTAAAAACGCCCTCAGGTGACATATAGAGTCCTTTTTATAAAGCAGAAAAGGTAATGGAATAATAATTAAAAAAATTATTTACTGTTCCAAACCCCCCCGCCCCCCCCTCCGGTCCAGCGCCGCTTCTCTGATCCTCCCAATATTGGCAGCCATGACGTCATATATTTGGTTGCATCAATGACGTGCCCATATACCACAGGGTCAGACTGCCCCACTAGAGGACCAGTGGATCCTCCAGTGGGCCCAGGCTCTGATGCTATATTTAACTCCAAATATCCAGGAAAAGAACCAATTTGGATGCATTTGGAGCCAATCACTCGCCTCTAGGGTCTATTTATGTGATTCAAACCCTATTAAACGTTATTGAGGATAATTCCTGCTTGTGGGCCCCAGGAGCTCCAGTCTGACACGGCAAGATCGCTTTCGCCAACTACTGGCCTGAGCTCTATACAGCTGCATTGGTCACGTGTGGCATACAGGCACATCACCACTGCAGTCAGGAAGACAAAGCTTGGTGGGAAGAACACAGCAGCGGTGCTGGAACGGAAGGGGTTCTGAACAGTGAGTATACTGTCTTTAAAAAAAAAAGTTGGACAACCCCTTTAAAAGGGTTGTCTCATTTAAGATATTGGTGGCATATCGCTAAGTTATGCCACCAATATCAGATAGGTGCAGGTCCCACCTCTGGGATCTGCACCCATCTCTAGAACGGGACCCCCGAAGTAAGTGAAGAGCAGCTGCGCATGCGCGGCCAACCTCCATTCATTTTTCTGGGACTGCAGAAAATAGCTGAGTGCTGGCTCGGCTATCTCCAGGAGTTCCATAGAAGTAAATAAAGCGGTGGCCACGTTTGCATAGTGTGCTCTCCGTTCATCTCTATAGGACTTCTGAAAATAGCCAAGTGCGTCCTCCTATACTTTTAGGAGCCGCTTCTGGAGATAGTTGAGGCCATTACCGATCTGACATTGGTGGCATATCCTACCAACCTATTTAAAGGGAACCTGTCATCGGGATTTTGTGTATAGAGCTGAGGACATGGGTTGCTAGATGGCTGCTAGCACATCCGCAATACCCAGTCCCCATAGCTCTGTGTGCTTTTATTGTGTAAAAAAAAAACTATTTAATACATATGCAAATTAACCTGAGAGGGGTCCTGTATGTGAGATGAGTCAGGGACAGGACTCATCTCAGGTTAATTTGCATATGTATTAAATCGTTTTTTTTTACACAATAAAAGCACACAGAGCTATGGGGACTGGGTATTGCGGATGTGCTAGCGGCCATCTAGCAACCCATGTCCTCAGCTCTATACCCATAATCCCGGTGACAGGTTCCCTTTAAGTTTTGGCACTATGTGTTACTATGCATGAATATGAGATGATATCAGTAAGAGTTGGTTCTTTTTAGGTCTTGTAATTGTGCCCATTTCTTCCTTTACTACAGCTTATCTCCCCTGTCCAGTTCTCAGCCTTATAGCAGGTCTTTAATATCAAGATGAGTGCTCACCATCAGGCAATGATCTGTTCTGACAGTGCTGGAGATCAAAGCTACTGCTGCTGGTAATCTTTTCCTCTTGAGGTGTTGCTCCTGAGAGTAGCTGACATTTACAAGACAGCGTTGTTTGAGTTCAGTCCGTTTGCCCAGTACTTTATTAATCAGGATTTAGCAGAAATGTCAGTTCTTGTCCATGATTTTACTTTTTGGCTGGAGAACGCTATAGAGTTTGGAGAACTTGATAATACGTGGAGAGTGGAAGACTCTGTCACAAATAAGACATACGTTTTTAGATTTATTTTTGTGTCTTCATTAATGAAAAAAAAATAGCTGTCGGGTAAAAATGGAGATGAAACAAGCATATAAATCTGTAATCGAGGAAGTCATCAAGGGTATGAGATTTCCCCCTCAGGATATCAGAGAGGTGAGTTCAGGAGTGGGGAATGTGTGAATCATTGGGCTGCAGAGTGCCTGAGGAGTGGAGACAAGAAGTAAGACTTGTGCTACGTGCCTCTACAACTCAGACGACTCGGACTCATGTTGGAGGTGCCTGACACAGAGAGGAAATTTTTTTTTTTTTACATTTAGTGGGCCTGCCCCTCCATACAATCCTGGTGGTCGGAGATTTTCAGTAGAGCTTACAGTATTTGCAATCTTAATTTCAAGATGACACCTCAACTGGCGCTGTTAGGCGCCACTCTTGGAGACGACTTAGGAAATCCCCCACCTCTTTATCGGTCCCTATTGAGTGCAGCGCGTTTACTTATTCCCTGTTTTTGACGATCCACTGACCTTCCCTCTATGACCCAATGGATCAGTAAAGTAGACCAATTGTATAGATTCAAGGAAATGGTTGCCCGGGAGGATCACAAGATCCACCAGTTCAGATCACACTGGCAAAAATGGGCTGCTTACAGAAAATTCGGACCGAACTTAAGAATTATCTCTCCCTCTCAAAAACAAGCTGAACAAGCTCAACAACTTAGGTACCCTTGCTTACCACCTTAAAAGTGTCATATTCACACTGGCATAGTAATTTACATCCTGTCTACGTTAACTTAGGTTCCTGTAGTTATATAATGTATGTATTCACATTGACATTGTGATAATTGCTCATTTCACCATGTACGTATACTTCAACCTTTGTCTCGAATAAAGAATAAAAATAAAAAAAGTAAGACTTGTGCTGTTAGTTATAAAGAATCAAAGACTTAACAGTCATATACAAGACCTGATGGTAGACGGGGAGCCTTCTTTTTCCCTGTGACTAGTACAGCAGTCATGCCATAGGTAATGCAGCTAAAGGTGTAACAAAAGATAACCTTGGGAGGCAAAGTCTACCTCTGAATGGTCCCATATGGCCAGTAGAAGAGTCTGATATCTGATATAGTGCTACGAATAGTGTAAAGGTAGAAATACTCAAAATAATATGTAAAACATTGAATAAAAGCTCTGTAGAAAACATTCTCATCACAGAACCATGCCGGAATGTTGGTTCTATTTAGTGCCGTCATTGGTGGCACGCCGGATGTTGGCTACGTCTAGTGTTGTAAGTGGAGGCATGCTGGATGTTGGTTCTGTCCAGTCTCGTAAGTGGAGACACGCTGGATGTTGACTATGTCTATTGTCATAAGTGGAAACATGTGGGATGTTGGTTTTGTCCAGTGTCGTAAATGAAAGCACACTGGATGTTGGCTGTGTCTAATGTAAGTGGAGGCACGCTGGCTGTTGGTTCTGTTCAGTTTCATAAGTGGAGGCATGCTGGATGTTGGCTATGTCTATTGTCGTAAATGGAAGCACTCTGGATGTTGGCTATGTCTACTGTCATAGGTGGAGACATGCTGGATGTTGGTTCTGTCCAGTGTCGTAAGTGGAGGCATGCTGGATGTTGGCTATATCTATTGACCCAATTTACTATAATAGGGTCCATTCAGTGGCGGATCCAGAGCCTGGTCTCGGAAGGGGCACTTCCAGATTATTTTCTGTCCACCTCCACAAAACCAATGTGGTGCTTATAGAACAGACTACACAGTGTAGAGGTATACTGTATATTGTGTGGCACAGTGTATGCTATATGTGTATAATATAAACATATTTTTAATTGCTTGGCTTGGCCCTTGAGGATCTCTGACACCACTTCAACACTTTGGCTGGGGGGCTCGGTGGAGCTGATGTTGTGTTTTATCCTAATGAGAGAGATTTCATAATAAGGCTTTGGAGAAGGGGCAGAGGGATAGCAGAGCAGGGAGAGGCTGGTACTGCTACTAGGAGGCTCATACCATGGGGGAGTAATAAAGCCCACCATAATGCCTCCCCAGTAGTAATAATTCGCCTCATAATGTGACAGTGCAAAAAATACCCCCTTGTAATGCCCCCAGTTGAGCTAATGTCCCTATAGTGCCCCCATAATGTGCCAGTATAAAATACCCTATATAGTGCTCCTCTCCCCCTTCCTCCTAGTGCCCCCCATAATGTACCAGTGTAAAATGCCTCAGTTGTTGCCCTCAGTGTCCCCCTTCCTAATGCCCCCGTAGATGACCCCATAGTACTCCTCTCCCCCTTCCCCATAGTACCCACCATAATGTGTCCCAGTATAAAATGCTACTGTACAGAGCCCCCATATAAAATACCCCTTCTTTGTGGCCTCAGTAGATGCCCCTGTAGTGCCCACCAATAATGTGCCAGTAATAAGTGCCCCCATAGATGCCCCCAATAATGTGCCAGTAAATTGTGCCCCATAGATGCCCCCCAATCATGTGCCAGTAACAAGAGCGCCCCCCCAATCATGTGCCAGTAACAAGAGCGCCCCCCCAATCATGTGCCAGTAACAAGAGCGCCCCCCCCAATCATGTGCCAGTAACAAGAGCGCCCCCCCCAATCATGTGCCAGTAACAAGAGCGCCCCCCCCAATCATGTGCCAGTAACAAGAGCGCCCCCCCCAATCATGTGCCAGTAACAAGAGCGCCCCCCCCAATCATGTGCCAGTAACAAGAGCGCCCCCCCAATCATGTGCCAGTATGGCTGCACTGTACGGCTCAGGTGGCGCGATTCACGCCGCCTGCACTGGCCTCTGATAGAAACATAGAATGTGTCTGCAGATAAGAACCATTTGGCCCATCTAGTCGGCCCAATATACTAAGTACTATGGATAGCCCCTGGCCCTATCTTATATGAAGGATGGCTTTATGCCTATCCCATGCATGCTTAAACTCCTCCACTGTATTTGCAGCTACCACTTCTGCAGGAAGGCTATTCCATGCATCCACTACTCTCTCAGTAAAGTAATACTTCCTGATATTACTTTTAAACCTTTGCCCCGCTAATTTAAAACTATAGCTATACATGTTAAGGTCCTTTAATCTTTCCTGGTAAGTTTTATCCTGCAATCCATGTACCAGTTTAGTAGCTCTTCTCTGAACTCTCTCCAAAGTATCAATATCCTTCTGGAGATATGGTCTCCAGTACTGAGCACAATACTCCAAATGAGGTCTCACTAGTGCTCTGTAGAGCGGCATGAGCACCTCCCTCTTTCTACTAGTAATGCCTCTCCCTGTACACCCAAGCATTCTGCTAGCATTTCCTGCTGCTCTATGACATTGTCGGCCTACCTTTAAGTCTTATTGCCTACCTTTTTAAGCCGACACTAGGCCGGCAGCCTATCAGAGGAACAGGGAGGGGACACGCCTCTCCCTTCCCTGCCCCGCCGCAGCACAGCCATCTGTATCGCTGTCCTGAGGACGTGCCGCCAACTCAGGGGGAGGGGGGGTTGGGGGGCAATTGCCCTGTTGCCCCCTCCCTTCCCCCGTATCCACAAGTGGGTCCATTGGGTTTCTGTTATGGTGTTTCTGATTTTGTTGTACAAAATAATGGACCATGCTACATTATGTCCTGCATTTTTAACAGAATCTGCCATGGAGGCACCTAACGAAACCTGTGCTGCAGCTCTGACCTTAGCCTAAATATGAAACCACTAAGCACCTTTGATGGCTACATCTAGTGTATGTCAAAATATTTTAGGGGATGTTCAGAATTGAAATAATGATGACCTCTCCTCAGCTGATCATCTGAAAGGGTCGGCAGTGCTCGGGCAAGCTGTGTGGCCTCTTCCTAGGCCAGTGACATCACATCCATTAATCACATGGCCTTTCTGCATCTTAGTCCCATTCAACTGTATGGGACTGAACTGCAATACTGAGCACAGCCGCTATACAATGTACGCTCCTGTGGTCGCATAGTTCGTCTGAGTGTCAAGGCCTCTTCCAACAGCTGATCAGCAGGGGTGTCGGGAGACCTCCACCAAACCACCATCAGACCTCCACCAAACAGATACTAATGGCCTATCCTAAGGATAAGTCCTAGACAGACGCTTTCAGGACACGGTCAGGTTTCTTGATGCAGTTTTGGAAGCCAAAACTGGGAATGAATTAAAAAAAAAGTCGTATCTGTCCTTCATAGTTTCTCTCTCTTGTTACGATCCACTCCTGATCTTGGCTTCCAAAACTGCCTGCAGAAACCTGACCTTGTGGCCGTACCAAATGGTAGAAATTGCTGAACCATTAAATTTGTTTTAGAAATGGTGAAACAAGGGGTTTCTAAATGTACCCAGAAAAAGTCTTCATGCCATCAGAGACTTGCTTCCTTTGGCTTATTGCTACCATGCAGATGAAAGCAAGTTTAGGACTGGTTTTTATGGGTTAACGTGTGGCACTTCATTAGACTTCCCATACAGGGTGTATGAACATACCCAGGGGTTTACATACACGCAGACAAGCTGGTGATGTGGTTAGCAGAACATACACGAATCATGAAATTGGAATTTCCATAATAAGCAGATATTTGTGCGCCCAGGATTTATTAAAATGAATGACAAATAGCTCTTGCTGTTTCTTTTCCATTAGTGTCAACATTATCCACATTTTCCATTTTATCCACGACACTCATAAAAAGGCAACGCTACAGGCTGTTAGAATTCCGTAACGGAGTAAGTTAGAATATAAACTCGTGCGGCCGCGGTACTCTCCAAGGCGGCAGTGAACTAAGCCCAGTCAGTAAACAGAGGGCGCAGATGCTGCTTATATGTTTAGGAAGCGCCATGTTTTCTTCCATCCAGCCACAATGGGAATAAACATCCCGACTGTTAAATCCCAGCACAAAATACCGTATAAATGAAATGTCAGCTAAATCACAAGCAGTGACCTCAGTCTCAACATCTGTGCGTTGCGTAGTACTGCTGTGCCATACATAGCATAGTGTTATTGCAGAGGCCTATTAAAACTAAAGAGCAGTCTTTTTAAAGGGGTTTCCAGGCTTAACTGAGAGCCGACCTTAGTTTGCGGCATTATTTGGCAGCAATGGACATGAATGCCCACCCATGTACAGTAGTACCTGGACAAGTTGGGTCTTCTAGAGCGGGAGACAGTCTTACAGGGTGTTTCTCAGTTCCAGCTCATAGAGGTGAGACTGAGCATAGACTCCCCTCCTTTCATGAAGTCCTAATATGGGCAGGGGTTGTGGCTGTGAGACAACACCTTGAAAGGGTTAAAATAAAAGGTCTTTGATTGGTGGGTTGTCCAACCGATGGAATCCCCACCGATCACAGCGATCAGGGACCTTTGTCTTCCTATATAAATGGAGTGGCGGTCAAGCATGTGCACTGCCTGCCCCATTCTTCTCTTTGGGTCTGCCGAGGAGAAGCCAAGTACAGTGCTTGGCTATCCCCATTAGTCCCGTAGAGATGAATGGATGGGCAGCGAGCATGCCTGACCACCGCTCCATTCATATGTGGAGACACATGATCCCTGTTCTTGTGATCGGTGGGGGGTCACAGAAGTTGGATCCCCAGGATCAGACTCTTTTATGTCCTATCCTGTGGATAGCGGATACATGTGGTACATCCCCTGAAACATTGATGGCATATTGCGGGGATATGCCATCAATGTCTGATAAGGACCCGCTCCTATCTACAGAACGGGGCCTCCGAAGTCAACAAAGAGCAGCCATGCATGCGCAGCCATTCTCCGTTTACCGCTATAGGAGTTTCGAAAAATGCTGTTTTGGCCATTTCTGGCAGTCTAATAGCTGTGAATAAAGAGGTGGCCGTGCATGCACCGTGTGCTCTCCATTCACTGCTATGGGACTTCCAAAAATAGCTGAGCATGCTCGCTGGGCTATTTTCTGGACTCCTATAGCAATGAATGGAGAGCTCGCCGCACATGCGCAGTGTGATGTTCTTCACTTCGGGGGCACCTATCTGATGGAATATCACTAAGAAATTAGGAATGTCCCAGATGGACCAGCCGCTTTATGCTAAAAAAATAAAAAATTTTTTTTCCAGAAAACATATTACCAGTACGCAGTGCTGCATTCAGAATGCCTCTTTAAGGATTTATCCATCCAGCCTCTGCGCCAGCAGCATTAAGGAGCTACGGAATATTTCTTCCCTCTAATCTTAGCTGCCTTACATTATCTAGATGGGTATACATTATAGAAATGGCTCCTGGGATATAGCCAGCATTGACATACTGTGAACAGCGTCTGGACAAAAGACAACTTTGGGAACAGTGGCCGTCAGCATAAGCCTGATAACCTGGGAAATATAAAGGCTGTTGCATTTACAGCATTTTACAGCCGCCCTGGAATAAATACGTAGCTTATCCCCGTATCCCAACAGCTGCACCAGTCCTACCGCAGGCACATGGCTGTCCCTAATCTTGGACCTGCAGTATATTAGGTAGTTCAATGATCTTGTATTATATTGATCACGAGCCATTTGTCCATGTCATTTACGTTATTGCTGTAGAAGTGCTCAAGTTTGGTGGCTGAGGCTGGAGACACTGATGGGGATGGACTTAAAGGGAGTTGTCACTTCAGCAACTTAGATTTATCACGTGGCGAAAGTTAATACAAGACACTTACTAATGTACGAGGTGGCCAGGACAAAAGCTGCTGCACATGTGTGCCTATGTGCGCGCACACGTTCCTATAGTGTGCAAGCACGACCACCGCTGCTGGATTGTAGGGTGGTCGTAACCATGGAAACGAGCAGTGTACAATGGGATGGGAAAATGATTCCGGCCAGCAAAGGAGGCAATATGGACAATCACAATACATTAGTAAGTGCCTTCTAAGACAACCCCTTTAAAGACCTCTCCCAACATGTCTATTTTAGTACATGCTTGCATTCCTTATTAACTAACAATTCTGGAGCATCTTATCTTAAGTCAGTGTTGTGCTGTTCCTCTGTTATACTTCCTTAAAATGTATGAACAAATTGACAACACTAGGCCCTGCAGGGTTGTCCATGCCAGGTGGAGTGGGCACCAGCTGTCTAATGACAGCTGAGCTCATGCTCTGAAGGACAGGATCTTCTAACTCCTTAGATTCTTCAATCAATACCAACCGTGGCACTTAAGTGGTTTACAGAGGGAGAAGTCTCCCTCATTAAGCCCATTAAGATTCATGATTTAGGATGTTTTGGTACTGTTATGTATGTCAGTGTCAGTCTCGGGTCATATCTTCTTTTTGTACATATTGCAGGGAGTATTTCCTATTGTATTCCTCCAATGCATCCATAGAACCAGCGTATATACAAAAGAGTCTTCCTGGCCAGTATCCATCGGCATACCTTTTTTTCGCATTATGGGAAAGAGGGACGCAGTTTTTTACGAGAGCCTATGGGTGACATATCCTATTGTATGCCTATACAGTGGGATATGCTGCAGCCGGAGGTGTCCATCAGGGCTACCTCCAATGTGGGCTGAAACCTAGATGTGAACAGAGCCTGACTGCATCATGGCACGTACAGACTGTCTGACAGTAGCAGTATGGTTGATGTTGACATTCAGCACCTTGTACTGAGAAGGAGACTCGGCTCTCTGGAGATTCATTGGCAAGACACAAGGGACTTGGTGTTAGTTCAGACACCAGGAGCTGTCAGAGGCCATCCGATTATTTCACATAATACATACCATATGCTCCTTCTATTCTTCCCAGGGCATTGAGTACTGGTGTGCTCTGGATCAGGTATTTCATAGAAAGCCTTTAGTTGGTCTATTCACCCCTGGAGCAGAATGTAAGATTAATGGCACTAAGCCACCAGGAAACAAAGGGACCTGTCAGCTATTGTACGAGGGAGCAGACACAAAAAGTAACAATGCCGGGTGGAAACTCAATAGCGAGAGGTATTAGCAGTAGAAAGAGACGAGTGCTGGGTGTCAGACAACACAGGCCTCCTAGGAATTGATTAGAGCAGACCCTGAATTTTTAGCCCCTTGAAGAGAAAGGGGACAGAGCAGTGACAGGGCAAGTCTAACTAGTGGGCTACTTGAGCGGGAAACTGAAGAGCCCCTCATTCTTCTAAAATATGGAACGTAAAAATATCTTCACTTTAATTGTATCTCAAGAAAATATCTGTAAACCAGGGCTATCTTGAGTTGTGGCACTAGCTGTTCTAGTGACAAGACAGTCATCTTCAAGGCACCATGGTAAGGAATAATTACAAAGAGGATTAATTATTAGCCCAAAAAAAAATCTACCCACTCAAATACGTGCACACCTGCTTGTCTGGCAGATGCATTCCAAAGGGCGCACAAACTTTTTATAGTCTTTGGAAACACCCCCACAAAAGCATTTTGTCTCCTGATCTACAGAGGAACATCCATAGAAATGGGAACAATAAAAGTGACACATGAAAAGCCTGACTCCATTTTAAGACCGGTCCCTTCACTATATTCTCAATTATGCCTTTTTCTTTTCTTCTAAAGTACAGAACGGTTCTTTCTCTGTTATGGTTCAAAGAGGTTCTCGACCTTAAATGTATTCATGACATTTTGATGAAGTGGGCTGTAAGAGGGAGCTGCTGTCCCTTATCTGCCTCAGCTAGCCTTCAACTTAACATCTAAGGCACACTAGTTGCTAGTGAGGTGAGGCCTGAAAACCACATTGCATGGTTGTAGCACTCAGGTAGGCACCCATACCATTCACATTCTTAGATGACCCAGATGCTCAGCTGTAGGATAGACTGGCACTGAACTGACAGCAACAAAAAAAACCATGAAAAGCAGTTTGCCGGCAGTCAAGGCATGTCATTCGCTGTGCTATGTATTAAACAGGTTCCGGGGTTCAGTGAGACAATCCTGCATTTATGGCCCAAAAAAAAATATCACTGATCCTTTCTACCTGACTTGTCTCTGTTCACATCTGCATTTGTTCCATGGTTGGTTGCATGGTTTTGTTCCATCATAGGAGCAGAACCTCGAATTTGGTGGAGTGCTGGATTTCTTAAATGATGTATACCATTTATGATGGAATATGTGATGAAGGCTCCAAACACATTGTTGATCTGTGGCTCATTTCAATGACTGCTGATTGGCCATGGCCATATAGTAGAAGAGGATAATGGATGTCCCTGGAAGTGAGATGCAGATGTGTTCTCCCTTGTGATATGAGATAACTAGCTTTTATTTTTTCGAAGAAAACCCAAAAATATTATTTTGTGATACTGTATCCCAAGATGTCTATCCTGTATGTGTCTTTATGTGGCCACCAAGTGGTTGTCTTGAGAATTGCAACCTGTCAAGAGGTTTACTGGTATGTTGCAATACTGGAGTCCTTAACCAATTTCAGGCTAAGGTAAGGGTAGACACATCTGTGGGTTTGTTGTCTTTTATAGGGGCTGGGTGTCTGGCACAATGGGGACGGTTGTAGAAGTATCTACTCTGTTGGCACTTTTGTCATTTCAACTATTTTATGCACATCACTACATCATTGATACCATATTCTGGGTAAAACTGTGTGTTTGGCATAATGGCATGGCAAACTCATGTTATTTTCGTCCTGGTACTACTATTTGGCTTGGGTACAACAAAGGGATATATCTGCAAAATGGCACCGCTGTATAGGCTCTTATAGGGCACTAGTGTGGGGGCAGTTTTCTATCAAGACTACCATTTAAACCAATGAAGGGCCAGGATAATATGGGGTGGGGTTAAATAAAAAGTTGAAATGTCTTTATACTTAAGATTGAGGTCTGGCATGATGGCTAACCACAAGTTGTATGCACGTACAAGAAAATCTAGGTATAAGATCATGAAACATCTCAAACACACCAGCCACTTTTTACATTTTCTAATGGTCTTGTAAGGCTACTTTCACACCAACGTTAGGAGACATCTGGCAGGCTGGTTACCACATGTATGCCGGGATTCGTCCGGACAAGAACTGTGGCGTGCACAACTTTTGTCTAGCCGAATCCTGGCACAAATCCTGGGAGCAACCAGATCTCTATTATAGTCAATGGGGTCCAGCGGGCAATGCGGATCCAGAGCACTGCGGCAGGCCGTTTTCTGTCGGAACAGCCTGACGGATGTCTCTATTGCTGGTGTGACACTAGCCTAACTCAAGCTGGTTCATATGAGGTTGGTAGGTCCTCCAAATATTCTGAACATTCTGTACATTTTATCCTTAAGCTGAAGATAAAAGCCTCGTTGTATTCTCAGAGGGATTCGTCATAGTCAACATTATTATGAATTATATATGGGATCACATGTGTTTTGTGCAATGAAGGTCACTAATGGTGTGGTAAAGTGTGCGTGAATTGGGCATTGGGACCACAAGCCTCATGTGATACTTGGGTGTAATGTGGTGCTATCAGATGCAGCTCGCATACCTTTTGAGACGTATGTTTGGACAGACGCTCAGATTTTATCTGTGGAATGTGGACAGGTTTGCCCAACATCTAGAGTTATTGATAGAATACTCATGTCCTGAGGTAGATCACCAAGCCTGCCCTGATGATCAGGTGCGGGGCACGTGCCATTTGTGTGATGTAACCTACTGTGCACAATGCATCATCCGGTCTCAGCAGTCAGCTGTGGATAAAATTATACGTATCAAAGGAATAGACGTCTCTTTGCAGAAAGCGATTTTAAATAGAACTTATATTCCTTTTGCGCTGTATTAATATCTGGAAACATAAGTCAAACTGAGCTGCCCCGTGCATTATTTATTTAGTCACATAATAAAGGAGTCACCCCAGGGACATCTGCTTTAAGGGACTGTTCAGTATTTGTTCCATCAGTGCCCATCAGTATTTGTTCAGTCTAAACAGGGATATAGTATACACACACACACACACGCTATACAATAGATGGGGGGGAAGGTCACACAACAATATGTGTGTATTAATGTGAGCAGCATTGCAGCTCTGATCTGAAGTAATGTGCACCATCTGTATGCAGATATAGATCGAGGAGTGATCTCATGTTATCCTTTACTTTGATATATCGTGCATGAGGTTACCACGAGGCATTGGAATTGTATATGGATAATTCAACAGATACACCTAAACATTAATATCTAGACATATTGCTAGGATGTGCTATCACTTTATGGTCGCTGTGGATGCAGCCTTAGAGACCCTCATGGACTCTGAGAATGAAGGTGCTGAGTAGGGGTGGGCGATATAGGCGATATGATTTTGTGCATATCGCCTATTTCGCCGGACCGTGATATGACTACGGAGCGGTAGTGAATGATCGCGCTCTCGGCGCGCACCATGTTTTCCTGAGCCGCCACAGTGGAGAAGGAGGGAGTCCCTCCCTCCCCACTGTGCGCGGCTGCCGCTGGCCACCAATAAGAACAGAGTAGGAGGAGGAGGGGAGGGACTGTGGCCACTGCGCCACCAATGAATGCCTGAATACCAACGTAGCGGTCATGTGCCGGCCATATCTCGGCCCCTATGACTGTACGTTGTGATCCGCCACAATTAACCCCTCAGTTGAGGGGTTAATCACGCGGATCACAGCGTCCTGTCAGAGGTCGTGTGCCGGGAATGTTCTTCAGTCTCTGCATTGGTGGCAGTGGGCAGTTCCGATCGGAGTCTCAGCAGTGTAATGCTGGGGCTCCGATCGGTTACCATGTCAGCAAGGACGCTACTGAAGACCTGGCTGCCATGGTATGTTAGTGAGCAGCATTATACTCACGTGCGCCGTGGCCGCCGGTCGCTCCTTCTTCTGTCTGTGCGGCGCATTGCTAATGCTTATAGCATTAGCAATGCGCCGCACAGACCTATGAGAAGGAGCGCCCGATGGCCACGGCGCACATGAGTATAATGCTGCTCACTAACATACCATGGCAGCCAGGTCTTCAGTAGCGTCCTGGCTGCCATGGTAACCGATCGGAACTGCCCACTGCCACCAATGATTAATACTGGGGAGGGAGGGGGGGTGGGTTTGAGATACCAGAGGGGGCTGATAAGAGGGAGAGGCTGGGGGGCACATGAGAGGCTGGGGGGGGGGTGGATCAGGGGCTGGGGGGCACATGAGAGGCTAGGGGGCTGATCAGAGGCTGGGGGCACATGAGAGGCTGGCTGCCATGGTCAGCTCCCTGCTGTTGTGTGCACAAGGCAGCAGGGAGAGTGTAAAGTCCTTTTCACCCTAATAGAGCTCTATTAGGGTGAATATGACAAGGGTTCTAGCCCTTAAGGAGGCTAATAGTCATTAAATAAAAAGTAAAAAAAAAAAGTTTAAACACCCCCCAAATATAGAAAACAATATATTGCGGTATATATCGCACATGCTTAAAAATATTTCGCAATATAGATTTTAGGACATATCGCCCACCCCTAGTGCTGAGGCACAGTGGCTCTCACATCACCCGTTGTGCCTGAGAACTTCACTCCAACCCAATTCAAGTGAGTGGGTTGTGCTACAATTCCCTGCACAGCCAGGTGGCCAGCAGCACCATGCAGGTAAAATGTAGAAAAAGCTGCTTTTGCTACAGCAGTGCCACAGCCCTTAGGATCTATGGGGGTCCCAAAAAAGTTGGAGCTCTGTCAAAGAAGTGAATGGCGCATGCACGCAACTGTTGCATTCAAACAGGGCACTTGGGATCACTGGAGGTCCCAGAGGCTGGACCCCCAGCAATTCAGCATTGTCACCTATCTTGTGAATAGGTGATAAATGCTGTTCATATAATAAACTCCTTAACGTAGACTCGGCGTGTTTCTGCAGTTGGGTTCTTTTCGACGCCCAGTCAATTGGAATACACAACAGATCCAGCACCGGGGGATTTTCAGTGGGTTCCAGTTCTGGATATGTGAATGTCTTGGTCAACAAAGAACATAAAAATCAGATGCTGAACATTGTGTGCGGTGAATTCTAACTATTGTACTATAGACGCGTAGTTACCGTAGTAGTTACAAGTATGGGAAAAGACCCTGTCTCGAAAGTGGTGGAACTGGTATCAAGCCAGCAAACAAGTAGAAAGTACCGCTGCACTCCAAATCTTCAAATGATTTCCATATTTATTTTCACCAGATGAGCAGCACCGAGTCTTTCTCCAGCTTAATGTCTAAGCCACAGAATGGACATACTGAATTTTGTACTGGTATCAAGCTTCTATTCATCGCCTACACTGATTACACTATCAGGACAGAATAGACTTTTTTGCTACTTCTGATGGATTTAGCTCACCAGGGATTTTTTTACACTTGGCAGCTGTCGGGCCAGTTATCGGGAAGGAATGTTAGTATGAAGTTAGCGTTTGTTCCCCATAATCATGCCGCAGATCACTGATGAATGAGCAAAGATACTCGTTGATTGGGTGAAATCATTATTTGTACACCTGAATCATTGTTCGTGGGCAGCAGATCATACTGTATCAACACCAATCACATGCCCAGAAGTAATGAATCTTGGCAGTGGCCATCACTCATCCTCATACATTGGAGGAGATTGCTCCATGTAAATGCAGCCCTTACCTTCACTTTCAGTCAATTTATTGGGAAGGAACAGTTCCTTCCCAATAATTGCTTGTTCAGTTGGCATGTGTACATGTGCTTTAAAGGGGGTTATCCAACTGCTATAATGCCCCCATATGCCCGGGCCCCTCACAGAGGTTGTACTTACCTCGTTCCCCAACACCCGGGTCGCTTCTCATACCGACACGTCCGCCGCATCCTCTGTGTCAGGGGACAGCCAAAAGCGGGCAGCGATGGGGAACAAGCCTCCCTAGCATTGCGGGTGATGCTAGGTGTTGGATAACCCCTTTAAGGAAAGAAATGTTCGTAGCTTTACAGGTCTACAGCTCTACAGGAAGTGCACGTTCCTCTCAACAAGAAAAGTGTGGCCACCGCTAATTAGAGAACTGGCGGCACGGTCTCCATTGAACTGAATGGGAGAGTGCGGTATTAGGCCAGTAGCCAAGACTACTTTCACATCTACAGCGCTGTGATCTGGCCGCCAGTTCTGGCAGAGAATGCGGGGAATTGCCGGACACAAACCGATTCTCAGCACTTTTGCCGCAATTTGACTGGATCTCCGTCGGACCCCATTATAATTAATGAGGCCAGCGGGCATTTCGGTTGCATCCGGCAGTGCCGGATCCAGAGAATTACATGCCGCAGATGTAAAAGTAGCCTAAGTCTAGTTTACATTTTATAACCCCTTTAGAGGGAGTCATCAGGTTTATTCTGCACGTAGTGTTAGATACCTTGACTCCAGCGGCGTATGACTTACTTGGCAATATGTAGTAGTTTTCATAAAATTGTAGCTTCCATTGTTTATTGGGTGCAGTACAAGCCAAGTGCTGGTTAAGCCTGGCGTTCCTGAATGTATGAGCATTTACGTCCCCTCACCCTCCCAACACCGATTGACACCTTTCTAGGGAGAGCCTGCTATTAATGTGCCTGCACTTGGCCTACATGGCACCTGATAAGCTGTGATTTTACCACATATTACCAAGTAAGCGATATGCCGCTATCAGGGTATCTGTCATAATTTGATATCGCACTCAGATAGGTCATCATAAACCTAGTGGCAATTAACCTCTAAATGGATTCTCAGGGACTTAAGCATTGATGACCATTGATCAATAGGATAGGTCATCAGTATGAAAACAGTGGGGTCGGCTGCCTCCACCATGGCTATTTAGCTTTTTGCTAAGCTGTGATACCAGAACCAGAACTATCATTACTTTCTGTCCACTGTGCAATGCCTGGTTGATGCAGTGCTGCCGTGATCCACTGGTATGAGTGCGGTGCTACAGTGACCTGGCACGGCCACTACACAGCGCTGTATAGTTCTGGTTTTGACAAGTATCAGACCCCCACCCACTTGATATCGTAAGAATAGGTCATCAATACGTAAGGGCTATGGACACACCTGGAGGCATTTTTTTTATTATTGCATTCTCATTTTGGGCAAAAAAATATTTTTCATTTTTATTTATTTTTTATATTTTGCAGCTTTTACTTCAAGTGCTTTTGCAGACTAGCAGGCTTTTTGTTTTACACTGAATCTGCTGGTTATAGTGAAAGCTGTAGACTAAAAACTGACAATTTTTAATAAAGACCAATTGAAAAAATGATTTTTAACACGAATTGAGTAAAATACAATAATTAAAAAAATGCCCACAAAGGTGTCCATAGCCTTTAAGTCCTAGAGAACTCCTTTAAAGGGTTTTTCCCATCTCAGACAATAGGTGCATATTGCTAGGATATGCCCTCAATGTCTGATAGGTGGGACCCGCACCTACACCGATAAGGTAGTGGAGGGCGCACTGCGCATGCGCAGCTGTCCTTCATTAATTTCTATGAGGTCGACGAAAATAAATGGGCGCTGGCTCGGTTATTTCCATCGGGCCCATAGAAGTAAATCGGAGCTGTGGTCGCACATGTGCGGTGCGCTTCCATTTACTTCTATTGGGAGAACGTTTGGTGGTGACCAGAGCTGGGGAAACCCGGGGTCCTCCAGCCACCACTTTCCCTGCTCTGTCGTTGATATAGGTGTGGGTCCCAGTGGTGGGAACTGCACCTATCAGACAATGGGGGACATATCCTAGTGATATGCCCCCATTGTCTCAGATGGGATAACCCCTTTAATGTTAATGCTACAGATGTGTTGTCACCTTGTAGAGCAGCTCTGGCGGGCATCACCTTCTGTATATGGACTGGGCATAGTCTTCTGTTGCTTTATACTCCTGGGCGTGTTCTCCTAGCTATTCTTGACACTTTCATGTCACTGGCTGTTCATGTGTAACCTGCCTGCAGGCTACAGAGCTGCTTTCCTTTCACTCCAATTTCAAACGCTTTTATGACAATTATTCTGTATTTTGAGAACTGTCTGGGAGGTTTTCTTAAAGAACGAAGCGATGAAAGGCTAGCAGAATGGCTTTTGAAGTCTTCCAGTGTGAGCTAATGGTGTCTGCATGGCAGGGAGCTGTAGACTGGTGGATGAGGTCATGGAAATCAATTTGAAATGCAATTTGTGATATAATAGGAAAGCCGAGGGCTGAGTTATGGGTCATATTTATGGATCTCAGGAGCAGCTAATTATTAGTGGTTCTATAATTCCGCAGCGCTCTTTGTAATGAAATTAAGGCCTAAGTGTTCGATCTATAAATATGAGGGACAAGCGAGAAGAAAGCTGGCACTCTGGGAAGTGCGCGAGTAGGAATTTCCAGATGAGGTCTTTCAATTTAGCAGCCTATAATTTGGTGTCAAACTGTAGAGAAGCGTTCAGGTCTTCAAAATGACCCTTGAACTGAAAAAGAGTCAAATATTAAAATAATCATTGAAGAGGTCACCGGGCGCTTAGCGGGTAACTGATTGGATGGCATTACTGAGAAGTGCACCCACTATGATCCCAATGCTCAGTTGTCTGCGCAGGAACCTTGTAATGTGCTTTACTCAAGTACACATATTTTTAGTACAAAATATTCAGTTGAACATAGGCTGATCTTACCTGGTCACTTTGGTTCAACAGATGCTCACTTGGTTATCCATATGTTTCACATTTACTTGGTTGCCCCTTAAAAATATTCTACATTTTTTAAACCAACACCTGAATCTGAATGCTTTTGTAAATGTATGCAAGTAAAAATGTTAGTATAGCCACTGAGAGATTCAATAAAATGTATCTGTATAGTTCCACCTGCTGTTCGTCCTTTTCCTTATTCCCCAGTCCACTTCAGTACCATCACGGAGGTGGCCGCACATGCTCAGTTCTATCTTACAACTGCCACCAGCCATATCTATTATTAGAAGCTGTGACTTTACAGGAAAAGAGATGCAACAGGAAAGGACACAAATCCTCAGCTGTGATAAGGAGAGAGCAGCAGCGGACAGGACATGCCCCTAAGAAAGACATACTCTCTGAGCTGCAATTAGAGAAGTGAAGTAAATGGGGGAGCTCCATGTGAGGTGCAGGGTTGGTTCTAGCTTTGTTAGAGAGATTTTCATTTTTACATTATTCATAGGTTATTCCCTTAGAAAGTGAGAGGTCACTTATTTCTCAAGGGACATGGGATGTCCACCTCGTCCCTGAGCTCAGTGGGATGAGGTGGACATCATTTGATCACCGAAGGCTCCGACCCCACCTCTTTCTTCATGTTCTTGTATGTTCGTTTTCATGCACAATACAAGGATATCCATTTATTTAGCTAACACCCACACCTAATTTGGCTCTGACCATTTTATGGGGTCATCAGTGGTAATTCTGGAAACTTAAACGTTAGTGCTAAATGGGTTTTGACTCTTTCGTGAATGCCGGAGCCCCTTTGTTCAGGCAGTTGGTGGTGTCCCAACACATATGAGAAAATATTCAACTTAAAGGAGTTGTCCCGTGAAAAATATTCAACATTTTTCAATCCAGCGCCTGGATCTGAATAGTTTTGTAACTGGATGTAATTAGTCATTTAACGTAGCCTCTGAGTTAGTCAATAAAATCTGTAAAATGTATTTGTAAAGTGCCTCTAATCTTGTTAGTTTTTTTCCTTGTTCAATTGTCTACCTTCCTGGCGTGGTCGCACATGCTCAGTTCCATTACTCAGCTGTCACATCTGTCATATCTTCTGTTGGAAGCTGTGACAGTTATAGGGATAGAGCTACAGCAGAAAGGACATACTCCCTGAGAAAGGACATGTCTTCAAGAAAGGTTACACTCCTGAGCTACCAGCTTGAAATATATCTTATATCAGAGCAATTGGAGAAATGAATGGGGAGATCTTTGAAAGTACAAGGCTGGTTCTAGCTTTCATGTACTGTATGACATCTGATTATCATTTGTTATATTCATTATGTGATAATTCCTTTGATGTTAACCAAATACACCTACACATTTATGATCCAATCTACGTCTTTACGTTCTACAAAGACCGACTGAACTAAAGGGGACAGGTTGCCCATGCAACAAAGATACTCATTTGGCCTCCAAGTACTTACCGCTGCTCCGTACAGATATGTACTGCATATAGCAGATTTTACTTCTTGACTCCAGGACTTTACATTATTTTTTGTTATTACTTTTGTCTGTCTTTTATAAGCTGCTGTTTAGCATTTGTGTGCTCTTCCCATCTGCGTGTAACTAAGCTTTCTCTCTGCGCTGATGTAGATCTAGGAGCGGGGAGGACATTCCATCTGGCAAAACACGTTGCTGCTCGTTCAAACACAAATAGCTGGGAAAAAAAGAGCATTACACAGATTTCTCAGGGCTGTCAGTGCAGATCCAGCACCATTTGCATTCAAATCAATGTTCCACGTAACATTCTAAACACTACAGTAAAGGAAGTCCTAATGTACTGTATCTTATTACTTTGCGTCTTTTTTATAGGAACCTCTATCACACTTGCACCATGTGTGGCCCCTTTCTGTTTGCCCCACAGCAGGAGGGACAGATGCAATGCCAAAAAAAAAAAAAAAAAAAGTCTATAGAGATGTGGATGTGTCCCAGAAGAACTGGTGGTGCACACCAACACTTTCACCTTCCTGCATGTTACAGTGAACCAGGGCATAGATTTTGAGAAAGTCAGTAGGAAGCGGAGACCTGTATGAGATATATTGACCTCTTTCAAAAAAAAAATTTTTATCCTACTTTTTTTCAAAGAAATATTTTGGAGAGTTTTATTAACAGGAGGGAACTGTTAAAGTAACCATTCATGTCAGAGATGAGAAGAGTCCTAGGAATAAGGTAGCTAATGTTCCTAAACATTTGCTACTAGTGTCTAACTTTAATTTTAATGAATGCCTATGAAGGTTCTGAGTACCTGTCTATTGGAAAAGTCAAGTTGGCTCTTGGACTGGTGCCTGAAGTCTATAACATTGTATCTACTCTTGCCTAAAACAGTTAAGTCTCTCAGTTATGGCATGCTGTAGCCTGTTGGTGGGCTCCAGATCAGTACTACAGCCTTTAGCTCCTTACAGGTGTGAAGGACAACAGTGGGCACCACTAGGATCTACCTTCCACCAAAGCTCTACATCTGCAGCGCCAACCCAGAAGCCCCGAACGGAGCCTCCAACGCAGATGTGAACATGCCCATACTAGTTGGAAAGCAATTAGTTGAAGCTTTCCTCTGTGAGCTCACAATTAGTTTGGTGTGCCAGAATGAGATAATTATTGCAACACCAAATTTCTACTTTAAATGAGATGATTAGATAACTGGATTGTGTTTCTGAAACCTGTCAAATTATAAATCTTCACCATTAGGCTACACAGATGGGAGGTGATGATAAGATAAAGTTACGAGTCTGATTCTGAGATGCCATCGGAGTCTTTCAAATTAGAATGTAAATGACAGTTCAGCTTGCCATTAAATATTCCAATCTTCCATTCCAGGTTCTCTTCTCTGTTCTTCAAGATAAGGTGCTTTGTCCAGTTTGTGCCACCATGACCACTCTTGTGGTTATGTTGGGTGAGACTCAAGGGTCACTTACTGAGTAAGGCATCATGCAATTAATGTAAGACAACTGGAGAAATTTATTAAGACTGGTGTTTCATATACTAGTCTTGATCTAATTTGCGCTGGAGATGACCCTTATTTATATAGAGGAGCAAGCCTCTTAAAACTTTAGGTGCATCTCTGGTCTTAAGTGCACCAAAGAGTCAAATTTATGTCAGCTATGTGTTCTGTCATAAGTTATCGTAATTTTGCCAGACTTTGGGAGACCACACCGCTCCTGCTAAGCGCCAATCATGCTCCACCCACTTTTCTTAAAATTGGTGAGTGCAGTAAAATCTCAAAATGTGGCGATTTTTGCACAAATGTTGCTCTTGCAAGAAACTGATTTTATTTTTATTTTTTACTGCACTTTTTGGAAAATGTAGTTTCATTCATCAAATGCATTGTTGTTTGGTGGCACTCCAACTTAACATTGCGGTAAACTTTGCAAGTTTCTTGGCCCTCCACCAAAAATTGTTTGTTTTTATTTTTTTGGTCATATGGGTCCTTGAAAGGGTTGTCCAGTCGTCTGTTTTTTTTTTTTTTTTTTTTTTTCTTCCTGAGACCATACTGGAATGATATCTGGTCAGATGTGTGGGCTGCATGGTGGCTCAGTGTTTAGCACTGGTGCTGGGGTCCTACATTCAAATCAAACCAAGAACATCATCTGGATGGAGTTTGTATGTTCTCCATGGGTTTTCTCTCACACACCAAAGCCATGCTGATAGGGAATTTAGCTTGTGAACTCTACTGGGGACAGTGAGAGATGGTAATGTCTATAAAGCGCTGCGGAATATGTTGGCGCTATGTAAGTGAGTAAAATAAATAAATATGTGAGAAAGAGAATGGGTATGTACCTTAGAAAAGCTTTCTATCACTGATATTTGTATTTAAAGGTGTTGTTTTAGGTTAGACTCTTATCTGTGGCTGTGACTGGTAATGCAGCTCATTCCCACTCAAATGAATAGAGCTGAGCTGTAATAACAGACACAGCCTATGGTCAAGAGTGGTGCTGTTTCTGAAAAAAAATGTCCAATTCAAAACAATAATGGAAAACTTCTGTAAGGTGTATACCCAGTTGGAAAGGACCATCTGTTCATCACATTTGATCTGCTATCACTGCAATTTAGTCATTACCTGATGGGGCTGAGCTACAGAAAATAATATAGTGTTCCAGATCCCATGAGATAGCCTTCTTACAACAGCTGAAATACTGTTTTTTGCAGGTAATTGGAAGGCATTTACTTTTCCCACTGGACCCTCATCTATCCCGAAAGTGAAATGTGTTAGGTTATCCATTGAATTAGAGGAGTGAAGTGTACTTCAGAAGAAAAGATTAAATGAAACAGGAGGTCAGCAGCCAAGTTCAGCATGAACTGTAATGAAAAGAAGAGCAAGTCGCACATTATAATTACCAGTTAACAGAGATATCAAGGCAGAGTTAAAGAAGGCCCGCGGTACATTGTACATGCCCTGTAGCCATCAGAGCTGAAAAGACTGCTCGGATCAGAGTTGAATAAGCCATCTTTGAGGATCGGAAGGTGGGAAGACATGGCTTTGCCTGTGGTAGCTAGAAAGGTTGAGTAGAAGAACACAGCATAGACTATATTACAAGATCGATGACAAGGAGCAGTAGGACTTTAGTAAGACTTCATCTGATTGGATCGGGTTCTTTGAGAGGTGCATTATCATCTATGATGGAAATGGCACTCTTTTTCAGTATGGGTGTGTTTTGTGTAGAGCATGAGTTCTGATCTACCATAAGACCTGGGACATGACTTGCAGAGGACACTGCTCGAGTTCCTCATGATAATAATATAATACATAAAATAGGTATCTAAGATAATAAAGTTTCAAAAACAAGTAAGATGATGTCCTCTATTATTAGGTCACCAGATGATGTTTCCACAATTCTATCAGCATTAGTTGAATTGATGCTCTGTTTTTTACAGCCTGCAAATGTTTTCCTTCATTTTTAGTAGGCTGTAGGTTTATTGGGGGCAGTCAGACCTGCCTGCTCACATTTTGCAATATCAGATGTAATAGAGAGAAGTTACATTAGTTGCATCTACCAGCAATAGTTGAAAGTGGATAATCTTTTAGAAAATTTGTTGCAAAAGAAAGCTCTCTGGGTCTCAACCATCTTTTAGCTGGATCTTGTCTCATTTGGCCACCTCCTCTATAATTTCAGAAGGGTTGGACCATGTGGCTTGTTTATAGTTGACTTGGCATTAATTGCTGTATAAACGTCAGGATGTACTTGTTGATGATGGCTAATTTTAAGGAGTCATCCATCATACATGAAGTTAACAGCACCAAAAATAGGGATCTAACGGTTTTATAAGAAGAAAACTACTTAAGCAGTAACATTTTGTAGCGGTAACCTCAAAGGTTTATATTTAGAATGCTTATTTTATTATTACAGGCTTATTCTCCTGTGTGTATGTCCCTATTCTTCCCTTGCTGTAATAGGCATCAGCCCTCCATGCACATGTTTTCCTGGTGAGTCTGTGAAGGCAAAGCTGCAAGGGGTGGAGAGAGCAGAACCAATGAGGAAGCAGGAGGCGTGTCTCAGACTACCTCAGATGCTCTGTAGTCACTGTAGCTAAGCTGGTGTTGCAATCACAGATCTCCCTATTAAAACTCAGCTAAAGGCAGCCAGGCCCCAAGGATCTGTGGATGATAAATAACAGATACGCAGCACCTCCAGGTACTTACATATCCTTATTGAACTCATGACTGAATTTTTACTTTAAGTCCCCAATAGTAGCTAAGAATATTCCCAGAAATCATAGTCTAAAACAGGGATGCTCGACCTGTGGCCCTCCAGCTGTTGTAAAACTACAACTCCCACCATGCCCTGCTGCAGTAGGCTGTCTAGGAATGCTGGGAGTTCTAGTTTTGCAACAGCTTGAGGGCTGCAGGTTGGGCATCCCTGGTCTAAAAGAAGTACACTATGTTGGATTGAAGAGGATATGGTTGGGTGGGTGAATGACCATATAGGGCATCATGGAGATAGCGGTACACTTACTCATGGTTTCAGAAGACAGATGTGTTCCACCACAAACAGTGATGCTTTATGCAATGCTTTCAGGCACGGATGTGCTCCTCACTGTGCAGTTGCTAAGAGCTCACTGATGACTCTTCATTCATGACTACTGAAGCTGTGAACATGCAGATTTTTTTTTGAGAAGTCGTGAGCAGGTCTAATTGACATCCTAAAGGCACAATCCATTTAAGGTAGCAAATAGTAGCGGAACTAAAGATCCTACGAAGGTGTAGTGGGGAGGGGGTTACACTACTGTAGTCTGAGTAAGGAATGATGTCTTTGCTGTGCAGAATAGTACTAGACCTAATTTAATCCTAAAATTATATACTTTTCCACCTCACCATGATTTTGTCTGAATATTCTTGGAACGTTGGAAGATGAAAGTGCTTTCTTTGGCCTCATGCACACGACCGTTTTTGTGGTCCGCATCCGAGCCGCATTTTTTGCGGCTCTGGTGCGGACCCATTTACTTCAATGGGACCGCAAAAGATGCGGACAGCACTCTGTGTGCTGTCCGCATCCGTTGCACCGTTCCGTGGCCCTGCAAAAAAAATATAGCATGTCCTATTCTTGTCCGTTTTGTGGACAAGAATAGGCATTTCTACAATGGGCCGTCCGTTCCACAACTTGCGGAAGGCACACGTGCGGTTTCCGTTTTTTATGGATCCGTGGTTTGCGGACCGCAAAAATCGTCACGGTCGTGTGCATGTAGCCTTTGTGTACGCACTTTTGGCCAGATGTCTGGTGTCTGATGAGCTGAGGGCACTGCCATTTGAACAGTACTTTTTTCACTGTGCTAATTAGCTGCTTCTTTAATAGATGCACATGCATGCAAATTCATTAATTACTCTGTTTAAAGGGGTTGTCTCACTTCGGCAAGTGGCATTTATCATGTAGATAAAGTTAATACAAGACACTTACTAATGTATTTTGATTGTCCATATTGCCTCCTTTGCTGGCTTGATTCATTTTTCCACCACATTATACACTGCTCGTTTTCATGGTTACGACCTCCCTGCAATCCAGCAGTGGTGGTCGTGCTTGCACACTATAGGAAAAAGCACCCAGCCTCAGACACCAGAGAGGCTGGCGCTTTTTCATATGGTGTACAAGCACGACCACCACTGATGAATTGCAGGGTGGTCGTAATCATGGAAATGAGCAGTGTATAATGTGGTGGAAAAATGTATCAAGCCAGCAAAGGAGGCAATATGGACAATCAAAATACATTAGTAAGTGGCTTGTATTAACTTTCTCTGCATGATAAATGCCACTTGCTGGAGTGAGAGAACCCCTTTAATAAAAGGCACTTACTCATGAATTGTTGTTATCCATATTGCCTCCTTTGGTGGCTTGATTCATTTTTCCATCACATAATACACTGCTTACATCCAGGGGTTGCCACCACAACAGCGCAGATAGGAGGTGACCGGGACGGAAGCTGCTGCACATGGGTCTGTGGGCTTTATTACACTGCTAGATTTAGCAGATCCTTGTTGGGAAGGAAAGAAGCGCTCCAGCAATCGCCTGGTGGTCAATGAAGGAGACATTTACATGCAGCGATCTCCTCCACAGTATGGGGAGGAGTGATCGCTTAGACGTCTCGGTCTGCTGCCTTCAAATGATGATTTTTGCGACCACATGAAAGATGCGATTACCCGATGAACGAGTGTTTCGCTCGTTCACCGGGTAATCAGTGGCACCTTTACACTGGCAGATAATCGATAACGAGTGTTCCTACAAACACTCGTTAGCGATGATCGGCCCGATCCTCGACCAGTGTAATACAGGCCTAACATACAAGCACTTAACTGCGTTGATCAGGAATAAATAACTTTTCATGGACGCCTGCAGCCTGCCTTCACTATTGAAAGAATCATACCTACCTACTCATGCTGCTCCGATCCTCCACACTGGCTCTGGCGTGTCCATCATCAGGTCTGCGATTAGTTTACTTCCTCCCTGGCATGCTGCATCCAGTGGCCAGCTTCAGCACCGATGTGTCCACAAGAGATACAGTTGTGTTCAAAATAATAGCAGTCAGACATCACTAACCTGATCAATCACTGTTTTTGGTAGAAATGATATTTCTACATGGCAAATAATTTACTAGCAGGTGTAGTAGAGTAAAAATCCAACAGACAGTCATGACATGCATGCTGCTGATTCTGTGTAATTGAATCACTTATTGAAAGGGGCGTGTTCAAAATAATAGCAGTGTGGAGTTCAATGAGTGAGATCATTCATTCTTTGAAAATCAGGTGGCAATTGCCTTTTTTTAAGGAAGGAAGGCAGCAAATGTTGTACATGCTGGTTAGTGCATTTCTCTCTGAAATTCTGGGGAAATGGGTCGTTCCAGACATTGTTCAGAAGAACAGCGTACCTTGATTAAAAAGTTGATTGGAGAGGGGAAAATATATAAAGAAGTGCAGAAAATGATAGGCTGCTTAGCTAAAGTGATCGCAAATGCTTTAAAATGGCAACCAACACCTGAAAGACATGGAAGAAAGCGTAAAACTACCATTCAAATGGATAGAAGAATAGCCAAAATGGCAAGGACTCAGCCAACAATCAGCTCCAGGAAGATCAAAGAAGGTATAAAGTTACCTGTGAGTACTGTTACAATTAGAAGACACCTATGTGAAGCCAAGAAGGATTTTGAGCTTTATTCACTTTTTTAAACACATTATTACTATTAAGGTTAGCATCGGCGGAGCAGGTGACCATGCCGCAGACCGAAAGATGCAGGAGGCAGCATGCAGGCCCAAACAGCGGGGAGCGGGCATGTATGATTCCTTCAATAGCAGAGGCAATCTGCCGGGATCCATTAAAAGTTATTTACCCCTTTGTGGTGGCCATACACATCAGAATCTGGTCAGCTGAAGTCGCTGATTTTGGACAATTTACCTAATGTGTATGAAGTGTTTGGATGGCCTTCGGCATATGTTGAGGTAAAAAGGTTCAGGCATGTTACATTTCAGTATGTCCAGTCCTTTTGTTTTCCTTGAAGAAAAAATAAAATAAAAGCCACTGCCAGAGGTATCTGGACAAACCAATGTGTGGAATAGCTGTTGGTTGACTTCTATTGAAGGTTATATGGCCTCCATTAGTCCCACCAAGGCTCTTTTCTGTCCATAGAGCACAGCCTTATTGGCCCGATGTTCCTACTCCTCGCATAACCCTATTTACCCGATGTTCCCACTCCTCGCCTAACCCTATTTACCCGATGTTCCCACTCCTCGCCTAACCCTATTTACCCGATGTTCCCACTCCTCGCCTAACCCTATTTACCCGATGTTCCCACTCCTCCTTTACCATTTATATATAATTACCAGCCCAAAAAGGCAGTTGAGCAATATCTTGAGATAGTCTTGTACCCCACCAAACCTTAAAATGGCAGCCAGATTATGGGACTGTTCAGTAGTGTAAGTTTTTAGTGTTGAGTTAGTTTTAGCACTTCTCCATGAGTGGAGGCCCGCACTTACCCTTCCCCGGGGATTTTTGGCCATGCATACAATATCAGGCCATTGATTTGGCGAATGAATACCACTGAATTAAATGATAGATGTCTACACCCCTGCTCTACTGACTGCCGGCCAGAGACTGCACTTCAGGGTCAATCGGCGAGACAGCTTTTCCCCCTTTTCTAATTCACCATGGCTTCCAATGATTGCCTGATTAATTACGGCACACAATACAAACAGACAACAAGCACATTGTTCGGCAGTGCTTTTCATGTGCTCGCTCCTCTTCCCATGTCAATCTGCCTTGGTTCGGGTTGGCCTCGTGCATTTCTTCTGCCTCATATAAAGAGTCATAAACGGTCTAATTCAAGGATTTTGTGAGCCTGGAGCACACTCCCAGGAGCACACATTATGTAAGGCATGGCAGGCAGCCCAGCTCTACTGTCCTCGCTTAAGGTTCTTAGCAAGTTGTTTCTGTAACTTTAGACAGGTTTAATACGTTTTGTAGATCCTTAATTTTTCATTATTCTTGAGCTCCTAGAATACAGGCCAAACCACAAGGAGGTGTTTTATGAGCAGCGTCAGGACTATAGCTGAGTCTTGGGGGGTACAAAGGCTCTGAGACGCCTAAATTAACAGCAGTCGTATAAATGGGCAGTTAAGAGATGTGACGGTGTAAGTAATACCTGAAGACGTCTTCTTACTGTACAAGTAAATACTGATGTGCTGGTATCCAACTCAGTGGGGACAAGTGCTATAACGGCCTGATCAGCCATACTCCGCCAACAATGCTGTAAAGCCGAGTTAAATGCCATCTGTCAGCAGGATCAACCCTATCAAGCCAGCCATAATGCCTGGTACGGCTTACCCTGTTGATTAAAAACATATCTTTATTCCCAGATCTGATCTTCCCTTGGTAATTGTTTTTAAAGAAAATATGCAGATTGGGGCTTAAGTGCACTGAGGGCAGACCCTAGCCACTAGGGCCACCTTGTGTGCCCTTAAAGAGGACCTTTCACTTGTATAAACTTTGTGAACTGAGGAAAAAAAAACCTCCCAGGCTGTGAGCTGTGCGCTGCGATTGGCCAGCGCTGCAGCCTAGGAGAAGGAGACGCCCACGGGACAATGGAAGACCCGCCTACTATAACTTAAGGAGCAAAGGTACCGGAGCCTATAATGGGAGAACGGAGCGGCGCCCGGGGATAATAGTAAGTGCAGTGAGATCCCCGGGCGCCATACTCAGTTCACATACGGTAGTTTATACAAGTGAAAGGTCCTCTTTTTAAAGGGGTTTTCCAGTGTGCATCAACATCCTTTAAAATAATCATTTATGAAGATACCTGTAATTTTGTAATGTATTTCTTTTACCTTTTTTGACCCTGTCTTCTAGTTTGGGCTCCTGTGATGTTATGTCAATAAGATGAGCAATGATAGGGGAGTGTCTATGTAACTAGTTGGTGGGAGGAGCTATAAACTAGCTGGGTGTTAGGGGTGGTGTAGGTGAGTGTCTATGTAACTAGCTGGTGGTGGGAGGAGCTATAATCTAGCTGGATGGATACCGCTGTATAGGCTTCTGACGGATACCGCTGCATAGGCCTCTGACGGATACCGCTGCATAGGCCTCTGACGGATACCGCTGCATAGGCCTCTGACGGATACCGCTGCATAGGCCTCTGACGGATACCGCTGCATAGGCCTCTGACGGATACCGCTGCATAGGCCTCTGACGGATACCGCTGCATAGGCCTCTGACGGATACCGCTGCATAGGCCTCTGACGGATACCGCTGCATAGGCCTCTGACGGATACCGCTGCATAGGCCTCTGACGGATACCGCTGCATAGGCCTCTGACGGATACCGCTGCATAGGCCTCTGACGGATACCGCTGCATAGGCCTCTGACGGATACCGCTGCATAGGCCTCTGACGGATACCGCTGCATAGGCCTCTGTCGGATGCAGGCTGTGTTGTTCCATAATGCAGAGAAAAGGTAAACCGCAATATTCCAACCTAATGCAAGCCAAAAGGATACTCCTTTTGGCCTCTCTCGGGTAAATGGGGGGCCTTTGGATACATTTGACATATGTCTCGGCACATATAGCAAACATACACTGCTAACAGAGTAAATCCACCCTTACTGTATATTAGAAGAGGATGAAAGAGAGCATGGTATAAAAGGCAGGATATTTCAGCATCAAGCATCGTTACTCAGCTGTGCAGGAAGTCTAGAAGGCAACCTGCACCTTTATAAAACATAGTTCATACAGGACATCCAGCCATTTATAATTAGAGATGAGCGAATTTCAGGTTATGAAATTCGTTTACTGGTAAAAGGTGAATTGAGCTATGGATTCCATTACCACGGACCATAACGCAATTTTATGACGAAATACATAACGGAATCTCTTCAGAGGCATTTCTGCATTTCCTCATAAAATTGCGTTATGGTCCGTGGTTACGGCATTGTCTTGTGCATGATTGTGTATAATATGTACTCATTATTATGCTGATCATTATATGTAAACTTTGGAAATGAAGAATATATTGACATAAGCACTTATTATGCCTGATATATTAAAATTTTCAATAAAAACAAAATGTTACACATAGCTCAGTTCACCTTTTACCAGTAAACGAAGCGTAAACGAATTTCAGAACCTGATATTCGCTTATCTCTATTTATAAAGCCTTGACTGTTCATGTCCAACCCATAACTCCAGGCGGCAGCACATGGCCGGGTCATATATTTGTCTTGGATTAGAGATGAGATTCCAGACTTTACGTGGCTGAGAGTCTGTCTCCTTTATATACGGTTTGCAGATTCATTGTCTGTGTCTTCACAACCCCAGATCCGATGTCTAATTAGATTTTTGTGACTTGTTGGCTGGACGCAGATTTGGGACTACATAAAACCGTTTGTTCACAGTCCTAAGATGTTTTCTCCAGACTGTGGTGTTCCAGTTCTTCATGACCTTTCAATACAGTCTTATCTTTACTTTTCCATGAGAGATCAGAAAGAACCTATAGCTATCAAAATGGCAGCACACGATATCTGTCCACATGTCGGGTGTGCAGGTTATCACAGCTCATTCAGGCCGTAATTGGGTGCATTATCCAAGGCCGTCTTCTATGCACAGTATTTGGCTGATAAAACCTGAGATAGCTGTCAGCAGAGAGCTGGTGGACAGCTTTCTCTCCTGACTCCCTCATATTTGTATGTGTAGCATGCCCAGAGGATAGGAGCAGTAGTAGGGCATTTTCTTGTGTGATGGTGGATTGGAGTGCCCTTGGTGGTGATGGATTTAGTGGTGCAAGACAGGGTTCCCTGAAACTTGGGGCGAGGATGCACTGTAATGCTGGTAGTGTTAGTGCACACAATATTTATGCAACAAGTCTACTGTACTTTAGTCCATTCAATAATGGTTCACACAAGCGCTGTACACGTTAACAGCAGTCTTTACAGTTTTCATATGCAATTCCCAAGGTTGTGTATGGGTGATAGAGGGCTGAGTCTCTTTCTTGTAGTCTGAACAAATTTCCCAACTTGAACAAGCGGTTGTAATTGATCTCTCTCACTCCGGCTATATGTTAACTATGTAGGCTTTCTAGTGGAATAGAGTTTCTGAACAGAGGGCCCTTCCGATATGATGGGGAACCTGAAGCTTATCACTCCCACCAGTGTATAGAGAAGTCTGTAGCTTGAATATACTGTATACTGAAGCTTTGGCTGCCTATGATGCACAGGGTAACAGATCTCCCTGTGTAACTCTGCTCTTAGATGTTTTCATATCCACAGTTCACACTAGACCAGAGATGGGCAAAATGTGGCTCTCCAGCTGTTGTAAAACTACAATGCCCAGTCTGCCTACAGCTATCAGCCTACAGCAGGGCATGATGGGATTTGTAGTTTTGCAACAGTTGGAGAGACGCAGTGTGCCCATCCCTGCACTCGGCTGAAGAAACTTTATTGGACCTGTTTAAATCCAACTGTTCAATCCTTCTGTCCCCTGACATCTGGAAGAGTCGGGAGACTCACATACACATTAAATAGTCGCCATGTCCCATTGACATGTTGAGCTGACCTTTATCTAATATGTGTGGATAGCTTTAGGTCCACCAGCTCATGACCCAATAGAAGACCAAAATCTTACCAGCTGTCTTCTGGTATTAGCGCTCGTTGACCCTAAGGGTTAGTATGGGAGAAATCAGTGCGGTCATTTACTAAAGACAGGCATTTCACACACCAGTCTTCGTATAAACTCCACTGGCAGAAGATCCGACTAATTTATTGAGAGGAGCATCTGTCTATGGCTCGACCCCTTTGGGCCACACCACTGCCACTTTTTGGAAAAGTGACTAGGGTATCTGAAAAAGCCAAAAAAAAACAAAACTTAATTTTGTCACAATGTGCAACTTCTCAATACCAAAAACTGGTAGAGAATGTTCATGACCCCCACTGAGTCTGATCTGTAATACCAGACACAACCTGTAGTTTATAGTGGTGCTGTTTTTGGCAGAGTGCAGCCATTTTTTTTCTACTTTCATACAATCCCATGTAACCTGGGGCTACACAAAGAGCTTAACTACAGTAATCCTGATTTATAGTTGCATAGTTAATACGGTTGAAAAAAGACACATACGTCCATCAAGTTCAACCAAGGAATAGGTGGGGATGCAAATCCCAAAAGGAATTGACACTCAGATTTCCACACGTTTTCATAAGCTAAACTATTTATAAACCTGTCCACTGTTCCTGCTGTGACCACGTCCTGAGGAAGTCTATTCCACAGATTCACAGTTCTTACAGTAAAGAAGCTTTGACGCTTCCGGAGACTGAACTTTTTCCTCTCCAGTCGGAGGCAGTGCCCCCTTGTCTTTTGAGCGCATTTTACATGGAACAGTTTTTCACTGTATTTTTTGTATGGCATATTTGCATAGGTTAATCATGTCCCCCTTAGACATCTCTTCTCATATTCAATTCTTTTAATCTTTCCACATAACGAAGACCCTCCATGCCCCTTATCATTTTAGTTGCTCTCCTCTGTAATTTTCCAGCTGCAGTGCATCCTTTCTATGGACTGGTGCCCAGGACTGGATTGCATATTCCAGATGAGGCCGCACCACCGCTTTGTAAACTGGTAGTATTAGATCTCTGCCCCGTGAGTCCATGCCTTGTTTAATGCATGACAATATCCTGGTGGCCTTAGAAGCAGCTGATTGACACCCAAATCTTTCTCTATAAGTGACTCTCCTAGTACTACATTACCTAGGACATATGAAGCACAGAGATTATTACTACCAAGATGCATAACTTTACATTTATCTACATTGAAACTCATTTGCCAAGTTGATGCCCAGTCACTTACAGTGTTCAAGTCAGCTTCCATAGACTGCACAGTTCTACACAGCTTAGTGTCATCTGCAAAAATAGATATGGTGCTATTAATCCCGTCCTCGATATCATTAATAAATAAATTAAATAATAAAGGGCCAAGCACTGAACCTTGGGGTACACCACTTATAACCTGGGACCATTCTGAATAGGAATCGTTGACCACAACCCTCTGGACACGGTCCTTCAGACAGTTTTCAGTTAAATTACAAACTATACTTTTCAAGCCTATAGACCTTACTTTACTTATTAAGCGTCTATGAGGGACAGTATCAAAAGCCTTTGCAAAATCCAGAAACACTACATCCCCCGCCGCCCCTCTGTCCAGGCTACTACTCACCTCCTCATAAAAACAAATCAGGTTAGTCTGACAACTTCTGTCCTTGGAAAACCCATGCTGGTTATCACTTATATTATTTACAGTCACATACTACTGTATATAGTCCCTTAAGAGTCCTTAAAAATTTTTCCTACAGCAGATGTTAAACTATAATTACCTGTGGAGGACGAACCTAGATCCTTTTTTGAATATGGGCACCACATTTGCCTTGCACCAATCACTTGGCACTGTACCAGTACCTAAAGAATCTTTAAAAAATGTAAACAGGGGAACAGCAATAACTGAACTGAGCTCTTTAAGCACTCTTGGGTGTAATCCATCTGGACCCGGAGCTTTGTTCACATTTACCTTATTTAACTTCTCTTGGACCATATCTACAGTTAACCAATTGAGTATATCACTGGATGTATTAACAGCCCCAGCACCACAGATATCAGCTCCTTTCTCTTCTTTTGTATATACAGAGCTAAAAAAAAACCTATTAGGAACTCTGCCTTTTCCTTATCTTCAGTGACTACCCCCCCCCCCCCCTTTTGCAGTTATTATTTAGGGGACCTACCTGCTCAGACCTAGGTTTTTTAGCATTTATATATTTAACCACTTCAACCCCCCTAGCTGAAACACCCTTAATGACCAGGCCACTTTTTACACTTCTGCACTACACTACTTTCACCGTTTATCGCTCGGTCATGCAACTTACCACCCAAATGAATTTTACCTCCTTTTCTTCTCACTAATAGAGCTTTCATTTGCTGGTATTTCATTGCTGCTGACATTTTTACTTTTTTTGGTATTAAATCGAAATTTCACTTTCACTTTCAGTTGTAAAATTTTGCAAAAAAAACCACATCCATATATAATTTTTTATCTAAATTTATTGTTTTACATGTCTTTGATAAAAAAGAACTATGGTACAAAAATGTTAATTTCCGCTTTTTGAAGCAGCTTGGACTTTCTGAGCACCTGTCATGTTTCCTGAGGTTCTACAATGCCCAGACAGTAAAAAAAAAAACACAAATGACCTCATTTCGGAAAGTAGACACCCTAAGGTATTCACTGATGGGCATAGTGAGTTCATAGAACTTTTTATTTTTTGTCACAAGTTAGCGGAAAATTATGATTTTTTTTTTCTTTTTTTTTCTTACAAAGTCTCATATTCCAAAAAAAAAAAAACTTAAAATAAAAACTTCCATGAACTCACTATGCCCATCACGAAATACCTTGGGGTGTCTTCTTTCCAAAATGGGGTCACTTGTGGGGTAGTTATACTGCCCTGGCATTTTAGGGGCCCAGATGCGTGAGAAGTAGTTTGAAATAAAAATCTGTAAAAAATGACCGGTGAAATCCGAAAGGTGCTCTTTGGAATGTGTGCCCCTTTGCCCACCTAGGCTGCAAAAAAGTGTCACACATCTGGTATCGCTGTACTCGGGAGAAGTTGGGGAATGTGTTTTGGGGTGTCATTTTACATATACCCATGCTGGGTGAGATAAATATCTTGGTCAAATGCCAACTTTGTATTAAAAAAAAAAAAAAAAAAGTTGGCATTTGACCAAGATATTTATCTCACCCAGCATGGGTATATGTAAAATGACACCCCAAAACACATTGCCCAACTTCTCCTGAGTACAGCGATACCACATGTGTGACACTTTTTTGCAGCCTAGGTGGGCAAAGGGGCCCACATTCCAAAGAGCACCTTTAGGATTTCACCGGCCACTTTTACAGATTTTGATTTCAAACTACTTCGCACACATTAGGGCCCCTAAATTGCCAGGGCAGTATAACTACCCCACAAGTGACCCCATTTTGGAAAGACACCCCAAGGTATTCCGTGAGGGGCATGGCAAGTTCCTAGAATTTTTTATTTTTCCAGTTAGTGGAATATGAGACTTTGTAAGAAAAAAATAAAAAAATCATCATTTTCCGCTAACTTGGCATATATGCGTGACTGTGCGCAGGGCTGCCGCCCCTGGAACGCGATCCTGCGTTAGGCGGTCCGGAGGCGGTTAAAAAACTTTTGGGGATTTGTTTTGCATCTTTGCAAATTTTATCTCCTTTTTGCAGATTTTATTAAGCCCTTTGTAATCTTCAAGCGCTACAGCTGACCCCTCAGATTTGTATTTTTTAAATGCCTTTTTTTATTTTATTGCCCTTTTTACAGTAGCTGTAAGCCATGGGGGGGTTTAATTTTAGCCGTTTATACTTGTTACCTAAAGGAATACATTTTTTAGTGCAATTACTAAATGTGGATTTGAAGCTGTGGATTTATCCTCAGTATTAGGCCTCATGCACACGACCGGTTTTTTTTAAGGGCCGCAAAAACGGGGTCCGTAGGTCCGTGATCCGTGACCGTTTTTTCGTCCGTGGGTCTTCCTTGTTTTTTGGAGGATCCACGGACATGAAAAATGAAAAAAAAAATCTAAGTCAAGTTTGCCATTGAAATGATAGGAAAAAACGGACACGGATCACGGACGCGGATGACAATCTTGTGTGCATCCGTGATTTTTCACGGACCCATTGACT
Organism: Bufo gargarizans; assembly: GCF_014858855.1. Classification (NCBI taxonomy): domain Eukaryota; kingdom Metazoa; phylum Chordata; class Amphibia; order Anura; family Bufonidae; genus Bufo; species Bufo gargarizans. Next base: position 106,238,100 of record NC_058083.1, read on the forward strand.
TGAATGGGTCCGTGAACCGTTGGCCGTTAAAAAAATAGGACAGGTCATATTTTTTTCACGGCCAGGAAACACGGATCACGGATGCGGCTGCCAAACGGTGCATTTTCCGATTTTTCCACGGACCCATTGAAAGTCAATGGGTCAGCGAAAAAAAACAGAAAACGGCACAACGGCCACGGATGCACACAACGGTCGTGTGCATGAGGCCTTATTATGCGACAGTAGCTGCTCCCAGTCTATGCCCTGAAATGCTGCCCTTATTATTTTTTTTCCCTTTTCTCTTCTCTATCAAATACATTTCTGGTCATTTTCTATGGTTCGTTTTTTTTTTTTTTTTTTTTTTTTAACTATAGTTGATGGTTACAGTTATCTTTAAACTGCAGATTAAGCTGAAATAATTTATAAAGGCAAAAATTTCTATGTGAAATAACCGAGAACACATATGTAGGTTAAATCATTTCAATCGTAAGGGGTCAACGCATGTCATTACCTGCACAGCGCTGATATAGACTTGTTAAAGGGCATCTCAAGGAAAGTGATCTTTCTGACTCCTTGCAGAGTGAAAAGACTGTAGCCTCGGTATAAATGAGCACCTGTAATGGATCTCCTTCTATGAGTGCACACGCATGCTTAATTACAGATAGCGCTGTGCTCTTAATTGATTGATGAGCTATTAAAAGCCGTTCTGTTTGCTGTTTATGTTGATAGACTCAAAACAATTGTCTCCACTCCATTCGTAGTCCCTTAGGGACTCTGCTTTATTAACAGCTCCTGCACCCTTGGATATCTGCCCAGGCAGGTAACTGTGACTTGGTATTGCGTGGCGTATTATTCATAGAATTAATTACACGTAGGTGCCTACTGTTGTGCTGAGGTTACGCATTAGGGTTCACGCAGCATTTTAGAGGTAAATGAGTCCCAGAGTGGGGTGAAGAATAAAGCTTCCCAAAGAGCGTATATCTTTCTTCTAAGCAGCAGGTGAGAACCGCTTCTAAAATGCGTCATGTACATCAGGCCAAAGCTGCTCTGCTTGAAATGATGGGAGCATTTCTATTAATTCAGCGTGAAGAGCCAACAAGCATACATAGCCATTTAGGTAAGATGATGGGCCTTAAAGAGGGTTTTGACTTCAGCAAATAATAGCATTTATCATATAAAGTTAATATAAAGTAGTTACTAATGTACTGTAATTATCCATATTGCTGCCTTTGCTGGCTGGATTTATTTTTCCATCACATTATACACTGCTCGTTGTCATGGTTACGACCACCCTGTAATCCAGCAGTGATGATCGTGCTTGAACATTACAGAAAAAAGTGCTGGACTATGGGCTCTCCCGCAGTCCCAGCCACCAAAGAGACCCATGCTTTTCCTATATTGTGCAAGCACGGCCACCAGTGCTGGATTACAGGGTGGTTGTAACCATGGAAACGAGCAGTGTATAATGTGATGGAAAAATGAATCCAGCCAGCAAAGGAGACAATATCACAATACATTAGTAAGTGGCTTGTAGTAACTTTCTCTACATGATAAATGCCATTTGCTGAAGTGAAGGGAAGCTGTCACCAGGATCTTCACTATTAAAAGTTGATCAGTATGATTGGTGGGGGTCTGACACCCGGGACCCTGCCGATCAGCTATTTGAGAAGGCGCCAGTGCTCACAGTAGTGCCGCAGCCTTCTCCAGCTTTGCCTAGGTCAGTGACGTCACGTGGCCGGCTGCTCCATTAGGTAGACTCTGACATGGATGCTCAGCCTTTCATTGCTCACACGTGTGCTCAACTGCTGCGCTCCATCCACACACCACAGCCGAACCTCTCCAGCAGACACCACTGCTGTGCCTTGTGTGTCAGTGTCCATATGATCAGAGTTGACCAGTTAAAAATTTATATTTTTGGGGGGGAAAGATTTATCAAAACTGGTGTAAAGTAGAACTGGCCTAGTTGCCCATAACAACCAATCGGATTCCACCTTTCATTTTCCAAAGGAGCTGTGACAAATGAAAGGTGGAATCTGATTGGTTGCTATGGGTAACTAAGCCAGTTCTACTTTACACCAGTTTGATCAATCTGCCTGTTGGTCTTTTCCTTATGATCACAACATGATTTGACAATCCGATGAGTCATGAGCAATTATTCACCATGAGACCCATCAGCCGTCCAGTTATTGATTTTCAGTAGATGACCAGGCCTGGGCAGTGTCATTAGCATCGTGATGATTAATTTGGTCATTTGTGGGACAAAATTATTTTGAAACGATCCTTTGCTGATCAAGAACATATAGTTTATCGTTTTCGAAAAAAAAAAAAAATCATTGCGTCTATTGCCTGTTTAATATATGCATTCATACAAAGATTGGATCAATACAGAGCGTATGAAAGGGCGGCCGTCAGCAGGCCAGACCACTTTAATTTTGGTTAAGTGCTGATCGGTAGAGTTAAAGGTAGAAAGCGCTTATATTTAAACAGAGCTCTACCTCTCAGTGGAGCCCTTTTAGCTGCTCAGAAAGCCCCATGTAAGAAGGCCCATGTCAATCCATTAGGTTCACTCCTTATTCCTAGATGCTGAAGGGATATCATTCCCGTACATTACAGAAATAGCCTGGGTGTCCTTGCACAGAGCTCACCTGACCGGCTCACTTTAAATTGCTCTCTGTTCCACTACAGCAATGGATTTTCTATAGATGTGGAAAAATCTATACCAAAAGTTCTCCGAGCCTGATGGACAAACACAACTTCGGAAAGGAAAAACAACGAAGCAGTTTTGTCTTAAGGTGGCCGTACAGATTATGCTTCCTTAACCACGCAGCAAACAAAAAAAAAAAAAATCCCGAGTGCTTCTAGATGATATTACGTGGTATAAATTATTGATTTCTTGGAAGAGCATGGTCTGGAGTAAATTGGTACCATTAATAGAGCAAGGACATAATATGTCCTTGTCTTTCTGCTTCCCTTAAGAAGCACAAATTTGTTTTCCGAGGGCATTTTTCAGTATCCTAGGAAGCTGTCAGAACAACAGCCGTAAGGCCTATTGCACACGGCCGTTTTTTTTTTCCCCGTTTACTGGCCGTTTTTTGCGGTCCGTATACGGAACCACTCATTTCAATGGTTCCGCAAAAAAAACGGAATGTACTCCGTATGCATTCCGTTTCCGTATTTCCGTTTTTCCGTTCCGTTTTAACATAGAACATGTCCTATTATTGCCCGCAAATCACAGTCCGTGGCTCCATTCAAGTCAATGGATCCGCAAAAAAAACGGAACACATACGGAAATGCATTCGTATGTCTTCCGTTTCCGTTCCATTTTTTCCTGAACCATCTATTGAAAATGTTATGGCCAACCCAATTTTATCCATGTAATTACTGTATACTGTATATGCCATACGGAAAAACGGAACAGAAACGGAAACACAACGGAAACAAAAAACGGAACAGCGGATCCATGAAAAACGGATCGCAAAACACTGAAAAAGCCATACGGTCGTGTGCAATAGGCCTAATGGTGTGGACGCTGGATCTACCGGCATGATCACTAGGATACTGTGTGGCTTCCTCCAGGAGCTAGGATAGGCCATGTTGTATTACCATAGGCTCCTTAAGTAAGTGTGGGCCATGTTGTCTTACTGTATATTTACCACCTGTGAACAAGAAAGCAAAAAAAAAAAAAAAAAGAAGCCTAATTGCCTATATCTAATACCAATAGTAATCTTACAGGCAACCATGGAAATTACCACCACACAAATATGATGATCACCTATACAGGGAACACAAGCATAATGGACCCACACATGTAAAAATATATAATCTTTATTTAATTTATTCATACAGAGAAATAAAAGCCATATAAAAAGCTATGAATCACAGGCAAAGAAGGACTCGGACACCACCCAGTACTCATATAATATTATCACAACATATGACACCAGAGTAATTACCAGTTAAACATATATGACAATAGTCTACAAGAAACAGACCCATTGGCTAGGTGGGTGGGAGGAGAGGATGGGAGGGGTGGTAGTGGCTAAGATGGGGGTAGCAGTACTGACAGTTCACTGGGTGCTCCCTACGACCATGCAGTGACTGGAGGGCGCAACCTTTCTTCGAGGCACACGCTGGTGTCGGGCTCCTACCTGGTGGTAGTTGGGGTGTCCTTGATGGTAAACTGGCTGGGTGCAAGGCAGGGGCCAGCGGACCGATGGTGGAGTCAATAACCAGGCCCACTGGTTGCAACAAACAAAGTCTTTCTTTACTCAATTGACAATGGGAGTAGTAGCACATGTGGCAGCGAAAGGTACAGTTCCAAAGTACAAAACAGTATTTCTCCCAGTAGTGATGCATAGGCATTGACAATGATGTAGTTTTAGTACTCCCTGTTTCTTCTTCTAAGAACACTTTTCAATTTCTCCAAACAACCATAGGCATGCTGTTCTTGTTAACCCTTTCTGCATTTCCCAGGCTGAGGGGTGCAGATTTAGGATGTATGGCCAGTCCATCTCAAAGTGTGGCAGGTGCAATACGAGTGGGACTTAGTGACATCTTGCATGGCCTGGATAGTGGTTCTGGACCTTCTGAGAGGGTTCATTGCTTTTTCTCAGGGGTACCCTGGTGGTAAAGTTGCATCTTTTGGCAGCAGAAGGCTCAGAGACAGCGATTTTGTCGACTTGGTCTGTAGGAACTCGCGCACACACACACACACACGCACACACACATTCTTCCTGTAGCTCCACACAGAGTAGACTAACCAGGGGACATACCCAGTCCATCACCCTGGTAATCTAACCAGTTTGCCAATGTTAACTATATATTGCCCATACATTGCTATTTTGGATATATAGAGATACACGCTTTAAAAACAAACCACAACATTAAATTTGCAGTAATTAGCCCTTTGTAGTCGTCCACTGGGCACTGCAGTTACTATGCATAAAAGGAACAAAGAGCGATAAAGGGCATCATACACAAAAATATATGCATAGGCAGGTGCCCAGCATTCACTCCGACGTGTCTTACTCTGGTGAGTAACCTCGCTGTATTTAACAGCCCATTGATTCAATAGGAGGTAACATACATAGCTGCCTGCAAACAAAAATTACTTTTCTCCATGATGATGCATCCACAGTGAGTCCCTGCCAGTTTGATCTCCTATCCGGCACAAGGTGGTGTCATAAACACATCACATAAGGGTGCACACATGACACCTCCACCTTGCACCAGCTCCGAGTCCGAGAGCAGCAATTTGTGTCCACGTGCACCAGTAACAAGTAGAGTGTATAGATCAGGGATTCTCAACCTGCAGCCCTCCAGCTGTTGCAGAACTACAACTCCCATCATGCCATAGTAGCTGTAGGCTGTCCAGGCATGCTGGGAGTTGTAGTTTTGCAACAGCTGTAGGGACACATGTTGGGCATCCCTGGTATAGATCATTCAATCCACTAAAGGGCAGCTGTAAGGCGACACTGATTTATAATTAGGTCTAACGCTATAGGCCACGTAAACCTAAACCACATTGTAGATTAGAAAATTAATGAATAGTGATGATAGAATTCTTAATAAAATTCATATTATTACTGATAATATAATGAACTTGATGTACTACTAAATGAAATGTATGTGCAAAAAAATCATAATAGTGAATAAATAAAACCAGATGCACAAAATTAATTATAAAATATATAAACATAATTAAAAATCTCCTGTCAGCATGATCAACCCTTTTAAACCAGACATACTGCCCATTGGGGTTGATCAAGCTGATTAAAACCATATCTTTTGTTTTTAGCTTGTACCGCTGGGGAGATATTGTCACTTTTAGGCCTCTTGCACACGGCCGTTGTGCTCCCTTGGCCGTATTGCGAGCCTCATACGGCGGTTACGCAATACACGGGGCACTGGCCGTGTGCATTCCGCACTTGAATGGGTCCGCTAATTCGGCAAGGCGGTGCGGAACGGAAGCACGGAACAGAACCCCACGGAAGCACTATGGAGTGCTTCCGTGGGGTTCCGATCCGTGCTTCCGTTCGCCCAAAAAATAGAACTTGTTCTATCTTTTTGCGGAGCGGACGGATTGACGGTCCCCAATGTCCAGAACGGAACCACAACGGCCATGTGCAAAAGGCCTTACATGTATGCAAATGAGTTAGTTGGAGCACCGAGGGGCTGACTGTAGTGCTAGGAGCAGGGGCTCAGTACACTCCCCTTTCCACAATTTTTTTTTATTTTTGTCCGAATAGCAGAGCCTGCCATTATTTGTGGTATGGAACGTTCCGATGATATCTTCCCCGGCAGCGATCACTGTTATTTATATAGCAGTGAGCAGCACATGTGAGACGCACACATTTATCCCGCTGTAAAGTGAGAGCACAGATCAAACAGAATGTAAGATGTAACAGCGAGAAGGAAAATGTCAGACAAGGTGCAGCTTTTGTCTGCAGGAAGATTCCCGGCTCCCAGAATTCATTTTTTCTTGAGCCTCTGACCTCACATTTCATTAGGATTTAATAAAGTTCCTGTGTAATGATATTGTGCCGAGTTCCTGCGCAGCGGCTGACGGAAGACATAATATTCTATTGGATCAAAGGCCACAATGAACTGTCTCATAGATAATTGTCCTTGATAATTTGCCTCAGACAGAGGCTGCTGCGGATTTGATTCTATTAATTGACAAAGAAATATTGTAATGTCAGAAAAAAAGCCACCGTCTGGTGATGACAAACTGTCTAAGGGGAAATTAAAATCAACACATCTCTGTGGGTGGATTTAATTAAACAGAGAGATGGTACATGCGCCTGTAATAATCTGTGTTTTAACACTTACGTACCTGGAAAGCCATTTCATCACTGACTACACAGTACGGTATTCTGTGTAATTCGTACAGAGATTACACAAGACTTACCATCGTCCTTGTCCCAGGACATTCTCCTATTGCTTTCAACTAAAGCCAACCTTTGTAGCCTGGCGATGTAGTCAACTTTACAGCAATAAGATGACGATGACCATAGCCACATGGATGTGCTGCAAGCCCCTAAGGAGCTGGTGCAGAAGATGGGACTGATAGTGGCCCTGAGGAGATGTTGTGTCACGCTGTACTTCCTAAGGCCGTAGCTCCCTAGGGCTCGGTGCAGTGGAAAGGTGGTATTAGTAAAAGTATAGCAGTCTCTCATGACTATTTAACTTGTGGCACATCCAGCAGTATTAAGTACAAAGTGCAGATTCTGGCACCAGACGAGGAGGTATGGTGGCTGGTTGTGTTGCAATTAATTGGAACTAGCAGGCACTTGTGGGTATAGGTGTCCGCTGTGAGATTCAGGCTTGATATTTGTCTGGCCTGGTGATTACTACAGGTTATGGGTGTCTTGAGCCGTAGTCCCTCACCTGCAGCAGTGCCTGGAAAGCTGTAATTTCACTGCACACTGATGCTTTCTGGAAGCAGTGTTCTGGATTCTGATGATCTTTCTGGAGTGATGGTCTCACATGAGAATTGGATCCAGTTCCTAGCAGTAGGAGCTCTGTCATGTGTTTCCCCTCCCTTCTGGCAGGAAGTAGGACCAGCCCACTGCTACCAAGAGGTGAGAAACATGGTGATTTAACCCCGTCTCTGCCAACCATACCTCCCATGCAGGTGTACTAAGCTCAAACATAACATGGTAAAACATTCACATTGTATTTGCAGATACCCCCCAGGTCTGGAGTAATGCAGATCCAATAGTGGTCACCCTGACAGGAGAGTTGCAAGCTAAACCGCATCACTGGACTATAGTAGAAAATACAACCAAACTGAGGCACGTCCACCATACCATGAGTTCAAGGGGTTATCCAAGACTGAACAACCCCACCCCCCCCCCCCCCCCACACAATTTCAGGGTTCGGGGTGCAGCCAACAGTTGGCCGCAACACTTGACACAAGGGGAGCAGGTCACTGCTGCGGCCTGTTATTGGTTGCACCCCCTGTCGATAGATGTTATCTGCATGTGAGGAAGATGCAAAGACGGCGTTGAGGACCATGTAAGTATGGTCAGTATCTCAGGTCCGGGCACTGTGGGGGGGTTGTTCAGTCTTGGATAAACCCCTTTAAACAATTGTACTGAGTCTTTTATGCTATTGTAATATATGGAGAACCCATCATGTAGGAATGTATCCCTGTGGTACCCTCCAGGGTCCCTGACCAACTGTTCAATGCTTCTACCCAGTTCAAAACAGATCATCAGAAGACCATATGCTGGTGATCTGGACGCCCAGGTTGGTGTCCACAAGCAGCACCATTTGTGGAGGGCTTTCAGTGTGATATGCAGTTAAATACATTGTGACGTGGAATACTGTGCTGAATTATCACTCCAGTGCTTTCCTATTAGATGGGAAATGATTGTGTAGGGATTGTATTGTCTCCAATGATCCTACTTAGATTGGGGTCACCTATAATATTACAGAATACTGGGGTGTAATGTTACGTAGAGAAGACCACCTGTCACATGAGCCTTCTCTAGATGGCGCTACTATTTTGTAAGTTGAATCATCTCTGTTAAATCAGGCAGAGTACTTCACACTGAGTTTTTTGCTATGTGCGTTTTGGAGCAAATTCTACTATCCATCTCCCTTTGATTTCAGTGGGAAAACCGCATGGTAATTTACACTGCATGTTTTTTTTTTTTTTGTTTGTTTTTTCAATTGCAGTTTTAAAAACCCCAGCATGTTCATTCTTGGTGTGGATTCCGCATTGAATTCACATCCAAACTTCCCATTGAAATTAGAAGGATCATTGTTTTTTTGTGTGTGTTTTTTTTTTTTTTTTGTTTTGTTTTGTTTTTCAGCACAGAAAAATACTCAGTGTGAACTCAGCCCTAGCATTAATATCTGCTGGGGTTACAGCTCCGTAGTGCCAGGCTTTGTAAATGGATCTGCTCATTGGCTTCAGGGCTCAGGTCTGATTTATGCTCTACAGCAGCTTTGATTTATCAATACTGTTGTCGGGGCAGGTTCTGGCGCTGTGTACGGATTCATTCATCTCTGTAGTATCCGCAGCAAATTTCTAAAATATTGTACGCCTTATGATTATACTGCTAAACAGTTTCCTGCTCTGACCGAGTGTATGTAAGGCAATATAATTTTTTCCGTCTACCTACTACCGTTGGAAAGACAACACTCTATACTACCTTAGGTGTCCTAAGTGGGTTCAGAAATGACCAAGGCTGTAGGTACCATAGAAAATGCCTCTGGAGAGGAGCTCAGTCCAGGTTGGCTTCATCCTTTATTTTAATGGGTGTTAGAAACCCATGCCATGACCCCTCTCCATTAAACAAGGGCGTGGGAAACCAGGATCAAGAAATGGTCCTTGCGTCATTGCTCGTTTAAGGATTTGTGTAGCCCCAGAAGCAGTCCTGCTTTAATCTTTGCTATGGGGCTGCCATTCCTCTACGTACACCCCTGGTCTTATCTGTCTGATAAATGTGCACCACAGCCATTGTCAGGAGTCTCCTACAACACATCGAAAACTCTGCCCCCATTGTGTCGTTGTGACAGACGTGGTCATGCTTCTGTCTTATCTTCCAGGTGAACATCTGAGGATGTGTCCACAAGGTTACACCTGCTGCACCTCCGACATGGAAGAAAACTTTGCCAATATCAGCAAGATGGAGTTTGAGAACTCGCTGAGACAATTCAGCCTGTCCGTCCAGGACCAACTCTTCGCACAGACCCGAAACTTTGACAGTAAGAAGCTTTTATGAGATTCCATCAGTCTGTATGGGTGTATAGTAATATGAACGGGTCACACCTGCTGACAGTGTCCTATTACAAATACATTTTCCAGTTTTATGTAAATCTTAGGGTGCGTTCACACGACCGTAATTCTGGGTCTGAATTCATTTCAACGGGGCCGCAAAAGATGCAGACAGCATACTGTGTGATGTCTGCATCCGTTGTTCCATTCCGCGGCCCCGCAAAAAATATAGAGCATGTCCTATTCTTGTCTGCAATCAAGAATAGGCATTTTCAATATAGTGCCGGACATGTGAGGTCCGCAAAATGCGGAACGCACATGGCTGGTATACTTGTTTTGCGGATCCGCAATTTACGGTGATGTGAGTGCGCCCTTATGTAGAGGAAGACTGAGCACACTTTTAATAGAACCCCTCCCGACACGTCACTTTTAGTAAATTCTTGTTTTCTTCTATATCTTTTATTTTATTTTATTTTATTTTGTTGTATTAAAGAAATCTGTGTGCGACCATTCCTCTGTTATTCCTCCTGAGAACGTATGAATAAATTGTTCCCTGAGACATTGTGCAGTCAGTGCTGCCAGTATCCGACAATGCAGGGACACAAACTATCGACTAGGAGAATGGTAACATCAAGTTGTCAAATTATTGCAGACCTTTTCTAAAGGAGTAAGGCTAGGTCTACACGACGACATTTGTCGCGTGACATTTTGTTGCACCAATGGCGCGCGACAATTTTTATAATGGCAGTCTATAGTGTCGCACTGCAAGATGTTGCGACTGCGACGCAACAGTCGCAGAAAATCCATTCGAGATGGATTTTTCTGCGACTGTTGCGTCGCAGTCGCAGCATATTGCAGTGCGACACCATAGACTGCCATTATAAAAATTGACGCGCGACATAGGTCGCAACATTTGTCGCGCGACATTTTGTTGCACCAATGTCGCGCGTCAATTTTTATAATGGCAGTCTATGGTGTCGCACTGCAATATGCTGCGACTGCGACGCAACAGTCGCAGAAAAATCCATCTCGAATGGATTTTCTGCGACTGTTGCGTCGCAGTCGCAACATGTTGCAGTGCGACACTATAGACTGCCATTATAAAAATTGACGCGCGACATTGGTGCAACAAAATGTCGCGCGACAAATGTTGCGACCTATCTGTAAGTCGCGCGACAAATGTCGTCGTGTAGACCTAGCCTAAGAGAGGAATGGCACAACGCTGTTTTTTTAAGAAAAGAAGGTCCTATGTTGTTTCTCAATTAGTTAGTAAAACACATTGTAAGAGCTGAGGGGTCCTGTCTGATGAAGGGCTCATGCACTCTGCCGTTCCGTGCATTGGAGACCGCAATTTGCAGTCCCCAATGCATGGGCATCATCCGTGCGGATTCCGTAGATAGACGAACCAGACCCATTAAACTTGAATGTGTCCGTGGTCCATCCGCACCACAGAAAAGTAGCGCATGTACTACTTTTTTGCGGTGCGGAGGCACGGACAGAAACCCCATGGAAGCACTCCGTAGTGCCTCCGTTCTGCACCAGACCTTCCGGATTGCGGACCCATTCAAGTGAATGGGTCCACATCCGTGATGCGGGGTGCACACAGCCGGTGCCCGCATATTGCAAACCCGCTGTTTACGGGCCGTAATACGGGAACAGTGTGCATGAGCCCGAAGACTGTTAGGTGTGGTCAGGTTTTCACTCTGAGGCTATAAACAAGAATGCGTTCATACACTGACAGCAAGCAGCAGCATATGGAGACACATATATCAGAATGTCATTTTCATTATTCGGCAATGAAACTTTAGAATAGAATTATCAAATCTAGTGAGAGTAAGCCAGGAACTGAATGCCGGGGTCTTCATACAGGATATTATTGCAGCATGGCATTCCTTTATGTATAATATCTCTGTCCTTCCCAGGATACTTCCAGGACCTACTGAATAAATCGGAGCAGATTCTTCTGGAAACATTTCCCGCCCAGTATGGGGAACTTTACACCCAAAATGATGGGAAGATTTTCAAAAACTTGTACATAGAGCTCCGTCAGTATTACCGCGGGCCGGCAGTGAATCTGGAGGAGGCACTGACAGAGTTCTGGAGCCACCTGCTGGAGAGAGTGTTCAAGACACAGAACTCACAGTACCCCTTTTCTTACGAGTATATGGACTGCTTGGCAAAGCAATACGACCAGCTTAAGCCATTTGGGGACATTCCACGTGAAATGAAATTAAAAGCGACCAGGGCGTTTATTGCTGCCCGATCGTTTGTCCAGGGACTTGGCGTTGCTGCTGACATTGTCAGGAAGGTCACCCAGGTATGTGGTCACACTCTCTGAGTGATCTCTACATGCTGCCGATAGTGCCATGTACATACAGAGGTCAAATGGGAATTTTTTTTATCTATTGTTATAGTGAACTGATTAATCTTAAGGGACAGGCTATCATATCCATTGTATACCAATCACCGATTCCATCATCTTCATGCACTCATTGACAAAGAAATACCACTCCCCCAGATAGAAATGACGGATTGCTGCAAATCTCAGCATGCAGCTATGTCTCAGGCAGATATGTACAAGATTCCGTGGGTGGTCTGATTATATACTGTCTTACCACAAGAGGGCATAAAATAGCTCCCCCCACTGCCCTGTAAAAAGACTCTCAGATGCTACTTTTGGGTAGTTTACCTCTTGGTGAGAGATAGTTGACTGGTAGTCATTCCTCTACGACGCATTCAAAGACATTTTTCCCAGTTGGCCTGAGAGGAATGTCGTTTTGACAAACTGCCTGTCATGTAGGTTGTTCTGACCTAGTTATTAGGAGATGTTGGGGGCAGTGGTTATGTGATGGCATGCACACATGATGAACAGGCTCCAGATGTCCTAGCTGACAAGCACAAGCAGCTCCCACAGTTTCATTGTCCACCATCCAGAAACGGGTGACAGAAGTATCTGCTCAGGCCATTTCCAGGCGAAACCTGGACTGCTACAGACTGGAAGTGTATCATGCTTAGCCCCAAATCGAAGTTCTGGTTGGGATCCAACAACAGTCAGAATAGAGTGTGGAGGCCTCATGGTGAGCGCTTCAATCCTGCCTTTGCTGTGGAGCACTGCCCCAACTGCAGGAGTGACGATCTGGGGAGCCATCACATACGATAGTCGGTCACCCCCAGTAGTGATAGGAGGGACTCTAACAGCTCAGCGATATGTGCAGGACGTCCTGCGACCACGTGTTCCTCTCATGGCAGGGCACTAAATGGCATTAATCTGCAGGATAATGATCGCCCACACAGCAAGGGTTGACCAGGAATGTCTCCACCAGATTACAACATCCTTGGCCTGATTGGTCACCAGACTAGCTAGGCTGGGGGTGGTGTGTAAAATGCCACACAATTTGGGACTTTTTGTGCATAAACTATCCCATGATTTGGGGTTTGAGTGTTGGTAAGGATCCATTCACACGTCCGCAAATTGCGGATCTGCAAAACACGGATGCCGGCCATGTGCGTTCCACATTTTGTGGACTGCACATGGCTAGCACTATAATAGAAATGCCTTTTCTTGCCCGTGGATGCGGACAAGAATAGGACATGTTCTATTTTTTTGCAGGGTCGCGGAACGGAAGTGCGGATGCAGACAGCACACGGTGTGCTGTCCGCATCTTTTGCGGCCTCGTTAAAAATTAATGGGCCCGCACCCATTCCTCAAAATTGTGGAACAGATGCGGACCCATTTTGCGGATGTGTGCATGGACCCCAAGTACGGTAGTCTGACACCAACACGTTCCCATGTGAATCTTATCTATTAAATGTGGTAAATCAGAACATGCAATTTACTTTACATGAAAAATGGCAAAATCATTTTTAATATCTGATCAGTGCTTGAAGTTTCAGGCCGAAGGTTTTCTTGTTATGATTATCATCATGGGCGCTGTAGGCATCCAAATCTCCATCCACATCAATGTCCACACGTATCTCAGGCTAGACCATTTTGAGTCTGAATTTTTGTATCCAGGATATCATGAATTATAATAATACTAGATATATATATTGATGCATACATTATCACATGTTTTCACTGTTGTTTGGTTCTCATGCTGATTTTCATGGTGTGCTCTCATAGCAGCCCAAACAGCACAGAAAATATTCTAAGCCCATATATTCAGCTACTTAGGACTCATGCGCACATTCGTGATCGGCCTGGGAAAACGTGGTCCATGTGTAGAGGCTCCCCCCGACACGATCTGACTGTATCATAGTGTTTTATCTGATTATGAAACACTATAATGCAGTCAGTTCGGGTCAGGGGAGCCTCGATTGGCCCGGGAGATGCGGCGGACATATAGACCGTGTTTCCCGGGCCGATGAAGGTTTTGTGGATGAGCCCAAAATGTGCATACTTGGTAAAAATTGCTGAATGGCAGGTAAAACAGTTGTACTTACTGGTTCTAAGCCCCTTTGCTCCAGCGCCGGTGATCCAATCATCCCATATGGACTTTATATGAATGCACTGATGACATACCCGTATACTGCTGAGGCCAGTGATTGGAGGCAGTAGTCACGTGCGGTATATGGGACGTCACCACTGCAGTCAACAACATGACGTCATGACTGCAGCACGGGGAGGATCGGAGTGGTCTGAACTGCTATCTATAAGCCATTTTATTATTTTAACACCTTCCCTGCCTGTCTGTCCCTGCACCATATTTATCATCCAGCCTGAGCCCCTGTGATAAATCTGGTGCTGGTCTAGACGGCAGGTCTAAGTTTACACCATCTATAGGATGAGGAAATCTGTTCCACTGATACAAAACTGTATTTTATCTATGCAGGTCCCTATGAGTGGAGAATGCATACGTGAAGTTATGAAGCTCATGTATTGTCCTCTCTGTCGTGGCCACTCCAACATCAAGCTGTGTGATAATTACTGCTGGAACGTCATGCGAGGATGTCTCGCTAATCAAGCAGATTTGGACCCCGAGTGGCGGAATCTGGTTGGTAAGTGAAGCTGTTAGAGATCTAGATGGTCATGTCGCTATACACAGTCCAATATGACTTCTTGATGTGATGTATTTAATGGTCACATACAATAGGCAAGTGACGCGTTACGGCTACTATGAGCCTTTTTCAAACATGGTAGCCGAAACGCGTCACTTGCCTTCTGTATGTGACCATTAAATATAAGAATTATTCTACTTCAGCGAGTGCCGGTCCTCTTTGTACAAGTACGTGAGGTTTTTACCCTGGATGCGCGCATAGCATCTCTGATACACGGAGTGTCGACTGTGTCTTCTTTGGTTCTTGATGTGATGATCAGGTTGACAAATGGACAGTGGATAGCCTCCTGTAAAGTGCTTCTGATGAACAGAACAGGCTCATTTTAATCTTGTAACTCATCTTTGTGTTCATGGAGAAGCGAGAGATTGCATCCCTGCAGCACTGTCACAGTGGGTGGCCAAGAGTAGGAGATGTCTAGCAAACCCTTGTTGTCAGTGCGACATCGCTTAATGCATTGCTGAATTAAAGGGTTTGGCCCATCTTACACATTGGTGGCATATCGCTAGCATATGCCACCAATATTAGATAGGTGCAGGTCTCTGAAGTGGCACCCACACCGATCTCCAGAATAGGGCCCCAAAGTGAACGAGGGTGCGCCACTCAAGCGCAGCCACCTTCTATTCACTTCTATGAGAGTGTTCGCTCTGCTCTTTTTGGAACTCCTGTAGACGTGAATGGAGAGCACACCATGCATGCTGAATGCATTCTCCTTCACTTTGGGGTCCCCGTTCTACTGTTCTAGAGATAGAATTGGGTCTTAGAGGTGGGACCTGCACATATCTGATGTTGGTGGCCTATCCTAGTGATAGGCCACCAATATATGAGATGGGCCAACCTCTTTAGGAATATTTGAAGTGGTTCTCCAAAACTTAAACACTAGTGGCCTATCAGTATATGATCAATGAGGATCTGGCTATTAGGACCAGTCAGTACAACGAAGTCTCCTTCAATGGCTCAAGTAGCTCATCTGTAAGGGTAGCTGTGCGAGAAGTTTAGTCTCCCCCCAGGAGATTGAAGGGTAGACCATGAATGGATATGACTCAGGGAAGCCATGTAACCATTTCCATCGTACATCAGTGAAATAAGAGTTGATTGTGGGGGCAGCTGTTTTTTAAATCTTACTGACAACTGCAATTCCTTGTATGTTGCTTAGCAGTGGCCACTGTTGGACTTTTAAATTTTGTGGTCTATACCAATGTTCCTCAACTCCAGTCCTCAGTCATGATTTGAGAATATCCCACAGAATTAATACCTGTGGTAAGTCCTTATGCATTGACACTAATTATATCACCTGCTCAATACTAAGGAAATCCTGAAACCATGACCGGCAGGTGGGCCCTGAGGACTAGAGTTGAGTAACACTGGTCTATACCATGAAATATAAGGAAACTAACATTCCAATAGTCTGTCTAGTGTAGCCATGCCTATCCATTATTTCCAGCTGACATTTAACCTCATTATTCGATTCTTATTAGAATTCTTGGTCTTAACCTTTGGTGCACACCTGGTTTTGATCCATAGTTGCTCTCATGTGGCTTGGGGTTATCATTTCTCCCAATCAATCTGAATAAAATAAACACGTTATGGACGCTTATAGATAGGCCAGATACATATGAGTAAATAAATGCTGAGTGCTTGACCGTGTGAGCAGATGGTGAATTGACTGTGTAGTCTGGTACCTGGAGATGTATATATTAATATATGTAAGGTTGTGCTGAGACACTGGGAATTGATCATTATTCTGACCTACAGTAATGGCTAGAAAACCTCATGGTCAGAATTGATGTCTCATTACTGAGATGCCTTCTCAGCACTTTGACCTTTACACATTTGTATTCTAGGTTTTTAGCATTATACTAAGAATGGACTACACATTGCACCCATACGGTTCACAAGAATAGTAATAGTACAGAAAATGAAATGTTCCAAAGGAGTGCATTTATAGAGATGGAGCCATTGACTTGTTCTTCCTTTGAAAAGTGCCATACATATGACGTTAATAATTATTTAATAATTATTAAATAATGGAAAAATGATGGTGGCTTTTTGTATCTTCCTCAGAATCCTTATTGCTGGTGGCGGGCAAGTTTAATGGAGTTACCGGTGTGGAGAACATTGTGGGAACCATTCACACAAAGATCTCAGAGGCCATTACCCATATGCAGGAGAACAAGGAGGTCATAAAAAACAAGGTAAGTTGTGAACGCAAATCTTATGTGTGATGTCTACAAGCATTTATAATAGTTCAAATGCTGTCAGAGAATGATCAGTGATAGACCTTACTTGCATGACCATCTTCCTACAGCTCTAAAGTAGATTAGATGGGACATAGCCACAAAAATTATTCAGATGGGACATGGTTCTGGCCTTTGGGCTATTTATGTAGAAGTTCATGCAGCAATCTTAGAAATAGCAAGGAGCAGAGTACAGGTGGGATTAAATACAAGTGAAATACAGTTATTGAACGTATGGGCAGATACATCAAGTGACTTTACAAGCAAGAGTGACATGTAGCAGTAGTTTGGTAGAGGGTTGGCTAGTTGATAGGGACAGTGGTTTGTTAGTTTTCCCATAATTATGGCATTTAGCTATTCAGTAATTGGGGTAGAGCCACAGGTCAGGTTTCCCGATGCAGTTTTGGAAGCCAAGACCAGGAGTGAATTAAAAAAGAGTAGATGATGTGCCTGTCCTTTATACTTTCTCTTCAGCAGGAAACATGACCGTGTGGCCAAACCGGTATACTTCTACTCTGCTTGATGGTCATTGATTATTGTTTTCTACAGGTGTTTAAAAGTTGTGGAAATCCCAAAAAGGGCAACAAGGGCTCCAAGACAGAGGAGAGAAAAAGAAAAGGCAAAGCAGCTCCAGAAGATAAATACACAGTTCCCAGTATGGACAACCTGGTAGGTGACATACAATGTCTTAGACTGCCCCAAAGTCCAGACCATTGGTTCTCCTGTCATCTACAATCATGTACTAGGCAGACTGTATTCTGTCTACATTTCCAAGTATCTGGACCATGTCTCCACTACTGTTATTTTACCAGCATGCATGGATGGATGGACAGATAGATTTAAATTGTGGTTTATTAGACTGTATAGTATAAGATTGTATAGTATGTTGCTGTAGGAACTGGCCTGTCAGCCTGACCACTCAGAAATCGTCTTCTAACTAGCAATTTGTAAGGCCCCTTGCAGACCAGCGTTCCTCCCGCAGCGAGTCCACATTGCAGCACCCGGCCTGACCTCCCAGCACTGACGGGATTCACATAGCATTAAAATAATTTTTGATGCTATGTAACCCTTACAGTTCTGGAATGTATTGGATAACACTGGCAGCATTATGCCAGTGTTATCCAATACATTCCAGAACTGTAAGGGTTACAAAGCATCATAAATTAATATAATGCTATGTGACTCCTGGCAGCGCTGGGAGGTCAGGCCGGGTGCTGCGATGTGGACTCGCTGCGGGAGGAACGCTGGTCTGCAAGGGGCCTTACAAATTGTTGGTTAGAAGCCGATTTCTGAGTGATCTAAGATACAGTGATTTGTGTTGGTTTGTGTATATGTTCCTTAGGCTTATGTATTGTATGTGTGTGTATATATTATGTACTTTCTGTATGTATGTACTAGGTGTAGGTAGGAAGGTATACAGTATATCTTGTGCATATATAAATAAGTATATGTGATATACATTATTACAGTATGCATATTTTGTCAGTATGTATTGTTTGTATGCATGTGTGCATATGTCTGTGTATTTTAGTATCCCAGCTGTACTTACATACTGTGTATATCTTTTTGCATCGCAAAGGAAATGTTTCTGCACATTTCCAGCTGACAAGCCTGATTTCCTGAAATTCACCTAAGCCCTAATGTGACAATTTTTAGAAAGGATTGTAGAAAACCCGCCTGTCTGCACCCAGTGCCGATCCCAACAAAATGCTGATGACATCTAGCTCCTGTGGACTAAGAGTTTATTTCCACACTCCGATCCAAGCCATAAGCTGTGCTGAGGGCGGCCAGGATCACGCGTACACTGCAGTGATTGAGCCATGTTTAACTTTGGTCCTCGCCGCAGTCTGCTGTTCTGTTATTTTTGGCCTCTGAATAGCCGATCATTGCAGAATATGGCGCACTGACAGTTTACATATTAATAACCGACAGACTGTACATTATGTAATAATTATTATTATAAGCTCACTCCCAAGTGTTCCCCATCCAGAGCCAAGATTTAAAGGGCAAATTAATAAGTGCTGAAAAATAGGCAGCAAACACAGAGAAGTAAGAAGTAATTTGGGGGCACATTACTTTCTGTTGCTGGTTACCTGGCTCGTAGTGATTTGTTCAAATTAAATGTTTTTAGTGTCTGATTTTAGACATTTCTAAGAAGCTCTATTCCTGGAATCACCTCTAGGAATTTGTATCTTTTGTATTAAATCCAAATCCATCATCATGTTTCCTGCACAGAGTTATATGTCCCAGAGGAGCAGTGGAATTAAGCAGCAGACAATGGGGGTCATTTATTAACATTTTTACACCAGTTTTTAGTGTAACAATTGTCACAAGAACCTCTTTTTGCGATTAATTTTTTTCGTGACAGGGGCCAGGCAGTGACATCAGCTCTGACAAATGTACTTACTTTTACACCTTAAACAGGTGTAAGATCAGCCAATGGCAGGTGGGGACGGGATGAAGCACCATTTATGGCTCACTGTGTCACACAAGGGGGTGGGGAAGGGTGCACAACTAACTCCACCCACACCGCTGTCCCTGCCTACTGCACTTACCCGTCCTGGGTAACGGAACGCAAGTGCGAGGGTAACACACAAGACAAACAAACACAAAGAAGTCAAACTAGCAATGATTATATCAGGAGATGACCGCGGTACCTGGAAGGTTGTGGAAGCCAAACCATACAAGCAAAGGGTCAATACCAGGAGATGCAAAAACGACCAAGGAGCAGGCGAAGACTAGTCCAAATACGAGTCAGGGGTCAATACCAGGAGATGCAGACCAGGGAACAGGCGAATACTAAAACGGGGAACGAGCCGGGCAGGGGCTTTGTTAAGTCAAAACATTCGGGGCTTGAGCCCCAGATGTTTTGTCCAGTGCCCCGAATGTTATGCTGGCCTGGTAGCATTTTTTTATTTGGCTATTCCAGGGCCCTTTAATATTGATTGGACCTGGGCAACCCCACAGATGCGCAATCATGTCCTGCGGCGTGAGATCCGCCGTGGGAGGTCACGGGCCGCAGGACTGGATTGCGCACCTAAGTGACTGAACCTATGCCCGCGCAGCCCGCAAGTAGCGGATCAGCTGAACAAGTACAAGGGGGTTGGGGGGATTATCTGTGGGGTTGCCCAGGGTCCACTCCCATCAATATTAAAGGGCCCAAGAAAAGATTTCTCCAGTGGGGAGGAAATGGAACATAATATATATTGGAAAGTTACCGACTGTTGTATTATATGATGACTGCAGTCTGCAGTACTGCACTTCATTTGCATAAACCAGAACCCCCCTTTAAGCATGCCTTTAATGTCCAATTTCAACACGGTCGGCTTGTGCCCCGGATGTTTTCAGACCCTAGCAACGCCCCTGAAGCCGGGAGTCAAATACCCAAACCAGGAGTGTCTCAGGATAGATACACCAAGTAATGGCCCTTAATCACAGGCAGCCTGTGGCCAGCAGGCTGCCTGTTTAAATAGTGGGGGAGTCATGTGACGTGGTCAGCGTCACATGACTCGGCGCTCAGCTGCATGCAGGAGAATGAGTGCCCAGCTCGGCGCTCAGACTTATTGCCATCACCATGGGAGCGGAAGACTCCGGCCATGCTGATGAGGTGTGCGCGGCCGGGTCCTCCCCGCTCCCTGTTGCTCCCTGCGTCCTCGTTCCACTCTCCCTGCAGAATGCCGGCGGCACAGAGGAGAAGCGGCGCAACCCCTGCGTGCTGTAACACTCTGATCCGGTTTTATGCTGTATATTGTGCTGCTATTACCCATAGACATCAGCTGTGACCTGTAGAGGAACTGGCAGCAAATGCTCAAATTGCCTGCGGTGTCATCAGGGGGGAAAGGATGCAATAAATAGGTTCAATTCAAATTAATAGAGTGTCAATGTAGAGTCAATATGTGTTCTACAGCGTGAACATGGCCACTCTCCATTCTGGCTAATAAATAAGGGAAACTTAGCCTTGTCCCATAATGAGGCCTAAAAACAAGTACGGTAGATTTCATCTGTTCAGGCGATCAGAAGCATTTAAAGGGGTTATCCCATGATTATAGTTCATGACAATTTCTCAAAAAGCTAGAATCGGCCCCGTACCTCACATGGATCTAGACATTGCTCCATTTGCTCTGCTAGATTTATTTCAAGCTGGCAGCTCAGGGGGCGCGTCCTTTCTACAGCAGCTCTCTCCCTGTAACGGTCACAGCGCTATACACAGATAAATGGTATTGAATAGTTCAATGGCAAATACCAAAAGCATTCAGTAGACTGTCTCATGGGACAGCCTGTAATACTGTAGTAGTTCCTTGCTGAAACGAGAACTAGAGCCCTGCTGTGCCAGTGTATAGAGCAGCGGTTGAGATTTCCCTACCTCCTGACTTCCTGTCGCACTGCTAATGACGTGATGAGGCGTTCCTGAGTTTTGACTATCTGCGCATGCGCAAACCGACAGTTTATGGAAAATCTCAGCGGAGTTCAGCTTCACACCGGGACACTGCGCATGCGCCGGCCGGAGTTAGCCGCGCTTGCGCACTGGGCCATAATATTTCCCTACTAAGGCTCTCCTGCGCATGCGCAGTGTCCCGGTGTAAAGCTGAACTCCGCTGAGATTTTCCATAAACTGTCGGTTTGCGCATGCGCAGATAGTCAAAACTCAGGAACGCCTCCTCACGTCATTAGCAGTGCGACAGGAAGTCAGGAGGTAGGGTAGTATAACGCTACAAATAGGAGAGAGATTGTTTCACACAGGAGTAACATACTTTACACGCAAAGATAGTTATGTGCGCAGTTTAGGACACATGAGGGGACACATAGGGCCATGAGGGGGACCAGCATAAGATGCTACATGTCTTATGCTGGCCCCCCTCATGGCCCTATGTGTCATAGCACACATCCCCTATAACAGCGCCCTCCACTGATCCCCCATATAACAGCGCCCTCCACTGATCCCCCATATAACAGCGCCCTCCACAGATCCCCCCCATATAACAGCGCCCTCCACAGATCCCCCCCATATAACAGCGCCCTCCACAGATCCCCCCCCCATATAACAGCGCCCTCCACAGATCCCCCCCCCATATAACAGCGCCCTCCACAGATCCCCCCCCCATATAACAGCGCCCTCCACAGATCCCCCCCATATAACAGCGCCCTCCACAGATCCCCCCCCATATAACAGCGCCTCCACAGATCCCCCCCATAAACAGCGCCCCTCCACAGATCCCCCCCATATAACAGCGCCCTCCACAGATCCCCCCATATAACAGCGCCCTCCACAGATCCCCCCCATATAACAGCGCCCTCCACGATCCCCCCCATATAACAGCGCCCTCCACAGATCCCCCCCCATATAAACAGCGCCCTCCACAGATCCCCCCATATAACCGGCCCTCCACAGATCCCCCCCATATAACAGCGGCCTCCACAGATCCCCCCATATACAGCGTCCTCCACAGATCCCCCATATAACAGCGCCTCCACAGATCCCCCATATAACAGCGTCCTCCACAGATCCCCCCATATAACAGCGTCCTCCACAGATCCCCCCATATAACAGCGTCCTCCACAGATCCCCCCATATAACAGCGTCCTCACAGATCCCCCCATATAACAGCGCCTCCACAGATCCCCCCATATAACAGCGTCCTCCACAGATCCCCCATATAACAGCGTCCTCCACAGATCCCCCCATATAACAGCGTCCTCCACAGATCCCCCCATATAACAGCGTCCTCCACAGATCCCCCATATAACAGCGTCCTCCACAGATCCCCCCATATAACAGCGTCCTCCACAGATCCCCCCATATAACAGCGTCCTCCACAGATCCCCCCATATAACAGCGTCCTCCACAGATCCCCCCATATAACAGCGTCCTCCACAGATCCCCCATATAACAGCGTCCTCCACAGATCCCCCCCATATTACAGCGTCCTCCACAGATCCCCCCCCCCCCACAACACAGCGCCAATTACAGAACTACCTAACACCTTGTAATAGACTGGCATACATCCTGCATATCAGATATTAACATTACAATTCATAACAGTAAAATTTGTTATGACGTAGCAAGGAAAAAAATGTAATGGTTGGGGGTCCCCTCAACATGAGGAACTGTATTAAGGGGTCACGGCTTTAGAAAGGTTAAGAACCACTGGTATAGAGGGTCCTGTTTCACAGAGGAGTAACATACTTTACACGCAAAGACAGTTATGTGCGCAGTTTAGGACACATGAGGGGACACATAGGGCCATGAGGGGGACCAGCATAAGATGCTATATGTCTTATGCTATGCCCTATGTGTCATAGCACACATCCCCTATACCAGCGTCCTCCACAGATCCCCCACAACACAGCGCCCTCCACAGATCCCCCACAACACAGCGCCCTCCACAGATCCCCCACAACACAGCGCCAATTACAGAACTACCTAACACCTTCTAATAGACTGGCATACATCCTGCAGATCAGATATTTACATTACAATTCATAACAGTAGCAAAATTAGTTATGACGTAGCAAGGAAAAAAATGTAATGGTTGGGGGTCACCACAACATGAGGAACTGTATTAAGGGGTCACGGCTTTAGAAAGGTTGAGAACCACTGGTATAGAGGGTCCGAGCGCCGACGTCTGATCATGAATGCATACCTTTCCCTCCAATCCCCAAAATGGCCATGAGAAAGGAGCACCCTGCTCTGCTGTCCAGATCAAACTAACTACTATCACTTCTATATTTCACTGACATTAATATTGGAGATCTTCACACCGCGTACCAAAAACTATTTTTTATATATATTTTTTTTTAAGGTTTCTGATGTAAAAGTAAAGCTCACGGAAATCCAAGATTATTGGGTATCTCTACCTAAACATATTCTGCAGTGAAAAGGTCATAGCTGGTCCAGGCAATGAAGACAAGTGCTGGAATGGAATGTCCAGAGCAAGGTCAGTCTGCTTGTGCAAAGCTAGGTGACATATGCCAGCTGGTTAGGGTACAGCCACACGGTCCAGTTTCCTGATTCAGTTTTGGAAGCCACAATTAGGAGTGGATCATAGGAGGCGAGAACCTATAAAGGACAGATTTGTCGTCTTTTTTTCTTTTTTTAATTCATCCCTGGTTCTGGCTTCCAAAACTGCATGCAGAAACCTAACCTGTATCCTTAAACGGAATCTGTCAACTCCAGAGCTACACCCAAACTAGGATAAAGTCTTGAGTCCGAATAAGTAATTCCTATCTTCAGACGCACCTTCATTCCAACGCTGTGCTCCCACAAACCAGCAGTAAATGCACTGAGAGGACTACTGAGCTCACCCACAAGCAGGAGTCCTCTCAATATGTGTCAGTGCTGGTTTGTGGGTGCCCAGTGTGGGAATGCAAGTGAAGTACCGTATGAAGATAAAAATTACATAATCTGACTCTGCATCACTTACACCATACACCGCTTAGGCTACTTTCACACCAGCGTTTTCCCTTTCCGCTATTGAGATCCGTCATAGGACCTCATTAGCGGAGGAAAACACTACAGTTTTGTCATCACCATTCATTGTCAATGGGGACAAAACTGAACTGAAGGGAATGGAGTTCACCAGAATGCATTCCGTTCCGTTTCATTGCGTTTTTAAATGCGTCCTGGGATGCAGAGCAAGACGGAGTAGTCATGACTCACAATGTAAGTCAATGGTGATGGATCAGTTTTCTCGGACTCAAAAGAAAATGGATCCACCCCCCATTGACTTACAATGGTTTTAGAGACGGATCAGTCATGGTTATGTTAAAGATAATACAACCGGATCCGTTCATAACGGATGCAGATGGTTATATTATCTAGGTGGAAACATTTCTGTTGATCCATGAGGGATCCAGCAAAAAACGCAGATGTGAAAGTAGCCTTACTCTAGTTTGGGGATGTTTCAGAGCCGACAGATTCCCTTTTTTATTATCTAATTTCCTCTGAACTCTTTAACATTGTAAGTTGTCGGTCTTTAGGTATATGCCTGAGCGTATGGGCAGCGGACTCGCCAACCAGATAAATAATCCTGAGATTGATGTGGATATTACAAAGCCTGACATGACCATCCGTCAGCAGATCATGCAGCTGAAGATTATGACTAATCGTCTCCGCAATGCCTACAATGGAAATGACGTGGACTTCCAGGACACAAGTAAGTAAACAGTTACACAATGTAATTCCTGAGTTTTATGGTGATGATTGACCCTCTCGTGCCGATCAAATCAAATTATGTTTTACTCCCAGGCATATTCTGCTTTCCTTGATCTTGAGGTTTGCTTTATTCTCCAGGGACACCAATAAAATGAGCATAAATTCACCTGAGCCGACCCGTCTAGAGTATATCACGAATTGCATAAATAGTTCATCTCAGACACAGTTTTTACTTCCTTTTATACCAGGGATGCTCAACCTGCGGCCCTCTAGCTATTGTAAAACTACAACTCCCATCATGCCCTGTTGTAGGCTGATAGCTGTAGGCTGTCCAGACATGCTTGGACACTTTGCAACAGCTGGAGGGCCACAGGTTGGGCATCCCTGCTTTATACGATTCCGAATATGAGGCAGGCAGCCAGAAGAAATCTAATTCTCCGCTGTTTGCTTATGAGTAACCTTATGAGTTTACAACATTCTGTAGTATGCATCTGCCTTGGCGCTCATTCACACGTCAATGAATCGCGGACAGCAGTGTCAGTGCTCTCCACAGACGGCTCATGTATCCATTGACATTACCATGCGTATTCACGCATCAATGGTTTTCTACAGACTGTGGGTCTGTGTTGACACCATGGAGGCGTGCCGTATTTTGGTCTGTGATTACGGATCCCTCATGCACATTATATTCCATGGGCCTGTGAAAAATCACGGACACAACAAGGACTCCATCCGTGTTTGGTCCGTAGGTTTCACAGATTGTTGCTAGGAGATGCTCTGGAAACTAAATTCTAGCCTAGAAGTGTCCGTGGAATACGAATGACACACAGAGGGCAAAAAACGGGCACAGATTCTTCAGACATCTTCACCGATGTCATCACGGACATATGATTGAGGCCTTACTGTACAGTTGACACTTCCCCCTTCTGTATTATGAAGCAATTTTCGCATAAAATGTGCTGCAGGTCAAATCTACACAGAATATAAAATATGGTGTGGAAACTTAATTTTGCAGTAAGTCCTACAGTTCTGGATTTCTTGTGGGACTGCTGTGTGTTTCATCCTCTGTTGGAAACATGAAACTGAAAAAGAAATAGTTATCGGGCCCTGACCTCTTGTGTTAATGTAAGGCCGACCAAAGTCCTCTCAGGGATCATAATTATACAAGTTTGAGGACTGACAAAACTTAACCTTTAATTTTAGATTCCAATAAAAAAATCTAATAAACTAAATTAACACAAAAACTTTGAAGAACCTCCCCCCCCATAATTGGGGTAATATATTATAGGCAGCACAGGTACCTACTATGAAAACCAAAGTCCTTGGGGGGCGTGGCTAGCAGCCGGCATGGACGGTCGCACTTAATCTGAGCTCCAGCTCCCGACCTTAATCCTGAGCCATCCTGAGTGCCATTGCAGCCATTTAACCTGATCCAGAGACATACGGTCGACTGATCCTTCATAGCTACCGGAGATGGGGCCCAGCAAAGCACAAGCGGCCGCTGACCGGCTGAAAGAGTTCGCGCGCCAAGAACACCATAATGGCGCCGCGGCAGCCGGCTCACCACGCACGCAGCACACCCGCGGCCAAGCGGCACAACAGGCAGCTGCTGAGGAACCGGAGGCGGCTGATCTCTCCCTGAAGGAGGCTCATGAGCAGCTGATGACAGCGATACTGGCCTGCCAAACGTCCCTTATCACCAAGATAGAGGAGGTACGTGTGGATGTCGGCCTCCTGAGACATGATGTGCAACAACTCAGAGAAAGGGTGCGGGGGACGGAGGAGAGGATCTCTGAGCTGGAGGACCTTACTCGCCCCATTCCTGCTAAAATACAGGCCCTAGAAGGTTCAGTATCCTTATGGCAACAGAAATGTGATGATTTGGAGAACAGGGCCAGGAGAAATAACGTGCGTATTCTGGGCCTACCTGAAAGAACAGAGGGGCGAGATCCTGCGGCTTTCCTTGGAGGCCTGGTTCAGGTCGACTTTCCCTGAGGCGTCTTTCTCTATGGCGTATGCAGTGGAGCGGGCCCATAGGGTCCCGGCCCGACCGCCACCACCGGGGGCACCGCCCAGGCCGCTCCTAGCCCGCATGTTAAACTGGAAGGACCGCGACATAATCCTCACCCAAGCAAGAAAGATGCAGACCGTCATGCATGAAAACGCCAAGGTGTCCTTGTTCCCTGATTTCTCCGCCGAGCTTCAGAAGAAGCGGGCGACTTTTGTGGCTGTCAAAAAGAGACTCAGGGACATGAACTTACCGTATTCCATGGCCTATCCGGCCAGGCTGAGAGTGGTGGATGGAGAGAGATCTCATTTCTTCACGGATCCCAGAGAAGCGGATGAGTGGGCCGCAAGAAAATCGCGGAGATTGCCGCCACCTCCATGAAGTATATTAATGTGCCAGCAATCTGGCTCTCATTTTTGTCCGGACCCGGGCGGTTGATCCGAGCTGGTGGCGATATCAGCGCGGCGTTTTTTTGTTTTTTTTTGTTTTTTTTTCACTTGCACCGGACCCCTGTTTGCTGCTCTGGACTTGGCGTGAGTTTTGCCGTTTATATTGTACACTGAAGAATTGCTGCAGGCACGACGTGTATCGTGCTAAGGGAGCTGGTCGGATACCGGCATATTCTTTTTACATCTAGTGATATGCTGGTCCCTGACTATATAGCCACTGAGACATTTTTGCCTGATTTTTGGCGTTGTGATATATGTCTTTATGTTGTTTCACAGCATAACTGGTTCAGATTTCAATGTTTGTATTATGTTTTGGCACTGTATGGTATAGCAATGCATGCAGACAGCAGCGTATATGTACTGGGGAAGATGGGGGGGTTGCAGTAGAGTGGGGGAGACGGAGGGAGAATGGCTTTGTGCATAGATCAATGTTGTGGGTCAAATGGCTGCCATAGTGTTGATGTCATGGAATGTGAGGGGACTGGGAGATCCTGGGTAAAAGAATATCTGTCTTTGCTCATGTCCGCAGATATAGCCCGCACATACTTAGCCTGCAGGAGACCCATCTCACAGCCGAAACTGCGGGGAGGTTACAGAAACCATGGGTACAGTGGTCTGGCCATTCGTTTGGCACTTCTCACTCTAAGGGAGTGTCGCTAGTAATTAACCGCTCCATTAGATGGGAACCGCACGCAGTTGAGACGGACCCGGATGGCGGGTTTATATTTGTGCATGCACATGTGAATAATGTCCCGTTTGTGATTCTTAACATTTACTGTCCCCCCCCTGCCAATATGTCAGTCCTTCAAACTGCAGCCACGTTTGCAGCCCAGTATCCGCATGCTAGGTTGCTGTGCATAGGGGATTTGAATATGACTATGAACCCACAGATGGATCGTTTCCATGCTAATCCTGCACCCCCGGTTTCTAGTCCGCCCAGCTTATTAGCGGCGTGGATCGGGGAGATGGGATGGTTGGATTTGTGGAGGGAAAAGCACCCAGACTCTACTGAGTACTCCTGTTTTACTCCCTCTTCAGGAGCAATGTCTAGAATTGACTACATGTTTGGTTCCCCTGAAATATACCTTGAGCTGGCAGATATTGCGCATGGCCCTCAGAGTGTCTCGGACCATGCGCCTTTGATAGCGAGGTTCAATTCAACACAGGGATGTAGCCCCAGCGCCAGGACGAGAATACACCCATTTTGGCTTACCCTCCTGAAAGAACAAGATAGGATCCCTGACCAATTGCAGGTGTTTCTGGAGGTGCAGGACGCAGACACTAACCCTCTGCTGTTGTGGGATACGCTGAAGGCTTATCTTAGGGGGTGTCTTAAGTCATCCATCTCCTTTATTAAAAGGGACACTAGAAGGAAGGAGGATACTCTCAATGCATGTGTTAGGGAGGCGGAGGCAAGGTTTGCGTTGGACCCTTCTGACGCAAATCGGCAGGATTGGATGCGGAAAGGCAGGATGTATTTGGTTCACCTCAAGGAAAAAAGCAACCGCAAAGTGTTCTTTTACAAACAGCAGGCTTTTGAGATGGGGGACAAGGCAGGGCGAGTACTGGCGCATATTGTCCATAAGAATTCCTCAGCTCCGCCAGTTTTGAGGATACGCACCTCGGACGGGGAGATTAGGGATTCTGTGCCAGATATTTTAGCATGCTTCGCTGACTTTTACCAGAGCTTATATCTCACCAGGGTGGAATATACGGAGGTAGACCTAGAGCAGTATCTGAATGAAGTGGAGCACCCGAGTTTATCAATGGCAGATCGCGAAAGATTAGAGGAAGATATCACTGTAGAAGAGATTCAGGAGGCTATTGGTGATCTGGCGAATGGGAAGGCTCCTGGTCCGGACGGCCTGCCTCTAGAAATATACTCCAAGTATGCAGATAAGTTAGTGCCTCAGCTTAAGGTGATGTTTCAGGAAGCCTGGCGAGTGGGCAGATTACCGGACTCCCTTTATGAAGCAACCATAGTGGTACTACTGAAGCCGGACAAGGACCCTTTAGATTGTGCATCCTATCGGCCAATTTCTTTGCTAAACCTAGATTACAAGATTCTGGCAAAGATCTTCGCCAATAGGTTGAACAAAATAATTACTAGTATTATACACAGTGATCAGACGGGGTTTATGCCTGGACGCTCGACCTCGGGTAATATTCGTAGGACCCAAGTTATAGCCCAAATTGGTGTTCATCATGATAGACATTGGGCCCTGGCCTCGTTGGATACGGCTAAGGCCTTTGACTCACTGGAGTGGCCGTTTTTGATGAGGGTCATGGGGAGGTTCGGCTTTGGGCCTAGGTTCATGCAGTGGATCCGGATATTATATAGATGCCCTAGAGCTAACATCCTAGTGAATGGCACGACTTCAGCTTACTTTAACTTGCAGAGAGGTACGAGGCAGGGTTGCCCCCTCTCCCCCCTCTTGTTTGCCATTGCCATTGAACACTTGGCCATTCGGATCCGGCAAGATCTAATATATTCTGGAGTTAGTATGGATGGGAGGGAAGACAGAGTAGGCCTCTATGCGGATGACCTCATTCTATTTCTTGATAGACTGGACATCTCTCTACCATGGGCGATCGCTATTATAGAAGTGTTTGGGAAGTATTCAGGGCTACTCATTAATTGGTCCAAGTCAGCACTAATGCCTTTGTGGAACTCTGACTGGCCTGATGTCTGTCATAACCTCAAGATAGTGGATCATTTTAAATATTTGGGGGTTTATATTACTAGAGAGCCGAGGGAGGCCTACACTAAAAATATTGCCCCGCTGGAACATGTCTTTTCTGGTAAATTTAAAATTTGGAGAACACTTCCTATATCGATCATGGGAAGAATCAATTTGATAAAGATGATCCTTTTACCTAAGGGGCTATACCTATTGGAACATGCTTGTACTCCAATACCGCGTAGTTTCTTTGACCGTCTTCACTCACTAATGGGTCAGTTCGTTTGGGGCAGAGCTAGACATAAACTTGCCTTGCACACTTTGCAGCGCTCTAATTTGCGGGGCGGTGCAGCGCTGCCAGACTTCCATTTATACTTCTTGCAGGCCAGTTGAGATTTCTGGTTAACTGGGTGGATGGAAAGCCTCTGTTGAACATGGAATTTTACTTACAACAGTATTTGGGACAGTCGAGTCTATGGCCGGTGCTGGAGGGGGCTGAGTCTGTATCTGGGAAACTGCTGCAGATTCACAAGTTGGCACAGCAGGTCTGGAGAGATGCCAAATTGCGTCAATACCAGGACTGGCCGGATGATATCCCCTTATGGGATAATCCATTATTCCCGCACTTGCAGTCTATAGAAGGCACTCACACTTGGGTGTCTGCAGGTATAACTGCGCTAAGGGACTTGTATAAGGATGGCATCCTCTATTCCTTCTCCCAGGTTCAGGAGAAATTTGGGTTGGAGCGTACTCAATTCTTTAGATATCTGCAGATCAGACATGCCTTGCGCGAGCAATTTAGGGACCGGAACAGGGCCATTTCCTCCTATCCTTTGATCGGAGTCATTAAATCACAGGGACCAAAGGGCATAATCTCAGCTCTGTATACTTACCTGCTGGGGTTGCGGATGGCCTCACAGCCCATACTGGCTGAGACTAGATGGAAAGGGAACATTCCCCACCTCACTGCAGAAGAATGGGTGGATGCACTGGAGGCTGTGATTCGTGTGTCACCCTCGGTTAACAATAGGCTCATCCAATTGTTTATGCTGCACCGCAGTTACCTGACTCCTACCAGGCTGCATAAGATGGGGAGAATGTCCCAGCCGGATTGCCTTAGGTGTGCTCATAGCAATGCCGACTTCTGGCATATGATGTGGGAGTGCGGACACATCAGATCATATTGGCGTGATGTGCTTGCAATCTTATCATCCCTAGGAATGGGCCCTATACCTCTGTGTCCCAAGGTTTGCCTGCTGGGTATTTTGGATAATGATGGGTGGACTCACTATAATAAAATACTTCTGAGCGAATCCCTTTTTATGGCCCGCAAAGTGATTGCCATTAAGTGGATGGCGGAGGAATACCCTACAGTAGGCATATGGAAGAAACTTGTCAACCAGATTATACCGTATGAAAAAGTACTTTATGTGAACAGAAAATGTCCTGAGAAATTTCAAAAAGTGTGGGGTCTGTGGTGTGATTCTAACCTGACTACCTCGCCTGGTTCTGCAGTGTCTGTGGATTCTTGAGATGTTGCGCTGGGAATGATATGCGTTTCTCCTGAGCCTCATGGAATGTACTATTTATCAGGAATGTATGCAGGTCCTATATGACAAGTTTAGTACGGAATGATGTGCTCTGTTGTACCTATGCCAGATATAATTGATGTACCTGTCACTGTATGCTGCATGCAACATATTCTGTGTGCGTTTGTCTGTACCGTGTAAGTGCCTTGTTACTCTTTTTCAATAAAACGAGTTAAAAAAAAAAAAAAAAAAACAAAGTCCTTCTACTGACATCATAGGTGGAGGGGCTGAGTCCTGCCAGCCCTATATATACATCCTGAATATTATGATAAGTGCTGTGGCTGTGATGGTCGTCCTTAGTATTTGGAGACCTGCCACCTCATCCCTGGTTTTGGACGGTTTTCACTCTTGGTAAGGTGGAAAAATGATCACCACAAGTAACATGCCTGTAGTGTTTGACAAGTTTCCTATAGAAGATCTTCTTCTTTCCTCTATTTGACCACATACTTTCTTTAGGGCTTGTTCACATCTGCGTCAGAGACAGAACATTTTTCTACTTAAAGAGGGGACATTTGACACGAGCGGATCCCATGCGTGGAAACCACTGTGTGAATGACAGCCAAGCCCCGTTCCGGACAGCAGAGACACGGAGCATTAACATGATTGATAATGCTCTGTGACCTTTTTACTACAAAATCACAGTGAAAACTTTCTCACTGTGATTTAGTAGTAAAAAGGTCACAGAGAGGCACGGAGCATTATCAGTCATGTTACTGCTCCGTGTCTCTGCTGTCCGGAACGGGGCTTGGCTCTCTTTCACACAGTGGATTACCCGCACGGCATCCGTTCGTGTGAAAGAGCCCTTATAGAGTCAGTATGGTTCAGTTACATCATGGATCCAGCACTTCCATTATTTTTCAGCCAAAACAATAGAAATAAGTAGCTGTGAGATTAACAAGCCCTTATCAGGTGCTTATTGGAAAATTTGTAGGAGACCACATAGTACAGACTAAGGCCTATTGCACACGACCGTATGGCTTTTTCAGTGTTTTGCGGTCCGTTTTTCATGGATCCGTTGTTCCGTTTTTTGTTTCCGTTGTGTTTCCATTTCTGTTCCGTTTTTCCGTACGGCATATACAGTATACAGTAATTACATAGATAAAATTGGGCTGGGCATAACATTTATAATAGATGGTTCAGGAAAAAACTGAACGGAAACGGAAGACATACGGATGCATTTCCATATGTGTTCCGTTTTTTTTGCGGATCCATTGACTTGAATGGAGCCACGAACTGTGATTTGCGGGCAATAATAGGACATGTTCTATGTTAAAACGGAAAAGGAATGCATACGGAGTACATTCCGTTTTTTTTGCGGAACCATTGAAATGAATGGTTCCGTATACGGAACGCAAAAAACGGACAGTAAACGGGGAAAAAAAAACGGCCGTGTGCAATAGGCCTAAGGCTGCTTTCATACAGTCAGTGTTTCCATCAGTGATTGTGAGCCAAAACCAGAAGTGGAGGCTATACGGGGATAAGGTATAAGGCCAGACACAGGCGAGCAAGTTCAATATGAGAAACTCGCTGCGTGTGGCATTGTGAGTTCCCGTTCTGACCTGCTCCTCTGACAGAATTGCATGCCATTACAGTGATTTATAATGCTGTGTGACCTGAGATCTTCTGAATTTCACTGACTGCATTATGTCAGAACGATTCAATAGATTCCAGGTCTCGCAGCATTCTAAATCATTCTAATGCTGGGTCAGAATGCTGCCACAAGTAGCGAGTGTCTCTCATTGAACTTGCTTGTCTCTGTCTGGCCTTAAGGAAAGATTTCAACCTGTTCTATAAAATCACTGATCAAACAACTGACTTTGTGAAAGCGGCCTAACAGAAGACCTCATCTGACCATTAGAAGGGTCGACCATTCTTTAGACTATCAGATAAACCATCAGCTGACGGTTTGGTTTGTAGTGTTTAGCTAACCTGTGGGTCATCCGGCACTGACCTTTCTTTTGATCTTCACAGGTGATGACATCAGCGGTTCAGGGAGCGGAGATGGCTGCAGCGATAGTGTGTGCGTCAGGACAGCCTCACGAGACTCCACTGTATTTCACACTGAAACACGTGTAGTCGTCAAAGAGAAATCACCAGGGTCAAGCGGAAACCTAAACTCATGGAACCTACTGCTACTTGTATCCGCTCTGCTTGTGGCACACTTTGCCAGGTGGTAACCCCTGTGAATTGTCATATAAAGGGAATGCGGTCACTTTTCTCCCTCAATGAACTTGACCTTCTTCTATACTTGGAAGTAGATAAAAATGGAAAGCAAGCGAGTGCTGGAGATCAGGCCACTATAACACTGTGCTCTCCTGCAGACTCCACCTGTCTCCTCCATACCTGTACATTTTTTTTGTAATTGCGTGTGTTTTATTTTCTGATACAGACAAACCATATCTGGCTGTTTTGGTTGATAGGAAAAAAAATGTTAAAAGTGACATAAAACTTCACTAATATTGTGTCTCTTTTTTTCTAAAATAAAATGGCAAAGTGTAAAATGTAAAATATTTATTAGTGCAAAGACATACAGTTCTATACATATACAACTGACAACCACAGAGAAGCAATGTATGCAATTTTCCTTGTTTCTATATAAAGCACATTTTTCTTCATATCCGCCACTGGGAGTTTTCTTTTGTCAGATCTGATTCAGCAGAAACCATCCAGCGCTGAGCGTTACCACCGATTGCTGTTTAGTCCGATATCCATTATGTGGCTGAATAAGCTGGGAGGCTTGAGATCGCCGGTACTATTGGAGGTATCGGTGAGCCAATAAAACAGGCATTTTACATTTGCTGAGTAGACGCTATACAACAGGTAGGTAGCTTTTAAAGGGTAGGTTCACCACCAAACAAACTCTGTGGGCCAGAAAAGGGGTGTCCCCTTTTCAGGAATGTGACAAGGCCAGTGGAGAAACAGCGCTTGGTCAAAAAATTTTGCACATGTAGCTTTAAAAAAGTCTCAAACATGCAGTTTGCAACTTTTTCAGGCATATCCCATGATAATATAAACCTAAAAATGTTGCTAGAAAAAACAACCATAGAATGCCCAATAAAAATATAAATACTTTATTATATCATCAATTGATCACAAAATTCATAAGACATTTTCACAGAATTACTATGGAGAATGGTCAGCAAAACAACCTGGATGCTGTAGTCGTCCCGTCCCCCACCGCTGCCTCAAAATCCCGCCAAACGGATGGAATGCATGTATGTGCAATATGCAGTGAGGCGATTCACAAGTAGTAAGCATCAGGTATATACCGTATTTTTCGCCGTATAAGACGCACTTTTTCTTCCCCCAAAATGGGGGAGAAATGCCCCTGCGTCTTATACGGCGAATGCAGTCAGTTTTACATCGCTGGCAGCGATGTAAAGAGAGCGAGGACTCGGGGAGGGACTGGGAGGAGGAGCTGGGGCCGGCAATAGCGGCGGGGCGGTGCAGTCACTGTACTAAAGGCCCGCCCCGCCGCTCCTGTATACTAATAAAATATGTCATATTCAATGAATGGTTATTAAATATGCCCCTTTATGCCTAATAGTACCTTAAATCCTGAGCTCATCCGTACAATGCAGGCCGGGCGGGCGGCAGCGTAACTCCCTGATGTCACGTGCCTGCGCCGCCTACTTTATGAATGAAGCAGGCGGCGCAGGCAAGTGACGTCAGTGAGTGACGCGCCGGCTGCCCGGCCTGCCGGCATTGTACTGAAGCGCTTAGGATTTAAGGTACTTTTAGGAATAAAGAGGCATATTTAATAACTATTAATTGAATAAGACATATTATATTAGTATACAGGAGCGGCGGGGGATCTGTGGATGGCACAGTTATGGGCTGGGAGGGTCTGTGGATGACACATGTATAACAGTGCCATCCACAGATCCCCCCCTGTAACAGTGCCAGCCACAGATCCCCCTGTAACAGTGAAAGCCACAGATCCCCCCATAACAGTGTCTGTCATCCACAGTTCCCCCCTAACAGTGTCCGTCATCCACAGTTCCCCCCATAACAGTGTCCGTCATCCACAGATCCCCCCATAAGTGTCCGTCATCCACAGATCCCCCCATAACAGTGTCAGTCATCCACAGATCCCCCCATAACAGTGTCCGTCATCCACAGATCCCCCCATAAGTGTCCGTCATCCACAGATCCCCCCATAACAGTGTCAGTCATCCACAGATCCCCCCATAACAGTGTCCGTCATCCACAGATCCCCCCATAACAGTGTCCGTCATCCACAGATCCCCCCATAACAGTGTCCGTCATCCACAGATCCCCAGTAATAGTGCCATCCACAGACCACCTAGTTCCAAACCCACCAAACCCACAGCACACCTTTTGGTTAAAAATATTTTTTTTCTTATTTTCCTCCCCAAAAACCTAGGTGCGTCTTATACGCCGGTGCGTCTTATACGGCGAAAAATACGGTACCTGCTACAAGTGACTGTGATATTCCTCTCATTGCACAGCCCAGTGGAGAGTCAGTGTATAATGATGGAGCCCTAAATGCTAATACTCTAGAGCACATAATCACACAGCATCAGTCTAATAAATTCAGATGAATATGCCCCTATACATCAGGTCATGAATAGCAGGCTGCAAAACAACAGACTCTCACACAAAAGTACCCACTGGGAACGTGAACATACCCACAGACATGATGAAGGGCTGAGACACTGGACACAAGGCAGGCTAGAACCCCGACGCGCGTTTCGCCTCAGCTTTGTCAGGAGGTTAATGAGCATGTGGTCATGGCTCCCTCTTTATACCCCCCATGTAGCTGCACATATGTAAGTAGACAATATAACTCAGCTGATGCCTATTAACCGAGCGCTTGTGCCCGATGATGCGCGCCGAGTACATCATGGAGGCGCTGCATTCATCAGGAGGAGGAGTGGAACGCAAACATGCGTTCCAGCCCGCCTCCCAAGGAAACACAGCGGCGTCCCCACGTGACCCGGCGCACAGCGCATCCTGGCCAAGCACTGTATCAGCCCATCCAGTATACATGCCGTACAGCTCTGGAAATGTCAGAACCTGATCAAGTATGTAGGAGATGATATTCGTCCTAAACAAAATCTGCATGGGGTGTATAACATCCGGAAATGCCACAAGACCGCTGAGTATACATAGCTAATCACGGGGAAAAGAGAAAGGAGAAAATAGGGGGGAGAAAGGAAAGGAAGAGATCAGCAAGAAAGGGACAGAGACTCTATACCATATATTTGAATTATGAGTACACATATCTATGGTCACATGATCATACAAAAAACTTGATATCATAATTTATAATAGTGAATTAACTAGGGGTGCACCGAAATTCCGGCGGCCGAAAATGTGCCTAATCCATTTCGGCCGATATTGGTACATATCGGCAGAAAATATGGTCGCGCGCACCATGTTCTCCTGAGCCGGCCGGCACAGCGGAGGGAGGAGGAGGAGGAGGAGGGAGTCCCTCCCTCCCCACTGTGCGCGGCTGCCGCTGAACGCCAATGAGGACAGAGTAGGAGGAGGAGGGGAGGGACTGTGGCCACTGCGCTACCAATGAATGTGCCGGCCATATCCCACAGGGTCCCCCTCCTCCCCCCCATCATTGGTGGCCGTTTGCAGTTCCGATCGGAGCCCCAGCAGTGTAATGCTGGGGCTCCGATCGGTTACCATGGCAGCCAGGAGTCACGCTGCTGAAGTCCTGGCTGCCATGGTATGTTAGTGAGCAGAGAGCAGCGCATTATACTCACGTGCGCTGTGGCCGCCGGTCGCTCCTTCTGTCTGTGCGGCGGATAGCTAATGCTTACAGCATTAGCAATGCGCCGCACAGACCTATGAGAAGAAGGAGCGACCGCCGGCCACAGCGCACGTGAGTATAATGCGCTGCTCTCTGCTCACTAACATACCATGGCAGCCAGGACTTCAGCAGCGTGACTCCTGGCTGCCATGGTAACCGATCGGAGCCCCAGCATTACACTGCTGGGGCTCCGATCGGAACTGCAAACTGCCACCAATGATGGGGGGGAGGAGGAGGGGGACCCTGTGGCCACTGCCACCAATGATTAATACTGGGGAGGGAGGGGGGGTTTGCGTTACCAGAGGGGGCAGATCAGAGGTTGGGGAAGGGGGGCAGATCAGAGGCTGGGGAAGGGGCCCTATAATATGATTTATTAAATTCATGAAAAAGAACTATTAATAAAATCATTAAAAAAAAAGTATTTTAAAAGTATTTGGGCAAAAAGGCAGTTTCGGTCAAGGGCATCCTGAATTTTCGGTTTCGGACCAGAATTTTCATTTCGGTGCACCCCTAGAATTAACACATAACATGATTCTATGGGAAATTGGATGCCATGATTTCTGACAGTAAATCTACAATTCTATAGTTCCATGATTTCATTCAGATTTACAACAATTTAATATAATGAATTTACACATAGAGAATGACATGATTTTATAAGAATTAGACACCATGATTTTTAACAATAAATTTACATATCCATGACACCATGATTGATGATATAATAAAGTAGTTATATTTTTATTGGGCATTCTAAGGTTGTTTTTTCTAGCAACATTTTTAGGTTTATATGATTGGTTCTCTGTTTGCCCTCATTTATCGTATTATAGTGAGGCCTCTTTTTTTCTTTTTTCAGTTCTATATCCCATGATAAATCTGGCCCACTGAGTTTGGCACCCGCCACAGTTAGCATTTTCTACGCCAGTTTTCTGGCATCGAAGAACATTGAAATCTACCCCAGCCATGAGCGGCAAATTAGATACTGAAAGGGATAAATGTTGGTAAAAAAACTACTTCCACTAGGCGCACGGACTGCTGAAGGCGTGCATAAGTTGTGACTAGGCGCGCGCCTTGTCATAAATTAGGAGCATCTTCTGCCAGAAAAGCCAGCGCAAAAGAGGGGAGTAAAAGACTGGCGAAAAACGTTGGTCTTTGTAAATGACCTCCATTGTGGTAGTGACTGCCACATACATTTCCCAGATTCCTGTGTTTTTTTTTTCCTCTTGGCATCTGTGTTTCCCTGCAGCGGAGCAATGGTTCATTTTCTGGGCTCAGAGCAGCTTGTTAGCCCAGTTGTATCTCGGTACGGCCCAAACTTGGGATCTACATGTGGTCTGCAGTTAGTAATAATCTGCATTCGGGCTGCACCGTGTACAAGCACCCATATATGTCAGACCTTTCGCTCCCTGCCCGATGATAGAAGTATTTTCCTTGCAGGTCCTTTTGTCATTTTATACCATATCTGTGCTATTAAACTTCTCGTTGGCCTAGGCTATAATTCTGACATTTCACTTGTAGTTCTTCTCTGGTACTGACTTCAGCTTGCTCCTGACCTTGTTTTCTCAATGATGTCTCATTTATGTACAGTATTTGACTACCTGTTGATGCCCCCTGGCTAGCCCCTAAGACTTTGCTACTGCTGCCAATCTGAGATTACTCCGGGCACCACAACCTGGAGATTCTCTGCAGAGTCCACATTCCTGTGTAGGGAAAACCAGGGTAAGGGAATCCTTTAGATTCTGAACTTTGGTTTAGCTGGTGCCAGTTGGATTGAGGCTTTGAGCATCCAAATTTAAGCACAACCTTATATACATGATATATACAAGTGTGAAACAATCTGTTACAAAGTGGAGGTGGATCTGCTGTGTCTACTGAGCAGATTTAATGTAATACTACCCCTAAGGACATCATCTAAGTGCCCCCCTGGTGTTGACCCTTTAACTCCTATACAGGGATCTGGACTCCGCTGCAGGGGAATCTCCAGGCCACTAACTAAGAAGTAAACTGACAAGTATCAGTAGGCGGACAGGAAGAGGGGTAGAATAAAGCTGGTGTCACACAACGGCCATGTGCATGAGGCCTAAAGGAGATGAGATTCCCTTCAATTAAGTGCCTTCATGGGGAGTGGATAATTTTATTATATTTGTTTATCCTCTGCATGCAATAGTGAAAAAATCTGAAAAAATATATGGCAGCCCCCAAAAAACAGGGCATACAAGTTACAATCCTAAGAGATACCTCTCTATAATAACCACATACAGTATTTGGATAAACTCCTATTTAAACATAATAACTAAGAAAATAATAAAATGAATCTTTACAGCCCAAAATATAAAAAATATATAAACCATGTATGGATACACGTAAATTTATTAAAAATAAATCTCACCAAAGATATTAAACAGCATCCCCCAGATACGCCCCAAAACATGTAGTACATAAGAACGTATAGCTGCAATCTGTCAGTATATATGTAGGATGATATAAGGAATGGCTGCATGTCATTATATCAGAATATAAAGAGAATATTGTCATATATTGATTGGGTAAGCAAATACCAAAATAATCCAAAACAAAATGTATGCACCAAATTCCAAAAAGTTGAAATGGAGCCAAAACTATAAGATACAGCATAATCAAAAAGGCTCCACTTGGACGCCACCAATTAAACTGACTGTTTAAGCTTCACACAACGCCAAACATAGTCTGGAAGTAATTAGGCGATTATTTGTAGTAACACAGTATTCGTGGCCACTGGTTTTAAATACCATGACTCGCAGGGATGACGCTGCCCCCCAGAGAAAGGTGTCCCCGAAATGTGCGTGGTGTAGCGGCATCCCCGTGGTGTAGACTTATTATGGGTATGTGATGTTTTTTCGCACGTCTGTCCATTTAATTAGTGGTGTCCAAGTGGTGGCTTTGATTATGCTGTGTGTAATCGCTTAGTTTTGGCTCCATTTGATCTTGGTGCATACATACTGTTTTGGCATTTACCTACACAATCAATATCTGACCATATGTGTGATAGTTCTTTTTGGCAATAGTGTCATTATATTATGAAGTGGGCCGCTTTCTGTGATTATAGTCATTTTTATATCATCCTTTATTTATTTATATATATATATATATATATATACTGACAATTTGTGGCTATATGTTACTTGAACCCGTCTTTCGTATTATACATATTGGGGCGTACCCCGAAGCTGCTGCTTAAAGGGGTTATCCGGGAAATAATATTGATGACCTGGCATCCCGCTGATCAGCTGCTACATTCACTGGAGCTCTGGTAAATGTGGCTGGCTAAGGGTGCTGTACAGGGGCTGATTGGCCATAGACCTTACAGGGAAATTTCCCAGGGGGCCACCTGGGCCCTCCTCGCTGCCGGCCAGTGGAAGTTTTTGGGGATGTATTTTTTGCTGCTGGCGGTAGTATTTTGTGATGGACTGTGGTATTTGGCTCTGTTGAGGCAGTATAATGTGCCACAATATGGTATTGATGGCCTTGCCTTCCATCAATTTGGACCCAACTACAAAACGGGACCACTTTTAGGATTTTTTCCAGGGCCACTTTAAGTTCCCAGTCCGCCCCTGGTGCTGTACATGGTATAGCGGCTATACTTGGTATTGCAGCTCAGCCCCATTGATTTGAATGGGGCTGAGCTGCAACTAGGCCATGTGACCTATGTACTGTGACGTCACATGGCCTAGGATGAGGCTGCGTCACTCAGAGAGCCCTGACTCTTGTAACAGCTGATCGATTGGAGTCCTGGGCGTCGGACCCCCGCCGATCTGATATTGATGGCCTATACAGAGTATATGTGATCAATACTAATTCCCAGAAAACCCCTTTAATATCTTTGGTGAGATGCATTTTTTTATGATTTTATTGTTTATGTGTATCAATAAAGGATTTATAGTTTTTATTTTTTATTTAGGGCTATAAAGGCTCATTTTATTATTCTCTTCGTTATGCAATCATGAAAGTTTTCATTCACTCACAGCAAGCCAAAAGCTTGAAAACTGTTAACATCACACACAAAGAATCTAAAAATATATACAGTCAGGTCCATAAATATTGGGACAGCAACACAATTCTGACATTTTTGGCTCTATACACCACCACAATGGATTTGAAATAAAACAAACAAGATGTGCTTTAACTGCAGACTGTCAGCTTTAATTTGAGGGTATTTACATCCAAATCAGGTGAACGGTGTAGGAATTACAACAGTTTGCATATGTGCCTCCCTCTTGTTAAGGGACCAAAAGTAATGGGACAATTGGCTTCTCAGCCGTTCCGTGGCCAGGTGTGTGTTATTCCCTCGTTATCCCATTACAATGAGCAGATAAAAGGTCCAGGGTTCATTTCAAGTGTGCTATTTGCATTTGGAATCTGTTGCTGTCAACTCTCAAGATGAGATCCAAAGAGCTGTCACTATCAGTGAAGCAAGCCATCATTAGGCTGAAAAAACAAAACAAACCCATCAGAGAGATAGCAAAAACATTAGGCGTGGCCAAAACAACTGTTTGGAAAATTCTTAAAAGGAAGGAACGCACCGGTGAGATCAGCAACACCAAAAGACCCGGAAGACCATGGAAAACTGTGGTGGATGAACAAAGAATTCTTTCCCTGGTGAACAAAAGACCCTTCACAACAGTTGAACAGATCAAGAACACTCTCCAGGAGGTAGGTGTATGTGTGTCAAAGTCAACAATCAAGAGAAAACTTTACCAGAGTGAATACAGAGGGTTCACCACAAGATGTAAGCCATTGGTGTGCCTCAAAAACAGGAAGGCCAGATTAGAGTTTGCCAAACGACATCTAAAAAAGCCTTCACAGTTCTGGAACAACATCCTATGGACAGATGAGACCAAGATCAACTTGTACCAGAGTGATGGGAAGAGGAGAGTATGGAGAAGGAAAGGAACTGCTCATGATCCTAAGAGTGCCACCTCATCAGTGAAGCATGGTGGTGGTAGTGTCATGGCGTGGGCATGTATGGCTGCCAATGGAACTGGTTCGCATGTATTTATTGATGATGTGACTGCTGACAAAAGCAGCAGGATGAATTCTGAAGTGTTTCGGGTAATATTATCTGCTCATATTCAGCCAAATGCTTCAGAACTCATTGGACGGCGCTTCACAGTGCAGATGGACAATGACCCAAAGCATACTGCAAAGCAATCAAAGAGTTTTTTTAAGGGAAAGAAGTGGAATGTTATGCAATGGCCAAGTCAATCACCTGACCTGAATCCGACTGAGCATGCATTTCACTTGCTGAAAGGAAAATGCCCCAAGAACAAGCAGGAACTGAAGACAGTTGCAGTAGAGGCCTGGCAGAGCATCACCAGGGATGAAACCCAGCGTCTGGTGATGTCTATGCGTTCCAGACTTCAGGCTGTAATTGACTGCAAAGGATTTGCAACCAAGTATTAAAAAGTGAAAGTTTGATTTATGATTATTATTCTGTCCCATTACTTTTGGTCCCTTAACAAGTGGGAGGCACATATGCAAACTGTTGTAAATCCTACACCGTTCACCTGATTTGGATGTAAATACCCTCAAATTAAAGCTGACAGTCTGCAGTTAAAGCACATCTTGTTTGTTTCATTTCAAATCCATTGTGGTAGTGTATAGAGCCAAAAATGTTAGCATTGTGTTGATGTCCCAATATTTATGGACCTGGCTGTATATATTTTTTTTTATTAAACAATTACTAAAATTCATTGACATACATCCTTAAAACCATTTAAGAAAATGACCAGCCTCCATGCACCCGGCCCTGTCCGTATAAAACGGATCAGCAAAGTACGGATACTCTCCTTGTTCATTCCATATTTTTCTCATCCCCATCAATAGGAAGGGGTATTCTAGTCTGCAATACGGACAATAGGACCTGCACTGCAATTTGCGGAATGGGCACACAGATACTGTCGTGTGCATGACGCCTAAGAGACAAATAACATTTTATATGTCAACTGAGCAGGGGTTATAAAAACCATTTTGATTTTATGATATTAAACTGCGCAATTTTATTTTTTGAAATAGGACATCCACACTGTAAAATGAGTAGTGTTTTTGAGAAATGAAGAATGTGCTAGTATCGGTGCACCACAGCCGGCTTTATGGTTCACAGTTTATCAGTCTTTCTGCTCCAAATGGATAAGAGAAACACAAGAGTGAAGTGCTGTCACATACAAGGCTTAATTGTAACTGTAGTTCTCACTGGTACTTGGGATGCGGTCACCATAAGCCTCGTGTCCTGACGACTCTTTCTCAGCATGGAGATGCTTGGTAGGGCTGAACTGTCTCCCTTTGGCTGAATGCATCTTTTTACTGGCCCTCCCTGTTGGGGACATCTTACCACTGAGTTTCCCTACAAGTAGAAACAAGTTAAGGATTATGGTAATGACGACCATCTCTCTGTAGGTCAAGAATTGCCCGGGGAAAAGGCTCTTTCATTAGATCCGGTGACATACCGGGTCTCTGCTAGGCGGAGGCTTCTGCCTAGCAGTGAGCCTGGTGACGTCACCAGCACCTATGGACAGGCTTTAGCGCTGCCCTGGACTTTAAAACAGCCTAAAGCCTGCCCATCAGTCACCGGCAACACAGCTTCCGCCTAGCAGTGGTTGCAAAATTGTGGGATATCTTTAAAGAGGTTATACAAGACTGAAACAGACCTCCCAAAGCAGCCAACCCACGGTGGAGATCATACCTACCTGGTCACAGCCGCTGGGCTCGATGTCTGCTGCGCTAAAATCAATCTGTCCATGGGGAAGACACGGGACTCCTGCATCACAAGCCGCAGAGGTGACCTGCTCCCCATGTGTCGTGTGACCAGTTGTCAGGACGCAAAGGGAGCAGGTCAACGCTGTTGGTTCTGATTGGCTGCGGCGGTCACGTGTCTCCCCTTCGACAGATGTTGATTGTTGATTTCGGTGTGGCAGGGAGAGGAAGAGCCGGCTTGGGAGCGACATACAACAATGGACCAGGTAAGTATGATCTCCAC
The DNA here is from genome assembly GCF_014858855.1 of Bufo gargarizans. Classification (NCBI taxonomy): domain Eukaryota; kingdom Metazoa; phylum Chordata; class Amphibia; order Anura; family Bufonidae; genus Bufo; species Bufo gargarizans. Next base: position 106,282,780 of record NC_058083.1, read on the forward strand.
TGCAGGTCAGCCATTCTTGGAGGTCTGTCTTAGGGTGCATTCACATGATCGTGCCGTGTTTTGCAGGCGGCAAATTGCGTATCTGCATTTTGCGGAACGCACATGGCTGGCACTATATTGAAAATGCCTGTTCTTGTCCACTGATGCAGACAAGAATAGGACATGCTCTATATTTTTTGCAGGGCCGCGGAACGGAACAACAGATGCGGATAGCACACTCTGTGCTGTCCGCATCTTTTGTAGCCCCATTGAAATGAATGGGTCCGCACCCTGTTCTGCAAAATTGCGGAATGGATGTGGACCCATTCATACGGTCGAGTGAATGAGCCCTGACTCTTGGATAACCCATTTAATTGAGATTATTTGGAAATTTTCTATTTGGAAAGTTGTTTCTGTTTGCAGAATCTGGACGTGTTTTTGTGTTGTAGGTGCTTACCTGTAAGTTGCTGACACTCTTCTTTGTGTAGTTCATCCCACGATCTCTTTTTGCACTGTTTGCTACAGGTGTATATACTGTAACAGCGCAAGCATGGGGTAAGCTTGACACCAATAGAACGGCCGCACTGGTAACAGTACTTGAAGGAAGTGCTAAGAAACGGAAGCGCAAAAGATGTCAGCAACGAATGTATTAAAGATCAGCTGTATGTATGACAGCAACAGAAGATCATAAGCCTCACCGTGATGACGTCATGCCTCCTTCACCAGCTGTCACCTTCACGTTTGCCTTGGTGTTTGCCTCTCCTGGTGTAAGACATACAATAAACTCAGATTATTCAGTCTGTGGAGGATCAGTGATTGTAATTTTAAAATGAGCGAAGATCATACTGCTGATACAAAATATATATATATTTTTTTCATTTCAAAATTTGATGCTGGTTAATTCATTTTATATCTTCACAAGGGCTGCCACAGTTTTTCGCAGGGAAAGTGCACCAAAGTTTGAAAGCCTTGGAGAAAAAAAACTGTCATGGAACGAGACATTAATGCTAGAGATTGGGTTGTACAGAGGCCGGCAGGGAACCAGAGACGTGCCAGGGGAATATATAGTGGTTTGTTTTTTTTAAATTACAGATTCTTGGCTGTTTTCCGCAGGGAAATCCGCAAAAATAAAATTAGCTACTACCAAATCTGATACTTGTGAACCTGCCCTAACAGTATAACTGTCTTCTAAGTTCCCACCATGCATTGCTCCATGAGAACAGTAAAATGCTCAATTGACCCTTTTGTCACCAATTTTATGGTGTCCTAAGAGAAAAGCACTAGAAGAGAGGTATATACAGTCTCTCATATAAACTCCCAAAATTCAATAAATAACAACTTTAACCCCAAATTGAGGCAAAAGAGGGAGGTAAAACGTAACTTTTACTAATATAAAGATAAAATCGTAACACTGCACCAAACAAGACATGCAAAACACACATAGGAGTGAATCATGTATGAAATGGTCACCTAAATTGTAGCACAACCATGAGGTATCACAGGGCCCTTTAAATACAATAGAGGGAGAGAAAATTGGAATGATCTCACCAATATAGGTGCTTGATAGCCTTCGGCAGGACTTGGTCATCCACAAGTCCAAGTTCGTATGGTGCGCTGATGTGCTCACATGGATACGATGACGGCATACAGACCATTCGTGTACTCTTGTACTCTTAGATACGGAACAGGCATACGGGCAGGTGGCTCCTGTCTCCTTGTATGGAAAGGACTTCAGGAACAACTAGCCCTATATAACCCTATGTAGAGGGAACGGACTAGAAGTGCCCTGCCCGAAAGGGGTGACCCCGTCCGGATACCTGACCCTAAACCCGGGCAATATCTCTAATAGACCCTATAGGAAGGTTCCCCATAAAATAGTGACAGATCCCCTTAGCAAAATACTGGGTCACTTTCTTTAACTTACCCAGCCATTTTCTTATACTAAACAGATCCAGCGCATAATGATGAGTCCCGAAAATTCAAAAAACTGTAAAGCCCCTTTCACACGGGCGAGTTTTCCGCGCGGGTGCGATGCGTGAGGTGAACGCATTGCACCAGCACTGAATACCGACCCATTCATTTCTATGGGGCTGTGCACATGAGCGGTGATTTTCACGCATCACTTGTGCGTTGCGTGAAAATCGCAGCATGCTCTATATTCTGCATTTATCACGCAACGCAGGCCCCATAGAAGTGAATGGGGCTGTGTGAAAATCGCAAGCATCCGCAAGCAAGTGCGGATGCGGTGCGATTTTCACGCACGGTTGCTAGGAGACGATCGGGATGGAGACCCGATCATTATTATTTTCCCTTATAACATGGTTATAAGGGAAAATAATAGCATTCTTAATACAGAATGCATAGTACAATAGCGCTGGAGGGGTTAAAAAATAAATACATTTATTTAACCCACCTTAATCCACTTGCTCGCGCAGCCCGGTATCTCTTCTGTCTTCTTCTTTGCTGTGTACAGGAAAAGGACCTGTGGCAACGTCACTCCAGTCATCACATGATCTTTTACCATGGTGATGGATCATGTGATGACCGGAGTGACATCACCACAGGTCCTTTTCCTGTACACAGCAAAGAAGAAGACAGAAGAGAAGCCGTGCTGCGCGAGCAAGTGGATTAAGGTGAGTTAAAAAAAAAATATTATTTTTTTTTAACCCCTCCAGCCCTATTGTACTATGCATTCTGTATTAAGAATGCTATTATTTTCCCTTATAACCATGTTTTAAGGGAAAATAATACAATCTACAGAACACCTAACCCAAACCCGAACTTCTGTGAAGAAGTTCGGGTTTGGGTACCAAACATGCAGATTTTTCTCACGCACGTGCAAAACGCATTAAAATGTTTTGCACTCACGCAGAAAAATCACGCATTTTCCCGAAACACAACCGCCTCTTATCCGGGCAAAAAAAATGATGCCCGTGTGAAAGAGGCCTAAGGGCGCATTCACACGATCCGCAAATTGCGGATCCACAAAACACGGATACCAGCTTGTGTGCTCTCCGCAATTTGCGGACCACACATAGCCACTACTATCATACAAAATCCCTATTCTTGTCCGCATTGGCGGACAACAATAGGACATGCTCCATCTTTTTTGCGGGGCCGCAGAACGGAACTACAGATGCGGACAGCACACGGTGTGCTGTCTGCATCTTTTGCAACCCAATTGAAATGAATGGGTCTGCACCAGTTCCGCAAATGCGGACTCATTCATACGATCGTGTGAATGAGCCCTTAATCAGTGGCAGGGAAGGCCAGGAGCTCATGAATATCAGGATCCATCGGCATGAGTTGGAGCTGTTAGAATCTAGCAGCATAAAACTGGTGGTAGATTTTCTTTAAAGGGGTTGTTGTCTCCTATTGCTGTTACTAAGGCGAGCCAGTTGGGAAAAAGCGGAGCGCACTGGTGCTCGTGTGCTCTGCTGTTTCCGAGTCATACCTCGCTGTGCTCTGCAGTTTCCATAGCTTTTATGCACTGTAATGAGAGCTGCTGAAAACCGCAGGGGCTGTTAAGTTGTGATATCGTCATGAGCAAGTAAAAAGGTGCAGCTTACGGACTATGCCCTCCTTTGCCCACTCGTGTTCCTTTGCCAGGGCCGCCTCCCGAGTCAGCTTTCCCAAGTGCTCCAATAGCTGCTTCCGAGCATTGTAAGTGTCGCGCTCCTCTGGTAACAAGGCGTGGTATGGGGTGTGTGCTATTCTCTTGTCCTGCAATACACGAAGAATAGTGCTGTAGCATCAGCTACACAAATTCGGATCATTTGTCATCTACATACACAGAACGTGTTCCTATGAAAAAACTGGGGATGTGATTCCAATGTGGATTTGCTGACCCTCATGTTATGGTGTATTTTACTTCCATTGGCATTTACTAGATCTCTGACTATATCATATGGCGCAGTGTAAATGTCATCACTGCCGCCTGTGGTTGTGGCAAAATCCACAGCATATTTTTATAGCTCCATATGCAGTATGTCCCAATGTACGTCCTCATTGACTTATTGCTTTTCAGAGCAGCAGCCAAGACTGAAGACATAAATTAGCATCTAACATTACACAGATGAATTACCTGGAAGTACTTGAAATAGGCATAATCCGTGGCGGTGCCCAGCGCAGTCCTTTTTCCTCCTCCGATAACAATTGGCATCAGAATATTTGCCCCAGCTTTTATCAGCCTATCCACCTGTCAATTACACAAAGCAGGAATCCAAATAAAAGGTGTACGCACGTGTGCCCGAGCAGCGTGCCATGTCCATTTTTACCACAAATTTCCACTGTTTGTAAATGCGTTTTTTGTCCAAATAGTAATCATATTTGTGATGTACTTTTAGTGTGCACATTAGGAAAGCTCCTGCCCCACCTACTAAATGTGTCCATAGGGTTACATTAGCCTGTCGGAGGCATACATCAGTACATGGCAAAAGACAGGTATGGAATCTGTGTATGGCAAGGCACCCTGTGCGTGACAGATGCCAAGGTACGGTCTGTACAGTCATGGCCGTAAATGTTGGCACCCTGAAATTTTTCATGAAAATGAAGTATTTCTCACAGAAAAGTTTTGCAGTAACAAATGTTTTGCTATACACATGTTTATTCCCTTTGTGTGTATTGGAACAAAACCAAAAAAGGGAGGGAAAAAAGGCAAATTGGACATAATGTCACACCCAACTCCAAAAATTTCAGGTGTGCCAACATTTACGGCCATGACTGTATACTGTATGTGAAATGCAAACTATAAACGTGAAGTGAACAGGGCCTGAAACGCGTTACAAATACATGCTTTACCAGTAATTATTATACGGACAAAAAAACGCTGTCACTCGGGGTACACATATTTTTACATAAGGCACACTATTGTATACTGACACGTGTTAATACTCCCTAAATACCGTATGAAACTTAACATTTGCCTATTAAATGTCCAACATATTTAATGGCAAAATCCACAGGAGAAAGGTGATTGCAGAGTAAATGTTGCTTCCCGTTCTTCAGTAGATCATATTTCTTAAAATATTCTACTTAAATGAGATTCGGTCTCATATATGCAAAGTATATGGATACAGTGAGCGAAGCTTCATAGTCCACCGCTTTTATACGTGTGCCCTGTTACACTACATGGGGGAGAAATGCTGCCTGGCACAGGGTGCGTCCGTATAACTACATATCCCTCCTTGTATATCAACACAACATTTAAATATCCCCAGCATGAAGGGAGTCGTCCGCCTTTTACCATCCTCAGGATAGACTATCAGTAGGGGGTCCGACACCCGACATCAGTAGGGGGGTCCAACACCCTACACCCCTCCGGCGATCAGCTGTTCAGCAATAGCTCTGGCGCCAGAAGCTCTGTCTACTCAGTAGTGGACGAAGCTCGTCACTGAGGGTAATAAGGGCAGCACTTCAGAGATGAACTCGGTCCACTAAAAAATTTGAGGTGTCTGCTTCCAGCAGGGATGTATTGTAGAACAGCCGATCCGCGGAGGGGGGGGGGGGGGGGGGCGGGGGTCAGACCCCAGCCAATCAGCTAGTGATAGCCTATCCCGAGGATAGGCCATCCTTTCATAAAAGACAGACAACCCCTTTTAGTTGTTTTGGCCATTACAGCGCCCATAGCACCGTCCATCCAGTGTCCTCAGAATGGCATACGGTATATCGTGAGATTAAACTATACCTAAAAATGCACATTTATGCAATTCAGGATCAGTGAACCGACATCTGTTATTTAAGTCAGGACTATTCATAATGGCTATTTGTTTTTGAAGCATTTTTCAATTCCCATAAAGATGCCTAAGTGAAAAATGCCTGAAGAAATGCCATACCTAAGCAATGCGGCATTTTGTCCAAAACGCACAAACTGAATGCCAAAAAATGGCATGTAAAATGTAAAAAAAAAAAAAAAAAAAGCTTTGTCTGTAGTGAATTTCATAATTCACTATAGAATTTAGCGCAACATCTGGACGCATTAGTGTTGCGAAAACGGGGGGGCAAAAATGTGACACAAGTGCCACTTTGCGCTAATATTTCTAAATTGTTTGACCTTTTTATGCCACCCTCCTCACTCTTAGAAAACTGCCACACTACACCTTGCTGGCATAGATTTCTTTTTCTGCCGCACAGACCTCACGGGCATACGCCAGCGTTATTAATAGGCTTCTTAATAATTCTGGTGCATCAAACGCCAATGAGGTTATTTTTTATTAAGACCGGCATCAGAGACACGATACATGCCCCCCCTCCCCCCCATATGTGAAACCTGCCTAATAGTGAAATTACATAGACTGATGAAAATAGCCGCCTGTAGCTGGAATAAAACCGCATTTAATAATGCTGAGATAATCCGGTTCTGCTCAGCCAGTGCCCCACAGACAATGTGTTAATTACATGACTGTCTCAGCACGGGTGATACAATTACTGACTCAATTAAATAAATGAACCTAGGGAATGCTCTTAAATTAAAACTATAAATCAAAATAGACGCAACTCTTTTGTGAGCAAATTGTATTGTTAAAGTGTTTGTATGCATTCTCTAAGTGCACATTTACTGGCGGTAACGCTGTGTAGCACCAAGCGCCTGTTATTCCCATGGCACAGTTTCTCCCACACAAGGAAATGTGTCAGCCTTGGTAATTACCTTGTAACACAATAGGGCGCGGAGTCGACAGATCTCTGGTTAACCCCAACAAGGAGGTTTAGCTTTTGCATCATGGGAATTCCCAGGCTACCGTTCCAACAGGGCAAAGGAGTAACAGGAAGGACAAAGCAAGAGGTAATTCCCGTTGAAGGCAGATATCCAGCTCTCCAGGTTGGTAGGATCTCACTCCATACAGTAGTGAATAGAAACTTGGCACGCAAAGGGAGAAATCCTTCACTTGCGCTCTATTTCACAGCAGATACCGTTTTGGTCTGAGAACACTTGGGACCTTCTTCAGAAACGGACTGCTACAGGAGAAAGTAGAACGCAGAGTGTGAAAGTGTATGACCACTGCGTGTATGGCTGATACCAGGGTTGGACTGGGGTTTCTTTGGTCCACTAGAGAGAATTATTTTAGGAGTCCTACCCATATATCATGAATAAAGTCTAATAGGTTTTGAGTCAAATAGACCTTAGTGGCAAGTGAGCAGCCCCAAAGACAGCAAAATAGTTTTTCTTTTTCTCCTGGACCTTTCGGGCCCAATACGGTATGAGAGCCTGGGCCCACCAGAGGATCCTCTGGTACTCTGGTGGGCCAGTCTGACAAGCACCCAGCATCATACAACACTTCACACTGCTGCAAAACTCTGCATTCTACTTTCTCCTGTAGCAATCTGTATCTGAAGAAGGTACAAGTCTTTGAAGCGAAATCTTATATATTTTGGATGGTCATGAAATAAAACAAAAGTGAAGTATTTCTCCCTAGATGAATATATCAACCATTTAGGCTTAGCAAATATATCCTTGCAGCTAAAGTTCTTTTCTTCTCATAAGCCCTCTATAATATAGCCTGGGCCCACCAGAGGATCATCTGGTGGTTAGTTCGACCCTGGCTGACACCCAAGCAGCATTCATATACCACTTCACAGTGCTACAGAACTCTGCGTTCTACTTTCCTGTATCTGAAGAAGGTACAAGTCTTCGAAGCGAAATCTTATATATGTGGTCAGTTTGGATTGTCATGAATAAAAAAAAACCCACAAATGTAGAATTCCTCCCGAGATGGAGATCTCAACCATTTAGGCTTACCAAAGCTATTCTTGCAGCTAAAGTTCTTTTCTTCTCGTAAGCAATATTGACAGCTGTACATAAAGCACTGCCTACCCCTCTGCTGAGAGCCAGGTTAGGGTCTGCTCCATTAGCTAACAGCTCCTTCACAGCCTGAAAAACAGAAAAGAAAGTAAGCCCTGAACAGAACCTACACAACACAAATGACAAATACTACATCACAGACCGGTCACAATAAGATAGACCATCATGATCCACAGATGTTTTCAGGGAAATCTCACCAAGTCATTTCCACTGGCAATGGCCAAGGAGAGAGGAGAGTGACCACTCCATAGGGTGTTGCGATTGGCATTGTGGGCAAGAAGTAAAGAAATGGTATCCCTGGCAAACTGTAAAATCAAAAAGACATTATGACATCTATAGTATCTCCTCAAAAGGGACATGAAAAGCCCAGCGAATCCAAAGTAGACTTCCCATCTAAACCTAACAATAATACCATATAAGAGGTTTGTTATAAGTTTACCTTGTAATTGTCTTCCCGTTCACACGCCACATGCAGGGGGGTACGGCCTCCCTCTTCTGGAACATAGGGGATCTTGTCAAAGTAATTATACAGAGGAAGACCTGATTCAAGGCCGCCTTTCATAGAAAACCCAAGGATCACACCATTGATCTCTGCCTGGAGGAACATTTGACATATTATTCTTCTGCTGCTTACCAGCTTATCGGTGTGTTCTGCACAGTCTGTAAGCACTCCATCTGGGTGACCACCATGAGAATCCATGTAACTACATTTACTGGTAAAAACTATCAATCTATCTAATGGGAAAGCTGTGTTTGATGAAAATCACACGTCTAATGTGTTTAGACCAAGGCTAGTTTCACGCTAGTGGCACAGCCTTTCGGGATAGAATGCTGGGAGTCAGCCGGACAAAAAACGTTGCGTTTGCCAGGTCGTGGCCGGACCTCCGCCGGATCAGCCTGTCGGATCTGTAAACGCTAGTGTGAAACCGGCCTAATATCTTAATAAAGCTGCTTGATGGAGCTTCACTGCTGCTCTTCCAGAACCATTCACACAGTGATGCCACAATTAAAGGGGTTCACCAATCTCAGACATGAATGCCATATCATGAGGATATGCTGTCAAGTCAATATCAGATAGGTGTGGGTCCCACATCTGGGATAGCGCCTATTTCCTGAACAAGGACACCAACATGAAGGAGAACACACTGCGCATGCGCAACACACTCTCTATTCACTGCTATGGGAGTTCAAACATAACCAAGAGAGTGCGCTCAGTTATTTTTGGCAGTCCCATGGCAGTGACCAGAGAGCAAACAAGCATTGCTATCTCTTCATTCACCGTTATGGGACTGCTGGAACTAGGGACCCAGCGCTCTGCTATTTACAGAACTCCTATAGCGGTGAATGGACGGTGAATGCGCTTGTGCTCACTTCTAGGGGCCCGTTACGGAGACAGGAGCAGGGTCCTAGAGGTGGAACCAGCACTAGTGATATGCCATCAATGTTGGATATGGGAATTCCCTGTTAAAGGAGTTGCACAGGATTAGAAAAACATGGTTCTTTTCTTTCAAAAACAGCTCCAAATATTGTCTCTGGTATAGCAAATCAGCTCCACTGAAGTGAATGGGACTGAACTGCAATACCATAAAGAACCTGTGAATAGTGGTGGCGCTGTCTTTTTTTTTTAAGACGCAGACATTGTTTTTCTAATCCTGTACAACTCCTTTAAGAAGCTGGAATGTGACAAGGAGCTTCTCCACCAAGATCTTCAATAAAACTAATATTTCTTGCTTATGAACTGGATGGCAGAAGGTTGTATAGCCAGTGGCTGAGGTATCAATAGAAGGACCTTTCACAGTTACTGCCCATATATATGATATTTGATAAATGCACCTACTAAGCTCAGTTTGCAATATGTTCACAGAGCCATATGAGCCAACAATTTACTTCCGTCAAGGAAGCACTTAAGAAATTGAGATTAAGGAGAAGTGAGAAAAAGCACATCTCCTTAGAAAAGCAGTAAAAAGCCTGACAGACACAAGTAAAACACACAGCACTTAAAGGGGTTTTGCCACTTCAGCAAATAGCATTTATTAAGCAGAGAAAGTTTCCATGGTCACGACCACCCTGCAGTCCAGCAGCATGGCTGTGCTTCCACACTATAGAGCTCCCACCGTCCCCGCCACCAGAGAGGCTGGCATTTTTTCCTACAGTGTGCAAGCACGACCGCCACTGCTGGATGGCAGGGTGGTTGTGACTATGGAAATGAGCAGTGTATAACTTGATGGAAAAATGAATCCAGCCACCAAAGGAAGCAATATTGATAATAACAATACATTAGAAAGTGCCTTGCATTAAAGTGTAACTGCCATTTCACTACCAAACATGAAGTTCCTAACATATGTGATGCTGAAGGGAAGATATTCATGAAGCTTTATTTTACCTTTCCGATGTCTGTATTCAGCCCTTAACAACCCTATTTCTCTGTGCCTCTATTTCAGCATCTTCCTAAGATGGCTTTTGCCGCACTTCATGTGGTGATCTTTGCCATGTCCTTGAGGCCATCCTGTATTTCCCTCACTTCCCTTAAGCCCTTGCTCTCCTCACATGAACTAGCAGGACCAATCAGAATGCAGATAACTTCCCCCAGAGCAGTGTGTATCATCTCACATACAGCTAACCAGAGACAGACAAGACCAATCAGAATGCAGATAACTTCCCCCACTACCCCAGAGCAGTATGTATCCTCTCACATACAGCTAATCAGAGACAGACAAGACCAATCAGAATGCAGATAACCTCCCCCACTACCCCAGAGCAGTGTGTATCCTCTCACATACAGCTAACCAGACAGACAAGAACAATTAGAATGCAGATAACTTCCCCCACTACCCCAGAGCAGTGTGTATCCTCTCACTTACAGCTAATCAGAGACAGACAAGACCTATCAGAATGCAAATAACTTCCCCCACAGCAGTGTGTATCCTCTCACATACAGCTAACTAGAGACAGATAAGGCCAATCAGAATGCAGAAAACTTCCCGCACTACTCCAGAGCAGTATGTATCCTCTCACATACAGCTAATCAGAGACAGACAAGACCAATCAGAATGCAGATAACTTCCCCCACAGCAGTGTGTATCCTTTCACATACAGCTAACTAGAGACAGACAAGACCAATCAGAATGCAGATAACTTCCCCCACAGCAGTGTGTATCCTCTCACATACAGCTAACTAGAGACAAGCCCTGCAATTACTTGAAATCAGTAAGCATTTGTTTTAGACTCTTAATAGTCACATTAAAAGGTTTTTTAGGAACCATTTTGGGGTATATATAGTCTATTAAATATCACACACATTTCCATATATTTTTCTCAACTTCTGCAGCCTGTCAGCTCTGCAACTGCTCCCTCATTCTCCTCCACACTAACAGGGAGGAAGGGAGGCTGCTTTGACTGGTCATATCTCTGGAGACAATACCAGAATGATGGCAATATGTTTGGTACAGGGAAGATATCACTGATAGGGATCGGGATGCTGTGAATGAAGCTGAAAGTGAAAGCAAAAGCAGAAAGTGAAAGCAAAAGCAGTTGCATGTTTCTAGCTGCTACCAATCAGGAGATATCACCATCTAAAGCAGGCCTTCCCCCTCCACTTTCTGTCCAAGCCCAGCTCAAAGTCACTCAGGGCTATGCTCCTCCTCCCAGTGCTCTCCCCAGTACTCAGGGATGTGCTCCTCCTCCCAGTGCTCTCCCCAGTACTCAGGGCTGTGCTCCTCCTCCCAGTGCTCTCTCCAGTACTCAGGGCTGTGCTCTTCCTCCCAGTGCTCTCTCCAGAACTCAGGGCTGAGCTCCTCCTCCCAGTGCTCTCCCCAGTACTCAGGGCTGAGCTCCTTCTCCCAGTGCTCTCCCCAGTACTCAGGGCTGAGCTCCTCCTCCCAGTGCTCTCCCCAGTACTCAGGGATGAGCTCCTCCACCCACTGCTCTCCCTAGTAAGGGCTGTGCTCCTCCTCCCAGTGCTCTCCCCAGTACTCAGGGATGTGCTCCTCCTCCCAGTGCTCTCCCCAGTACTCAGGGCTGAGCTCCTCCTCCCAGTGCTCTCCCCAGTACTCAGGGCTGTGCTCCTCCTCCCAGTGCTCTCTCCAGTACTCAGGACTGAGCTCCTCCTCCCAGTGCTCTCCCCAGTACTCAGGGCTGTGCTCCTCCTCCCAGTGCTCTCTCCAGTACCCAGGGATGTGCTCTTCCTCCCAGTGCTCTCCCCAGTACTCAGGGCTGAGCTCCTCCTCCCAGTGCTCTCCCCAGTACTCAGGGCTGAGGTCCTCCTCCTAGTGCTCTCCCCAGTACTCAGGGCTGAGGTCCTCCTCCTAGTGCTCTCCCCAGTACTCAGGGCTGTGCTCCTCCTCCCAGTGCTCTCTCCAGTACTCAGGGCTGTGCTCTTCCTCCCAGTGCTCTCTCCAGTACTCAGGGCTGAGCTCCTCCTCCCAGTGCTCTCCCCAGTACTCAGGGCTGAGCTCCTCCTCCCAGTGCTCTCCCCAGTACTCAGGGATGAGCTCCTCCACCCACTGCTCTCCCTAGTAAGGGCTGTGCTCCTCCTCCCAGTGCTCTCCCCAGTACTCAGGGATGTGCTCCTCCTCCCAGTGCTCTCCCCAGTACTCAGGGCTGAGCTCCTCCTCCCAGTGCTCTCCCCAGTACTCAGGGCTGAGCTCCTCCTCCCAGTGCTCTCTCCGGTACTCAGGACTGAGCTCCTCCTCCCAGTGCTCTCCCCAGTACTCAGGGCTGTGCACCTCCTCCCAGTGCTCTCTCCAGTACCCAGGGATGTGCTCTTCCTCCCAGTGCTCTCCTCAGTACTCAGGGCTGAGCTCCTCCTCCCAGTGCTCTCCCCAGTACTCAGGGCTGAGGTCCTCCTCCTAGTGCTCTCCCCAGTACTCAGGGCTGTGCTCCTCCTCCCAGTGCTCTCTCCAGTACTCAGGGCTGTGCTCTTCCTCCCAGTGCTCTCTCCAGTACTCAGGGCTGAGCTCCTCCTCCCAGTGCTCTCCCCAGTACTCAGGGCTGAGCTCCTCCTCCCAGTGCTCTCCCCAGTACTCAGGGCTGAGCTCCTCCTCCCAGTGCTCTCCCCAGTACTCAGGGATGAGCTCCTCCTCCCAGTGCTCTCCCTAGTAAGGGCTGTGCTCCTCCTCCTAGTGCTCTCCCCAGTACTCAGGGCTGAGCTCCTCTTCCCAGTGCTCTCCCCAGTACTCAGGGCTGAGCTCCTCTTCCCAGTGCTCTCCCCAGGGATGAGCTCCTCCTCCCAGTGCTCTCCCCAGTACTCAGGGCTGAGCTCCTCCTCCCAGTGCTCTCCCCAGGGCTGAGCTCCTCCTCCCAGTGCTCTCCCCAGTACTCAGGGAAGAGCTCCTCTTCCCAGTGCTCTCCCCAGGGCTGAGCTCCTCCTCCCAGTGCTCTCCCCAGTACTCAGGGCTGAGCTCCTCCTCCCAGTGCTCTCCCCAGTACTCAGGGCTGAGCTCCTCTTCCCAGTGCTCTCCCCAGGGCTGAGCTCCTCCTCCCAGTGTTCTCCCATTCTCATGTTTATATCAGAGAGGAGACGGCTTGCACATGACAACGCTGTGAGAAGAGGCTGCTCAATGTGAATGTGACACACTTTTCTGGGTGTTATTATGAGGTGAAACTTAAAATGATTAAATTTGAAATCACAAAAGCACTTACACAGCAGGGTGTACTATACCATTAGAGTATAAAAAAAAATAACGGCAGTTACACTTTAACTTTCTCTATATAATAAATGGATGCGGACAGCACATATAACATTTGTGAGCTGTTCAAATTTTTTTGCGGCCCCATAAAAATGAATGGGTCCGCTTTTGATCCATGAAAAATGCAAACCGAAAATACGTTCATGTGCATGAGGCCTAAGTGTGTATACATATGTACATAGCTCTCAGTCACCAATAGGTCTTAAAGGGGTTGTTTCACTTCAGCAAGTGGCATTTATCACTTACTAATTGTATTGTGATTTGTGACTACAAATGGTAAAGATACAATTTATGTGACTGTATGTCATCCACAGAAGCGCAGGCTCAAATAGTGCTCTACAAAATCTGTTCTTGGGGGGAATAAGGGGGCGGACACACACAAAAAGAGGTTCTCCGGAATTCAGATGAAGCACTAAAATAAGTCAAGTCTGTATTAGACACCTAAAGGGTTACTGAATTTTTGGGAAAAACCTTTGGTGTGTCATAGAGACATATCAAAAGTTCTAATTAGTGGGGGTCTGAGTGCCAAGACCCCCACTGATCGCTAGACGAGGAGAGAGAAGCGCTCACATATCGTGCTCTCTCCCCTTGTTGCAAGGAGAGAGACTGCAATACAACAGTGCTTCTCTCTCCTCATTCTATGGATTGGTGGGGGTCTCAGCACTCGGACCCCCGCCAATCAAAACTTTTTATATGTCTCTATTGATCGGGTTACTTTGTGGCACAATTTTGGAGCAAAATAACGCCTCCTAGGACATGCCTCTTCCCTCTATGCCGCACCCATTGGCAAGTTAGTAACAGTGGATTTTTACACAAATTTTGGCACACTTTCTGGCAATGTTTAGGTTCATTCACATTGGTACATGTGGGCCAGTGTATTTTGTGTCACAGTCCACATGATATTGCTCTACTGAAGTTTAGTCCACACACAGGACTGACTGGTGGACAGCAGAAGCGTGGGAACAGTGCTAGATTTGGATAAGTTTTAAGCTAAATTATTGTTTTTAGGATAGGTTCACACTTGTGTTTACCTGATCCGGTACGCTGTTCCTGCAGAGAACAGTCAGCCGGAGTTCACAGGTCTGGCCTAGCCAGATACTGTAGTTCACCAGCGGACCCCATTGACTATAATGGGATGCGGCGGGGATACGGCCACTTCCAGCATCAGTGCTGGGTCTTGGCTGGACAAAAACTGTATCCCAATATATTCAGTGGGGTCCTGCAATGAACGGCAGTATCCGGATAGGCCACATCCAGAGAACACTGGCAGGATGTTCTTTGCCGGAACAGCCTGCTGGATCAGGTAATCAGGTAAACATGTTAACCTACCCTTATTTTGCCAATTTAAATTTTATATACCCTAAAGAAGGCTATATATTAGTCAATATTAATCAAATGAATGCATTTATAAAAACTTGGAGAACACCTTAAAGGGGTTGTCCCACGAAAAATATTCTACAGTTTTCAAACCATCACCTGGATCTGAATACTTTTCTAATTGCATGTAATAAAAAATTTAGCATAACCACTGAGCTATACAATAAAATGTGTCTGTATAGCGCCACCTGCAGTTTTTTTTTCCATATTTCTTTGACCTGCTCAGTGAGAAGGCCGCACATGCTCAGCTTCATCCTTCAACTGCCTCCTGAGCTGTGATAGGGAGAGCTGAGACACGCCCCCTTAGCTGCAGCAGAGAAGACACGCCCCTTGAGCTGTCAGCTTGATATAAATCTAGCAGATCAATGACTGGGGAGATCTCTGGACCCATGTGAGGTACAGGGCTGGTTCTAGCTTTGTTAAAAAGAGATTGTCATGCACTATATGATGTCTGATTTTCATTTTTTACATTAGTCATGGGATAACTCCTTTAAGTCAATTCATATAAATCTGTAAATCTCATAGTTACTGGCAACTCAATCACATTTCATAGATAATCCATTTTTATTAGATAAGGAGTATACCTATATTTAATTTATTCTCATAGGAAAAAAATTAAACTGTTCTCTGAATATTGGTGCAAACATCACAATTAAGAGTCACAAGCCAAATAAGAGACTTCCCAATATACTGAAATAGTAGAGTCACATATCATGAGGTTGGAGACATAGTAGACAGTCTGACAGGCTCCGGAAATGTCTTCCAGCCGTGTTAATCTATGGGGATTATTATCCAGTAGATATGACACCACAAAGAACACTCATGGAGCCTACAAACTGTGCACCACGCCGTTCTCCGGGAGTTTTATCTCCGGATAAACATGGCTATATCTGACACTAATCTGCCTTCATTGATGGAGACCGACCGTCGCCTCCACAGATCTTCTACGAATGAACACAAGAAAATCTCCAAGGAACATCTGATCTGCGTGCTCCATCTTTATGTGACAGACGTGTCTTGGCGGTGTGCGCTATATTTATCTCCTGCACGCTAATGAGATGTCCCCGTGAGGATAAGCAGAGCTAATATACCATACCCTGTCATGATCATACACGTAGTCCTCATCCTCGGCGCTAGCATTCGGATCTGAGGGAACATGCAGCAGAATCTCGGTGATCCGGATGCCTTCAGCCACTGGCAAGGCTGCTGCTATGTGTAGAGGGGTGAGAGAGCCATGCTGCGGGATAAAATATATCGTCACATTATTCCTAACACTGTCATCCCCTCAGCTAAATGACATCTGCAGTAATACTCATCAGGCGTTGATGATCCGCACCGTGATGAGACCATTATTGATTGAGAACTGGGACAGGAGAAGAGACGCATGTGATTTAATCATTCAATTCATCACCGTCAAAATTATCTATATGGTTCTTTAGAGAAGTGGACGTGCCTAAGGCTCAAGAAAGCGCACAATAGGGTGGTACGTTCGATTAGATGGTAACAAAGGTGTACACTAAAGGCTCACCTTCTGCTAATATAGGCACAACCCTATTGAAGGCTTGTCACACAAGAGTCGGTCCTTGGGTGTGCTGCCGCAGGTCGGGGTTCCTTCAGAAGGGATGTCCAGTCCCTCCGGAAAGGTGCTTTAGGTAAAAACCTGATGAAGGGGATCTGAACTCCCCGAAACGCGTTGTTTTTACTTGTGCCCATTTTTTATGGAATAAAGAAACCTTTCTTCATCCAAGACTGTCTGACTAATGTACGGTAGAAGCCATCGATTAAAAATATGTGGCGCTGGAAGCAAAGTCTATGGAGGAGAGGGCCACAGTCCAATAATTCCCATCACAGTACCTAATATTTTCTAATGACTGGATTTAGCGGCTAAGGCTACTTTCACACTTTCTTTTTGTGAGGATCCGTCATGAACGGATCCGTTCAGATAATGCAAAGGTCTGCATCTATTCAGAACGGATCCGTTTGTATTATCCTTAACATAGCCAAGACGGATCCGATTTGAACACCATTGAAAGTCAATAGAGGACGGATCAGTTTTCTATTGTGCCAGATTGTGTCTGTGAAAACGGATCTGTCCCTATTGACTTACATTGTGTGTCAGAACGGATCCGTTTGGCTCTGTTTCATCAGACGGACAACAAGCAGCGTTTTGGTGTCCGCCTCCAAAGCGGAATGGAGACTGAACTAATGCAAACTGATGCTTTCTGAGCGGATCCTTTTCCATTCAGAATGCATTAGGGCAAAAGTCATCCGTTTTGGACCGCTTGTGAGATCCCTGAACGAATCTCAGAAACGGAAAGCCAAAACGCAAGTGTGAAAGTAGCCTTAGCCTCTCACAGTGGTGTCAGGCAGGTATATATATATATGTGTGTGTGTGTGTATATAGCCCAATGGGATCAGACTATTGCCTAAATATGTAAATATACTGTATATATATCATATCATGTTACTAATGACCATGTAGGGTCTATGAACAAGGCGATGTTACACAGAATTGTGCTACGGAAAAGGGACAGAAGAAGAGACATAGCAAAGCAAAAACTAGACAGGGCTCAAAATCTAAGAAACAATGGGGATTTATCAATGCTAGCACACAATGCAAGCGGCGCACCGTATCCCTCCCCCATGCAGCGTCTTCGACATTCATCGCTGTGCTGATGGCTAAAACTATTTCAGGATGATTCTGACTTATCACCACAGAAAACAATCTGAAGCCTGTCTACATATACTATAGGTATTTGTAGGAGAAAGATCTGCAGGGGGCTTCCCAAATGCGGCCTTCAGTCCAATCCAGGCGACATATTTTGTTAAAAGGAGTCCACTTCAGTATCCAGTAGAGACGCAGTACAGGATAGAGGCTCGCCGGCAGTTCTCTTATATACTGCACATCAGTTTCCCATACTGCGCCTGCGCAGGATACTGGAGAACACGGCGCAGTGCGAGACTTTAGGAGAAGCCAGTGTCAGGCGTGATGATGCTTTCACTGCCTGGTCCTGTAAATCAAAGTGCAGAGAGCACGGCAGTTGCAGAGAGATCAGAGACTCTAGGAGTAACGGCAAAGCCCCCATTGTTCCTAGAGGCTCATTTGCATATATGAAAACTTCTCAATGCGGGCACATATGAACACAGGACCAACACAGATGCCTTCAGCTGCCAAGCGCACATGTAACAGGTCAGCCAGTGTCATAGGGACAAAACTGCTGACAGATGCCCCTTAACCCCTTAAGGACATAGGGCGTACCGGTACGCCCTGTTTCCCGAGTCCTTAAGGACACAGGACGTACCGGTACGTCCTAACTTTAAATAGGCATTGCGGCGCCCCAGGGGTTAATCTGAACAGGATGCCGGCTGAAATCATTCAGCCGGCATCCTGTCACAACGCCAGGACCCCCCCCCCCCCCCCCCCCGTGTCGGCGATCGCAGCAAACCGCAGGTCAATTCAGACCTGCGGTTTGCTGCGCTTTTTGCAGTTTCTGATCCCCGCGGTCCCTGACCGCGGGGATCAGAAACTTTAGAGTGCCTAAATTAGAGATTTTCACCCCCCCCCGCACCCCTGCACGATTTGATGGCGGCGGGTGGTGCAGGGGGGGTGTCGCAGGCGGTGGGGGCATTGCGGGAGGAGGGCGGCAGGCGGGATCGCGATCCCCCACCCGCCTCCCCTTGAGTAATCGTTGGCGTCTAGTGGGTTATACCAGGGTGCCAGCACATTGCTGACACCCTGGTATAAACGGCTGACATCTGTGCAGATGTCAGCCGTTTAACCCTTTCCATACCGCGGTCCGTACAGACCGCTGTATGGAAAAGGTTAACTGTCATCGGTCAGGGAGCTCCCTCCCTCTCCCATCGGGGGGCTGCTGTGCCTTTGCAGCCCCCCCGATGGAGAGTGAGAGAGCCCCCAGGCAGCCCCGTCTTCACCCTTCCCCGCCTGCGAAGTTGTGGCAGACGGGGAAGGTTCCCATGGCAACAGGACGCCTGCTCAGGCGTCCTGCTGTCCATGGTGCTGAACAGATCTATGCTAAAAGCATAGATCTGTTCAGTGTAAGTATAATACAGTACAGAACCCTATAGGGTTCTGTACTGTATTTTACAGACATCAGACCCACTGGATCTTCAAGAAACAAGTGGGTCTGGGTCAAAAAAAATGTAAAAAAAAGTGAAAAAAGTTAAGATAAAAAAAAAAACATTTATCACTGAATAAAAATAAAAAATAAAATACACTACACATATTAGGTATCGCCGCGTTCGTAACGACCTGATCTATAAAACGGTCATGTTACTTTCCCCGCGCGGTTACCGCCATAAAAATAAAAGAATAAAAACTATGAGAAAATTGAAATTTTGCCCACCTTACTTCCCAAAAAAGGTAATAAAAGTGATCAAAAAAGTCGCATGTACGCCAAAATAGTACCAATCAAACAGTCATCTCATCCCGCAAAAAATGAGACCCTACTCAAGATAATCGCCCAAAAACTGAAAAAACTATGGCTCTTAGACTATGGAAACACTAAAACATGATTTTTTTTTGTTTCAAAAATAAAATCATTGTGTAAAACTTACATAAATAAAAATAAAGTATACATATTAGGTATCGCCGTGTCCGTATCGACCGGCTCTATAAAAATATCACATGACCTAACCCCTCAGGTGACCACTGTAAAAAAATAAAAAAAAAAGTGTAAAAAAAGCAATTTTTTGCCATCTTACGTCACAAAAAGTGTAATAGCAAGCGATCAAAAATTCATATGCACCCCAAAATAGTGCCAATCAAACCGTCATCTCATCCCGCAAAAAATTAGACCCTACTCAAGATAATCGCCCAAAAACTGAAAAAACTATGGCTCTTAGACCATGGAGACACAAAAAAAATTTGGGTTTTAAAAATGAAGTTATTGTATAAAACGTACATAAATAAAAAAAATTGTATACATATTAGGTATCGCCGCGTCCATGACAACCTTCTCTATAAAATTACCACATGATCTAACCTACAAAAAAAAAAACCTGCCAAAAAAGCTATTTCTTGTTACCTTGCCGCACAAAATGTGTAATATAGAGCAAACAAAAATCATATGTACCCTAAACTAGTACCAACAATACTGCCACCCTATTCCGTACTTTCTAAAATGGGGTCACTTTTTTTGAGTTTCTACTCTAGGGGTGCATCAGGGGGCTTCAAATGGGACATGGTGTCAAAAAAACAGTCCAGCAAAATCTGCCTTCCAAAAACCGTATGGCATTCCTTTCCTTCTGCGCCCTGCCGTGTGCCCGTACAGCAGTTTACGACCACATGTGGGGTGTTTCTGTAAACTACACAATCAGGGCCATAAATAATGAGTTTTGTTTGGCTGTTAACCCTTGCTTTGTAACTGGAAAAAAAATATTAAAATGGAAAATCTGCCAAAAAAGTGAAATCTTTAAATTGTATCTCTATTTTCCATTAAATCTTGTGCAACATCTAAAGGGTTAATTAACAAAGTTTGTAAAATCAGTTTTGAATACCTTGAGGGGTGTAGTTTCTTAGATGGGGTCACTTTTATGGAGTTTCTACTCTAGGGGTGCATCAGGGGGGCTTCAAATGGGACATGGTGTCAAAAAACCAGTCCAGCAAAATCTGGCTTCCAAAAACCATACGGCGCACCTTTCACTCTACGCCCCGCTGTGTGGCCGTACAGTAGTTTACGGCCACATATGGGGTGTTTCTGTAAACGGCAGAGTCAGGGCAATAAAGATACAGTCTTGTTTGGCTGTTAACCCTTGCTTTGTTAGTGGAAAAAATGGGTTAAAATGGAAAATTAAGCAAAAAAATGAAATTCTCAAATTTTATCCCCATTTGCCAAAAACTCTTGTGCAACACCTAAGGGGTTAACAAAGTTTGTAAAATCCGTTTTGAATAACTTGAGGGGTGTAGTTTATAGAATGGGGTCATTTTTGGGCGGTTTCTATTATGTAAGCCTCGCAAAGTGACTTCAGAGCTGTAGTGGTCCCTAAAAATTGGGTTTTTGAAAATTTCTGAAAAATTTCAAGATTTGCTTCTAAACTTCTAAGCCTTGTAACATCCCCAAAAAATAAAATATCATTCCCAAAATAATTCAAACATGAAGTAGACATATGGGGAATGTTAAGACATCACAATTTTGGGGGGTATTACTATGTATTACAGAAGTAGAGAAACTGAAACTTTGAAATTTGCAAATTTTACAAAATATTTGGTAAATTAGGTATTTTATTATGCAAAAAATTAATTTTTTTGACTTCATTTTACCAGTGTCATGAAGTACAATATGTGACGAAAAAACAATCTCAGAACGGCCTGGATAAGTCAAAGTGTTTTAAAGTTATCACCACTTAAAGTGACACTAGTCAGATTTGCAAAAAATGGCCTGGTCCTAAGGTGTAAAAAGGCTGTGTCCTCAAGGTGAAATAAGGCCGTGTCCTTAAGGGGTGGGTTTTTCCACCTAACCACAAGATGGAGAAGCGAATGGAGCGGTGGTCATGAAGGCGCGCCACCTCTGCATTCAGAAACAAGATCCAGGTTCTTGAAATCAGTTTGGACCCCCGGAGACCACATATTTATTACGTGTCCTGTGGACAGGAGGTAAATGTTGTTAGTGGGTAAACCTATTTATGTGTAATGACCAGTAAGGTTGTCTAAGGAACCAACACTAGTAAAATAGATCATTAAAGATGCTTCTCACGTTACAGGGCTAAGATTAGCCCCCGATTTCATATTGAAATTAGACCCAGGATTTAGAGTAATGGCAGGTTCACACGACCTGATTGTCGAGCAGATTATGGGGGACGAATATTCCTACAAACGTTCCCAATAATCTGGCTGTCTAAAGGTGCAGCAGATCACCCCACGACTGAGCGAAACGCTCATTCAGGGGGTGAACCAGCGTGGCTGGGGTATAGACACAGATTGCCCCCTGAGATCGGAGCTTACTGCTGATGAATATTAATATTTCTACCATCAGATATTAATAGTGGATATAAGGCTGGGTTCACATCCCATTTTTCCCATCCTTTTAACATATACGTTAAACGGATGCCATACAGAGCTCCATTGTAAAAAAAAAAAAACATATAATTTTTTTACCGGACTGTGCAGGTGTGCTGCGTTTTTTGTATCCTTTTTTTGTAACGTATACGTCAAACGGAAGGCTAAAACATGATGTGGACCCACCCTTAACGTTGGTCTTTATTATTAGTAACATTATTTCCTTTTTTATCCCATTATTTAATTTCCCCAATATAAAAAATACAGACATTCCTGGCATCAAAAAAATATTTCCTCGTTCACCTAGCAGAATAAATCCCCTAGTATACAATGCATCTCTGCCACACAGGAGGCCAGCAGTACCAGTCATGGTAGGTAACAGTCCTGACATAGATATTGCACCCAGGAGCCTCTGGCTATGCTATCTGCAGTGGTGGGATTTAAGAAAAAGCATGAGGCTCTTATTTTGTCAGGATAAATCAGATTTAAAAAATTTCCATGTGGATGGAGTTACCTGTGTCTTCAAACGGACATCAGTCCTGGCTCCACATTGCAGCAGCACCTCCACGGTGCCGACGTCAGCAGCTTTAATGGCAAAGAAAAGTGCATTCATAGGAATACTGGAGAGACTGGGGTCAGCGCCGCGCAGGAGAAGCAGGTTCATGGTTGAACTGAAGTTTTTATTCCTAGATCAAAAGAAGAAGTCATCATACAATTGTTGCTGGCCCCTCTAGCCGATCAGATTAGTTAAGACTATGTTCACACTGGTTGGATTTGACCCGGATTTCCGTGAGAATTTCGGGCTGAGATTGACATCTAAAAAGATCACAATCCACCTTCAAGTGAATGGAGTTGATGCGACCTCGTTCATATGCATTGGACATGTCCCGCACTGACTCCAGTCCGTGGGAAATCACTGACAGGTCACTTGTATGCTGTAGATTCCACGCAGAAAGCCCGACTTGATAACAACAGGACTGATCCTTGTGGAGATGTGCGTCAGTGTAAAGTGCACATCTATATGGGGTATGCAACAGTCAGCCTCAGATTTCTGCCATGGAAATACATAGGGAGGAATGTGGCAGGTGTGAGCGGTAGGTAGCACCCCGCGGGCGGGACCTCCATGGCCTGTCACACTTAGGGCGCCTTCACACGCGATTTTGTGGCAGAATATTCCGCAACAGAAAATCAGTTCCATTCACCATTATGAGGCTGGCTGAAATCCATATGCTTGCTGCCCCATTAAAATGAATATAACCGATTTTCAGTCGTGGAATTTTCTGCCACAAAATCTGCCACGTGTGAAGGCGCCCTTAAGAACATGTGCATCAGAAAACACATTACCCCCGAAATCTAGGCCAACTCCTTGCTGGCATAGATTTCATTTTCTGGAAGACAGACCTTCTGAGGATGTGCCAGGATTATTAAGAGGCACGCTTCTTGGGGCTCATGCACACAAACGTTTTTTTTTTCCACATCCGATCCGCATTTTGTGCGGGTCGGATGCGGACCCATTCACATGAATGGGGCTGCAAGAGATGTGGACAGCACACCCGTGTACTGTCCGCATCCGTATGTCCGTGCCGTGGCCTAGGATAAGACTGTTCTACAGAGGGCCGGACGTTCTGCTAAATGCGGAACGCACACAGCCGGGATCTGTATACAATTTGTGGATGGCAAAACAGGCTACGGTCGTGTGTATGATCCCTTAATTGGGGTAGATTCTGCTGAATCAAAAGTACTCTATCTGGCCGGACAACGTGTGACACTGAGGTCTCTGCATACTTTATCTCTCCAGTCTCTTATTTTCTCCCCCTCTCTTTCTCTCACCAACATTCGCCCGAAATTCACGCTGAAATGCTCATGATTTGATTTCAACGGAAATCCATAGTGTAGTGTAGTTCACACATTTTGTCCACCTTAAATTAGGCCTCTTTCACACGAGCGTGTCCGGATAAGGTCCGGATGCGTTGCGGCAAACCCGCGCGAGTAGGTACACAATTGCAGTCAGTTTTGACTGCGATTGCGTTCCGTTGTTCAGTTTTTATTGCGCGGGTGCAATGCGTTTTGCACGCGCGTGATAAAAAACTGAATGTGGTACCCGGACCCGAACTTCTTCACAGAAGTTCAGGTTTGGGTTCAAGGTTGTGTAGATTGTATTATTTCCCCTATAACATGGTTATAAGGGAAAATAATAGCATTCTGAATACAGAATGCATAGTACAATAGCGCTGGAGGGGTTAAAAAAAATGTAAAAAAATGTTTTACTCACCTTAATCCACTTGTTCGCACAGCCGGTGTAGCGTTACATTACCCTACTTTGTGAGATTTCCCTACCTCCTGACTTCCTGTCGCACTGCTAATGACGTGAGGAGGCGTTCCTGAGTTTTGACGATCTGCGCATGCGCAAACCGACAGCTTATGGAAAATCTCAGCGGAGTTCAGCTTCACACCGGGACACTGCGCATGCGCCGGCCGGAGTTAACCGCGCTTGCGCACTGGGCCGTAATATTTCCCTACTGAGGCCCTCCTGCGCATGCGCAGTGTCTCGATGTAAAGCTCAACTCCCCTGAGATTTTCCATAAGCTGTCGGTTTGCGCATGCGCAGATAGTCAAAACGTCATTAGCAGTGCGACAGGAAGTCAGGAGGTAGGGAAATCTCACGAGGTAGGCTAGTATAACGCTACACCGGCATCTCTTCTGTCTTCATCTGTGAGGAAAAGGACCTTTGATGATGTCACTGCACTCATCACATGGTCCGTCACATGATCTATTACCATGGTGATGGATCATGTGACGGATCATGTGATGAGCGTAGTGACGTCACCACAGGTCCTTTTCCTGCACACAGCAAAGATGAAGACAGAAGAGAAGCCGGGCTGTACGAGCAAATGGATTAAGGTGAGTTAAAAAAATATATATTTTTTTTTAACCCCTCCAGCGCTATTGTACTATGCATTCTGTATTCAGAATGCTATTATTTTCCCTTATAACCATGTTATAAGGGAAAATAATAAAGATCGGGTCCCCATCCCGATCGTCTCCTAGCAACCGTGAACAAATACTGCTGTAAAATACTGACCGTGTAACGGTGGTCTAACAGAGGGCAGTCACGTCCTTATGCCTAATGGGTCATATAAGACAACCCCATCATAAAGTATGTGACTTGCACATGATTTACAATATGGTAGCATCACATGAAAACCAAAAATAACTAATTCCTTTAGGCCTCTTTCACACGAAGGATACTGATTAGGTCCGGATGCGTTCCGTGAAACTCGCACCATTTTGCAAGCGAGTTCATTCAGTTTTGTCTGCGATTGCGTTTAGTTGTTCAGTTTTTTCCGCACGGGTGCAATGCGTTTTGATGCGTTTTTCATGCGCGTGATAAAAAAACTGAAGGTTTACAAACAACATCTCCTTAGCAACCATCAGTGAAAAACGCACTGGATCCTCACTTGCTTGCGGATGCAATGCGTTTTTCACTGAAGCCCCATTCACTTCTATGGGGCCAGGGCTGCGTGAAAAAACGCAGAATATAGAATATATAGAACACACAACTGATGCGTGAAAAAAACGCTCATGTACACAGACAAATTGAAATGAATGGGTCAAGATTCAGTGCGGGTGCTATGCGTTCACGTCACGTATTGCACCCGTGCGGAAAACTCGCTTGTGTGAAAGGGGCCTTACTTATAGATGTTCAATAAAAAATTTGCAAACTGTGATTAATATGTAAGAGGGAGAAGAAGCACTGTCTGAATACTGCCAGTCCTCATTGCCCCTAATTAGCTCAGTGCCAGTTTGTATTTCAGCTTTTTAAAAACAGAGACCGACTGATTGGTGTAAAGATGCTGCATAACAGCCACACTGACCAGCTGTCCCTGGCACTAATACTAACAACAGTTTACCAATTTAGAGTACTTTCACACTAGCATTTTTCTTTTCCGGCATAGAGTTCCGTCACAGGGGCTCTATACCGGAAAAGAACTGATCAGGCATATCCCCATGCATTCTGAATGGAGAGCAATCCGTTCAGGATGCATCAGGATGTCTTCAGTTCAGTCGTTTTGACTGATCAGGCAAAACATAAAACCGTAGCGTGCTCCGGTTTTATCTCCAGCGAAAAAAAACGAAAGACTTGCCTGAATGCCGGATCCAGCATTTTTCCCCATAGGAATGTATTAGTGCCGGATCCGGCATCAAAAATACCGGAATACCGGATTTGTCCTTCCGGTCTGCGCATGCAAAACGGATCCGTCTGTCCTTATGACAAGCGGAGAGACGGATCCGTTCTTGCAATGCATTTGTGAGACGGATACGGATGCATCTCAAAAAATCACTTCCAGATCGGGGGATCCGGCGGGCAGTTCCCGGATCACACTGCCGCAAGTGTGAAAATAGCCTAAAAGTGGGACAACCCCTTTAAATATGTATCTCACTTACAAGTAGGACGTTGCCTCTCATACCTATGGCGATCAACGGTGAACTCCGCTTCGTCACCACTCCTGTAACCATCTGATGTTTGGAGCGATCCACCAGATCCTGGGCCTGTTTCACCATTCTTCTCCGTGCCCTTCTCATCCATAGCACAGCTCTCATTCTCACAACTGTTCAGCGGAAGGTGAGTTTTTTCTTCCTACACTTGTAAATAAGACGTCAGAATAGGATTATGAAGACATCTGCCATCTAAGGTGGGTATAACTGTGATAATAATGAATATCCATCTTCGCTACTTCTGTGGAGCCACCTGCCGACTGGATCTCTGGACACTCTGCATGACCTAAGCCTGGTATGCACTACGGAGGACATTTATGAAGACCAGCGTTTTAGAGGCCGGTCTTAATAAACTCTATATCTGGCGGCCGGCCTCTACATAACTTTGGCGCATCCAGCACCAGTCTAAGTGTAAGCCAGCTTCCTAGCTGGATTACATTTAGACCATTTCCTACGCCTAAAACAGGCGAACAGGCCATGCCACGCACACTTTATTAGACCTGGAGTGAGCAGGGAAAATGGTTAGTTGCGCCGCAATCTGCGCTAAAAATACGCCTAATATAATACGTATTACCGAATAAATACCCCCCTATGTATGTGGGTAAAATACTGCATCTGGGCATCATATATCCTATTCTCAGTATTTGGAACTCTCTGGCTACTACATGGACGGGTTATGTGGGCAGTGTGATAGTATCCCGAACTAAAGCGCATTTCCAGAAGGGATTATTCAGGGGCAGTACTGCCTGTAATAGAGAAGGCAGCTCTGGTACATTTTCTCGGAGAAAGGGATGGATCAGGTCAGAAGATAACAGCTCATTGTGGAATCCAACGTAAGGGACACAAAGTTCTACTCTTTAGTCTGTTCACGTCACAAATATATTCATAAATATGGGAATGAAATATGTGCAGGTCAAATTAACCATTTCGTTGTGACTGACAGAGACGTGCCACAAAATGATGTGTATAAAGAGGATCGGCTACTTTCTGTATAATGTTTTTATCAAATAAACGGATTTCGAGCTATTAGACAGAGAAGCTTGCAGAGCTTGGATCCAGTGATTGGTATATATCCTTCTAAAATTTGAAACACCAGATGAAACAAGAACTGTAGTCTTTCTCAACAGATTCAAGAGTCAAGAGGCAGTGTATGGCAATTTCTCGGCAGGGCAATGTAAGACACTATTTAAGGCCTCATGCACACGACAGTATTTTTTTGGGGTCCGCAAAAAGGGGTTCCGTTGTTCAGTGATCCGTGTTCGTTTTTGTTTCCGTGTGTCTTGCTTTATTTTTGGGGGATCACCAGACATGAAGGAAAGTAAAAAAAAAATCTAAGTCAAGTTTGCCATGCAAATGATAGGAAAAAAACGGACGCGGAAACGCAGATGACAATCTTGTGTGCCTCCGTGTTTTTTCACGGACCCATTGACTTGAATGGGTCCGCGAACCGTTTTCTGTGAAAAAAATAGGACAGGTTATATTTTTTTGACGGACTGAAATCACGGATCACGGACACGGATGACAAACGGTGCATTAGCCGAGTTTTCAACGGACCCATTGAAAGTCAATGGGTCCGCAGAAAATCACGAAAAACGGAACAACGGACACGGAATGAAACGTGTGCATGAGGCCTAAGCCCAATATGCACTACTAGTCTGCATTCTGTGTACCAGTGTCTGTGCATGTAATGTATTATTCTTGAAGACACTGCTCCATCCTACAAAAGTAGATCCACACATGTCGGATTTGCCACAAATCTGCAGGAACCCATGCTACAATAAGAACTGAATCATGCAGGTTTAGGCTACTTTCACACTAGCTGCACGGACCTCCAGCAGGCTGTTCCGTCGGGTGAACAGCCTGTCGGATCCGTCCTGCCGCTAGTTCACGTGTGCCCCCGGACTGCCGCTCCGTCCCCATTGACTATAATGGGGGCGGGGCAGCGCACGGCGAGAGGCTGCCGGAATAAATGTTGGACATGTCGTAGTTTTATTCTGGCAGCGTCTCGCCGTGTGCTGTCGTGAACATGGGACCAACACAGATGCCTTCAGCTGCCAAGTGCACATGTAACAGGTCAGCCAGTGTCCTAGGTACAGAACTGCTGACAGATGCCCTGTAAGAGTTGTGTCTTGAATAGGCTATCAGGCGGCAAAACCCCACCCCCAGAGTCCAATGCCAATCAAAGCCGCCCTGCAGCCTGTCCACTCTACCTAGCCCCTTGAACCCTCCTGGGCAGTGGACTGGCAGCCAGCAGCTGTCCGTCATCAGTCCCTCCTGCCCATATGTTCTCTGCACATCTATATACCCTAGTGACTTACAATCAGCACTGCGGCATGTCGACGGTAAAATACCCATATGTAAGTTCTACAGTCACAGGCAAAGTGGGAACTGCTGATTGACAAAATGTAAAAAAAAAAATCATACCAGCAGATTATGGTACAGATCCACAGGTATTCTGCAATAAGAGATTTTATTGTGGATTTATTCCCCATTGAAGTTGAATCCACAAATGTGTCAATTACACCTAGAGGCTCTGCTCTCTCTGCAACTGCCGCACCCTCTGCACTTTGATTGATAGGGCCAGGCAGTGAACATGTCATCACGCCTGGTCTTGTCAATCAGAATGGAGAGGGTGCAGCAGTTGCAGAGAGAGCTGAGCCTCTAGGTGTAACGGCAACGCCCCTATTGCTCCCAAAGGCTCATTTGCATATATTACCATTTCCATTTTACAGTTGACATGCTGCCGATACGTAGGCGCTAGTGATAACAAGCTAGAAGCAGAACTATAGCGCATGTTGTAAAGGGCAATATTTCCACCTGCATTGAAAACATGTCTGAGACATGGACACATTAGCAGAGTCTGAGGGGCTTAGATAACGACGGGGTGCGCTCATGCGGATTGTCATGTCCTACTACATGGGGAGGATACTGACCTTGTTCACGGGGAGATTCCTCTCAGCCACATTAGGCCAGAATGACTTTGTGCTGTAGAAAAGCACCAGGCACAAGGACAGCGCTGACAGTCCCTCGTCATTACTCTGGTTAACGTCCGCTCCATTGTCAAGAAGAAGGTTAATGACGTTATTATGGCCATTTACCTGGAAGAGGATTTGTTAGCGTGCTTTATCGCAAGTCAGAAATAATTTATAGCGGCAGTGGATCTCATAGGCAAACCTCATTCATGTGTAATTGGAAAAGACATGTGCTGCGCCATCTGCGGCTGAGCCTCCATGGCACGCCCAAAAAACAGAAACGTAGCCGTACAGGAGTCATCTACATCGAGCATATTCACCAAGTGCATTCCCTCTTTAGGCTACTCTCACACTTGCGCTTTCCCTTTCCGCATAGGATCTCAATAGCGGGGGTAAACCACTTCCGTTTTGTCCCCATTCATTGTCAATGGGGACAAAACTGAACTGGCGTTTTGGCTTTCCGTTTCTGAGATCCGTTCAGGGCTCTCACAAGTGGTCCAAAACGGATCAGTTTTGCCCTAATGCATTCTGAATGGAAAAGGATCCGCTCAGAATGCATCAGTTCCGTCTCCATTCCGCTCTGGAGGCTGCTTGCAGCGTTTTGGTGTCCGTCTGATGAAACTGAGCCAAACGGATCCGTCCTGGCACACAATGTAAGTCAACGGCGACTGATCCGTTTTCACTGACACAATAAAAAACGGATCCGTCCTCCATTGACTTTCAATAGTGTTCAAGACGGATCCGTCTTGGCTATGTTAAAGATAATACAAACAGATCCGTTCAGAACGGATGCAGACGGCTGTATTATCTGAACGGGTCCGTCCATGACGGATACGCACAAAACGCGAGTGTGAAAGTAACCTTACTAGAATGCATTCTGTTCCGTTTGGTTGCGTCCCCATCGTGGACAGAATAACGCTACAAGCAGCGTTTTTCTGTCTGCGATGACGGATCCGTCTTTCTCCGCACCACATGTCTCATAATATTAGTCAATGGGGACGGATCCATTTTCTTGGACACAATAGAAATTGGATCCGTCTTGGCTATTTTAAAGATAATACAACCGGGTCTGTTCATAACGGATGCAGACGGTTGCATTATCATGACGGAAGCGTTTTTGTTGATCCATGACGGATCCAGTAGAAACGCTGGTGTGAAAATAGCCTTTTAAAGGGGTATTCCGGTTACCATAAATATAACTTATGTTTTACACCAATCTATCATCAATAATTACCTAATATAATGTACATTTCACATATTTGCCGCTCAGTAGTTATAAAAGTAGTTTTCTTCCTCTGCTACCCACTCATACATTACCATGGCGTCGCCCTGTTAGGTCGAGCATGCTCAGTGTGTAGCTAAATGTCTTGTGAAACAAAGGGCGTGTCAGTGTGCTGCTGATTACTGAGTAGCGGGGGCGTGACCGGACTGTAATCATCAACACTCACAGCAGGAGAGCTAGGGATTGTGGGGATTGTAGTTTTGTGAGGGAAGATCAGGCGCCATGATACTCTGTGTGTGTTGCAGGCTCACACAGGAGCTAGACAAGTGGATTGCAAGGTAAAATGAAGCTCTGGTTCTATGTATAGGTACGGGTTCTGGTTGGGTCACAGCTTGCAGCCTTAATGTCGTTTTATCAAAAAGGAAGTTACTTTCCCGGAATACCCCTTTAAGGTGCATTTAGACCAGCAGATGAGCAGCAGAGTGTCGGGAAGGAAACGTTCCCGACAGTCGGCTGCTCGCCCAGTGGAGGAGACTGCTGCTTAATTTATGTGCCTGCATGAACATTAGGATCACCCGATGCCCGTGTAATGGCTGCACCATTACACGGGCAGATTTCAGGAACGTTCGTCTTCAATAATCTGCCCAATGATTGCAACGTAATAATCCACCTTTTGATAGAGTCCCTCCAGCTCATTCCTGCTCCATGCTGTAATACTGACTGTGAAGTCTATAGGATGTAAATGTTCCTGTCAACCTCAGCACCGTTCACCATTGTAATATTGGCAGTACGGCCCCCAGGTTGTTTTATGACACTTTGGGGGTCATTTATTAAGACTGGCATCTAAAACCCTGCGCTGGCAGTGGATCCGATGTTATGTAGAGGCGCCGGCCTCTATGTAACTTCAGCGGATCCATCGCCGCTTCTAAATTTACACCAGCATCCTTGCTGGCGTACATTTAGACCATTTTTTACACCTAAGGCTCCATTTAGACGTCCGTAACGTGTTTTGCGGATCCACAAAACGCGGACAGCGGCAATGTGCGTTCTGCACTTTGCGGACCGCACATTGCCGGCACTAATAGAATATGCCTATTCTTGTCCGCAATTGCGGACAAGAATAAGACATATTCTATTTTTTTCGGAAATGGAATTGCGGACCCACATCGTGCTACCCCATAGAAATGAATGGGTCCGCAATTTTGCGGAACGAAATTGCGGATGTGTAAATGGACCCTAAAACAGGCATAAAAAATTAGGGATCGACCGATATTGATTTTTTAGGGCCGATACCGATACCGATAATTTGTGAACTTTCAGGCCGATAGCCGATAATTTATACCGATATTCTGGGAATTTTCATTTTTGAAAAAAAAATAAAAAATTCCCACAAATCTGCTGAAAATTTATGTTTATTGTTAATGTGTATATTTTTTTTTGTAAATCTTTCTTTTTCATTTATATTTAATATTTTGGTGTTTTTATTATTTTTTTGTAACTTTTTTTTTTAAACTAACTTTTAGCCCCCTTAGGGACTAGAACCCTTGTCCTATTCACCCTGATAGAGATCTATCAGGGTGAATAGGAGCTCACACTGTCCCTGCTGCTGTGTGCTCTGTGCACACAGCAGCATGGAGCTTATCATGGCAGCCAGGGCTTCAATAGCGTCCTGGCTGCCATGGTAACCGATCGGAGCCCCAGCATTACACTGCTGGGGCTCCGATCGGAGGAGCAAGGGAGAGGGGATCCTGTGGAGGGGCGCACTGCGACTGGGGTGGGGGGGCCCTATGCGCCACCACTGCTTAATACTGGGGGGGAGGGGGGGCGCACTGCGCCACCAATGCTTAATACTGGGGGGGCTTGGGGGGGGGGGCGCACTGCGCCACCAATGTCTGATACTGGGGGGCTTGGGGGGGCGCACTGCGCCACCAATGAAGCTTAATCTCACATTTATTCATATACAGGAGGCGACCTCTATGAGCAGTAGCTGCGATCCGCGGCACCTGAGGTGTTAACTACCGCAGATCGCAGCTACAGCTCATAGAGGCCGGGAGCCGGCTATGTGATCCTGCAGCTCCCGCCTCCTGTATATGAATGAATGATAGATTAATCTTCATTGGTGGAGCAGTGGCCATAGCTCCTCCCCTCCTCCTGTCTCCTGTCCTTACATTGGCGGCAGCGGCAGCACAGGGGGAGGAGACACTGCTCCTTCTCCCCTGTGCTGCTAAGGGGAACACGGAGAGCGCTGTCAGCAGCGCGATCTGTGTTCCCCATACACTATCGGTATATCGGCAAAATAGATGCCGATACCGATAGTGTTCAAAATCCTGAATATCGGCCGATAATATCGGTAAATCCGATAATCGGTCGATCCCTATAAAAAATGATGAATGACACCACACCCACTTTTTTACACCTAGTGTGAGTGGGGAAAAGTTGCAGATTGCAGTGCAAATAACCTTTGTGCCGCGATCTGCGCCATAAAAATGCCTAATATAGACGTATTTCTGTTAGTAAATAACCCCCTGTCAGGGCTGTATTAGACTAAAAGAATTGCAGGCCATTGTTGGGAGGGAAGCGTTCCTTCCTGGCAATTGCTTACTCATTAGCGGAGGAGACCGCTGCTATTAAATGCTGCGATCTCCTCCATAGTCACTAATGCCATCGCTCGTCCCCATGCAGCAGAGTGTGATTACACAGCACAATCTACCACCGGCAAACTACAAATGCTCGTTACCCATGATCTGGCCGACAATCGGCCAGTGTAATACAGCCTTTACAGAGGAGCCATCTCTCATCTCTCTGTCATGTTTGTTTCAGTAAATTATTTCATGAAGTAACAAATTTGCAGCATCCTCCTTTCTCAAAACTCGGCTTTGTGCAGTTCCTTAGTTATTCCTCTAGAATATTTTGGGATAAATTCAAAAATGGGTGTTACGGGTGAATATACCCTGGCAGATATCTGCTCACAATATGCATACAAATAATGTACTGGTACACAGAAATATGGCAGTACATTACACTTAATTGGTCACTAACTTTTCATACAACTTTACATAAATCAGAAATACACATGACTATAAAAATGCTGTAATATATCTTATCAGAGAAAAATGTCTCTTTTTCCACTTACATTAGTTCTTTTACTCCCCCTCCATCAGTTTGCTCCTGCCCTTAGAAGTCTATGAAGAATGGAGGTGGGGGAGGAGTGAGCTGACAGCAGAGGGGGAGAGCTGAAAAGTGGAAAGAGGGTCATTTTTTATTATATATAAAATTGTAATATTGTATATTACAAAGTTTTATACATTAATGCAATGTTTTGTGGTCATTCTATTATAAAGAATATTTTTGCAGAACAGCCAAGCCAATCCTAGATATCATTAAAGTGTACCTAAACTTTCCAACTATTTTATGAAAACTTATTCTAAATGTTATAAAAAATATTTTTGCAAAATACCGTATTTCTTAAATTTTCTGTTTTACTTATGAAATGGGCACCTAAAGTACAGGTGTCTACAGTGCTTTTGAATCTGCAAACCGACATGTCAGCAGTGTATGGATTTACGGTTTGCACTGCAGTGAGCGCTGTACTGGCAGGAGAACACATCGTTGCTCCTGCTATGCTCTGCTAAATCTGATATGGCACATCCGATGTGCTATGCCGGGTTTTAGTGGAGCGGGCAAAAGCAGGAGCAACAATGTGCTATGCAAAGCTCTGCCTGTACTCACCCGCTAAAGGCTCTGCGTAGCACATCAATGCAGGAGAACCTTACAGATGTGTTGGGGTTCTTTCACACAAGCGGATGCTGTGCGTGGAATCCGCTGCGTGAAAGACAGCCAAGCCTCGCTCTGGACAGCAGAGACACGGAGCAGTAACCTGATTAATAATGCTCCGTGCCGCTCTGTGATCTTTTTACTACAAAATCACAATGACAACTTTATCCCATTGTGATTTTGTAGTAAAAAGGTCACAGAGACACAGAGCACTATTAATCATGTCTCTGTGTCTCTGCTGTCCGGATCGGGGCTTGGCTCTTTCACGTAGCGGATTCCACGCACGGCATCCGCCTGTGTGAAAGAGCCCTTAGCGAGTGGGTGCAGGCAGGAGCTCTGCATAGTGCACAAGTTCCTGCTTGTGTCCACTCCACTAAAGCCTCGCATACCACATTGGATGTGCTGTGCCAGGTTTAGCACTGAGAAGTAGGCGCAAGCAGAAGCAGCAATGTGTGCTCCTACCAGTACAGCGCCCCCTGCAGCCCCGCAGTGGCATCCGTATACCACTGAAATGTCAGCGGTGCACGAGTGCGGATTGTAAACTGCTATAACAGGGATGGCCAACCTGAGGCTCTCCAGCTGTTGCAAAACTACAACTCCCAGCATTACCAGACTGCCTACAGCTAGCAGCCTACAGCAGGGCATGGTGGGAGTTGTAGTTTTACAACAGCTGTAGAGCCGCAGGTTGGCCATGCCTGTGTTATAGAAACCTATATAACTCTAGGACCAGACTAGGGCAAGGTTAATTAATCACTTTATTTACAAATGCCTAAGTAGGCAAATAAACCTATCTTGGCCCAAGTCAAATTAATATATCACTTTTATTCGATATGCGTTAAAACCTAAATAAGGACATAGAACGTTGTGATACCGACCATTGAAACAAAAAAGTAAATAGAATATTAAAACCACAGCCACCAAACCACTGTTGTTGACATTGGCTTAGTAACTTAGGAGAAAAGAGGGGGGGGGGGGGGGGGGGGAAGAATGTGCACAATCCCTACCCCTAAATACGTGAGGGGGACTTAATTGCCCTCCCACGTTAGCACTTTATAACTGCAGTATGATCTAATTACCTTGCTTACGCATCTGCTACATATGTGTGCTGGTGTGCGACCTGTACCATCAGCACACCCAGGCAGATATAGATACTGTCTATCTCCTGCCTATTAATCCAAGCCTGGATGACACTATTACTTCTCCTAAAGCTACCAATTATTATCTGTGGTGAGCCTGTAATCCATCCGGACTACTCATAGAAGCTACACAGTGGAGAGGTGACTGCACATTAAAACCTAGCTCTGCCCCCCGACATGTTTCGCCAGTTACACTGGCTTCCTCAGGGGTAATGTAGCAGATGCGTAAGCAAGGTAATTAGATCATACTGCAGTTATAAAGTGCTAACGTGGGAGGGCAATTAAGTCCCCCTCACGTATTTAGGGGTAGGGATTGTGCACATTCTTCCCCCCCCCCCCTCTTTTCTCCTAAGTTACTAAGCCAATGTCAACAACAGTGGTTTGGTGGCTGTGGTTTTAATATTCTATTTACTTTTTTGTTTCAATGGTCGGTATCACAACGTTCTATGTCCTTATTTAGGTTTTAACGCATATCGAATAAAAGTGATATATTAATTTGACTTGGGCCAAGATAGGTTTATTTGCCTACTTAGGCATTTGTAAATAAAGTGTTATAGAAACCTTGAACTTCAGGTGCCAATTTTCATAAGGAAAATGTAAAAACTAAAGTAGATCACAAAAATTTGAATTGGTTTTGATAAAATAGTTGGAAATTTTATAAACTACTGAAATACTGATTAAACCTTCCGATGCCAGACGCACATTAACAGTAAATATGAAGAATGAATCCTTTGAAGGGAGCAGTCCAGTCTGCAGGCAGCATGTTCTAGAGCTGGAGGAGCTGAGCAGACTGATGTATAATTGCTCATTCTGCTCTTAGGAGTCCAGTGGGCGGTCCTACTCTGTGACTGACAGCTATATCTGTGTGTGCACGAATATGAGACTGGCTGTCCATAACGAGTAGGACCGCCCACTGGACTAATAAGAAGAGAACGATGAATAAATGGCGCGTTATACTGAATCCCACACATGATGCATGTGAATCTGCTCCGCTCCGCTCCTCCTGCTCTATAACATGCTGCCTGCAGACTGCACTGCATTTTCAATACGATCGGTTCCCTCTAGAAGTAGAAAACAGAAAACCTTTCTGGCTACTCACAGTTGCAGCATGTAGAGCAGTCTGTCCACTATTATCAGACACATCAACGTGGGCTAGATCATGTCTTAGAATAGCAGAAATGGTCTCCGTATCTCCCAATCCAGACATCTCAATGAGCTGCTCAGCAGAACGCTCACGGGGACCTTTTGGACCAAACTTATCCCGTTCATCATCCATAATTGAACACATATTCCAGTCTAAATGTTCTGGTCTGTTTCTAATGGAATAAGAACGTGAAGACATAAAAGGAGCGGTCTTCAGTCTAACATGGTTAGGTAGGTCATGTCTATATCACTATATGTTCAATATGAGCTCGGTTCACAGGTGTTGGATTCGGCATGGATTCCATCCAAAATGGGTGACAAATCTGACAGTAATCCGCATCCTAAGCATGTAAATGGGGCTTCTACAACCCCGTTCACAGGCCACGGAAAATTTCCAAGTGGAACATAATCTGCCACAGAGATGAGCAGCTTGCATAAAATATAAAAAGTTATATATTCTTGCAAGTATTCACCCTAGAAAAGGAAATATATCATTTGCCTGGTTTAATAGGGTTGATTATGCTGATAGATGCTCTTTAAAGGGGTTCTGCAGTTTGTTTTAACTGATGATCTATCCTCTGGATAGATCATCAGCTTCTGATTGGCGGGGGTCCGACACCTGGGACCCCCGCCGATCAGCTGTTTGAGAAGACAGCTGCGCTCCAGCACTGTTTACCGCCGGCCCACTGACGTCACGACTAGTATCAACTAGTGTGGGTGCGGCTAAGCTCTGTTCACTTGAAGGGAG
This sequence comes from Bufo gargarizans, assembly GCF_014858855.1. Classification (NCBI taxonomy): domain Eukaryota; kingdom Metazoa; phylum Chordata; class Amphibia; order Anura; family Bufonidae; genus Bufo; species Bufo gargarizans. Next base: position 106,320,128 of record NC_058083.1, read on the forward strand.
CTTAGCCGCGCCCACGCTAGTTGATACTAGTCGTGACGTCAGTGGGTCGGCGGTAAACAGTGAGAAGGCTGCGGCGCTGCTGGAGCACCGCTGCCTTCTCAAACAGCTGATCAAAGGGGGTCCCGGGTGTCGGACCCCCGCCGATCACAAGCTGATGATCTACCCAGAGGATAGATCATCCGTTAAAACAAACTGTAGAACCCCTTTAAATCTCATCCACTTTGCTACTACGGTAACTTGTTTCTACAAGGCCTTATGCACACGAACGTATTTTGTTTCCGCGTCCGTTCCGTTTTTTTTTTGCGTATAGGATGTGGACCCATTTATTGCAATGTGTGCTATCCGTATGTCTGTTCTGTAGCCCCGCAAAAAAAATATACATGTCCTATTCTTGTCCGTTTTGCGGATAAGGATAGGCATTGCTACAATGGATCCGCAAAACAAAAAAACGGATGCCATACGGACGTCATCCGTTTTTTGGAGGAGCTGTAATTTGCGGACCACAAAACACATACGGTCGTGTGCATGTAGCCCAAGTGTGGGCCAGCAGCGATTGGATGGAGACATTGGGGACAGCCAGGTTTGATTGTCATTGGATGCAGTCAGAATTAGTAGGATCCATCAAGAACTACCTAATGTGTATGATCAGATCTAGGTGTGCTCAGCACTGCTATACATACCTGTGTAGGTTAACATGCAGACATATGTCCCTCACGCTTCTGGCTCTGTGCGTACTGTCAGAAGTGCAGTCTTCGGACTCCTCCTGTTTGTTATAGTCTCTATAAAAGTGGCTGTCAAACTCTCTGTGCTGAGAGCAAGTGATGGGAAGGTGGTCTGTATCTAATGAGTAGGAGTAGATCTTGTCAGTGAGCGTGAAGCTGTCCTCTCTAAGCAGGATCTTGTATCTAAAATCAAATGGATCCTCCGATGGTCTTTTTGGGAGCTCGGAAGAATGACATTTACTGTTACCTAGATCCCCATTAAAATGAAGACTAAACTGTGGGAAAGAAGACATGGAGACAGATCCAGGTACCAGAGTACATAGCCTGAACAAGTGCTGACCCATCCAGATGCCAACATCCTGACAGCCATCACTGTAACTTTCAACGCCAGGTCCAAAGCGCACATCTGCCTTGTAGAGTCCCTGCCAAAAGTTGAGAAAGGTGACATGTCTATACACCACAGAGGATATTCCAGCAATTATACCAGTATACAGGGACAAAAAGATGAATGTTCCTATAAATGTAAGTTTGTAACACATTAAAAGTAAATTATAAGAATATAGGACATCACCAAGACGGAGGAGCGCCTTTAGAAACATCATGGAAGATGGAGTCTAATATTCTTGAAATTTCCAGAAGTGGATTACAGTAAGCTACCGTATATGGTGCGCCAACCTTTCTTGAATAGGAATTGAGGACTTTGTGAAGGGTAATTTCTCTAAGAGGTTCTGCAGCAGCTGACATACAAAGCTCTGGGGCATCTAACAATATGCACTACAACAAGCAGTGTAGGGGAACCTCAGCTCAGAGAATGTTGTTCCAAGACTATAGGAGGAAACCATGGCTGGTACTCCTGGGTCTCCTAGTCCAACAGAAGCAATCTGCGATCACTTCAAGTGATTAGAACAGGAAATGACCGAGAGCAGCAACCACTCAGAATTGTAGCGTGAAGTGGTGTGTTACCTCCTCTGTGACCAACGTTGTTATGGAGGCACTGTGGCTAGCACTTGAATGGGTACAATAAAGGGAATGGGAGCTGAGCTGCCGTTACCGGTTCTATCCACTACAAAATGGACAGAGCTGTGTAGTTCCAGCATCAAAGCTACAAAACACAGCTGACTGGCAGGGTTAGGGCTGATCTGATATCGATGGCCTATCCGGAGAATAGGTCATCAATATCAAAATCCCGAACAACTCTTAGCTCTAAAAGAGGTTCTGCAGCAACTGTGCAGTATATAATCCAGTTACATTCCCTGGAAACTGCAGAACCTCTTTTAAAAAGTATGTAAGAAGAAGTTTTATGTGAATGAGTCGTAAATGACATGAAGTCTTTTTTTAGATGGACCACTGAAAAAGAGGAGGAGATCCAGCTTCTCAATAGGAGAACAAAGCTAAGGAGGACGTTTACCATGAAATGATCATGGCTGTACACAAAGAACAATCATACTATGCCAACATTACTGCTGTGAACTCTTACTACACAAGTACCTGGTATGTTCTACCATCAGGAAATCTCATGGTCCCATATCCTTCTTTACGGCTAAGATAAAAAGAGCCAGTGAACCTGGAACCATCGGGCCAGGTGTAGATCCCCCTTCCATGGTGATGATCCTTGTAAAATTCACCAACATAGCTCTAGAATATGAGAATATATAGGTTATTACCAGACATCATGCTCGTGGGTTATTATAATATGTGTAGCTTAACCCTATGAAACTGGGCTTTGTAGACACGTAAAAGAAGATGTAAGATCCGCAATCTTACTGCACCACAAAAGGCCCATGTTATATTCCACTTTACCAAGCTAATAGAGAACTTTCTTGTGTTTGATGCCTATACCAACCTCTCCATTGGCCCATTTAAACTCCCCAAAGCCTCTCTTCAGATTCATGGCCATGTGTCCTTTGTAGCTGGAGCCGTCAGACCACTGCTGACTTTCCAGATCTTCTTCTGATCCCCAATGTAATTCTTGTTCATCAGGGCCTAGGAGACAATCTGATCCCACCAAAGCGTCTCTCCCATTCACATCCTCAGGGATATTATGACCATCTGGTTCCTCCTCAATTCCCTCTTGAGTTGTCTCATCTTCTCTGACCGGCTCTACAATTTCTTCAACATCATCCAGCTCCAGATTTTCCAATAGTCTTTCTTGACTGTCTTCTTCTTGAGACTTAGCATCATTATGGGTTTCTGACATGTCTTCTCCTCTACAAGGATCTGCGTTTGATAGAACATAAGTATTATAAAGACTAAAGACTTTATAGCTTCTTCTTCAAAACTTTGTGAACACCCTACGTTCAGTGCAGTGCTATAGGGGCAGCCATGTTTCTACGAAATTGGAGCAAACTAGCTCTTGTCAGCTCTGTCTTTGGTTTGGCTGATGCAAGCTTAGGCTACTTTCACATTAGCGTTTTTTGTGGATCCGTCATGGATCTGCAAAAACCCTTTCGTTACAATAATACAACCGCATGCATCCGTCATGAACGGATCCGGTTGTATTATTTCTTCTATAGCCATGAGGGATCTGTCATGAACACCATTGAAAGTTAATGGGGGACGGATCAGTTTTCTATTGTGTCAGAGAAAACGGATCTGTCCCTATTGACTTACATTGTGTGTCAGGACGTATCCGTTTTGTTCCACACCACATCGCGGACAGAAAAACATTGCTTGCAGCTTGTAGCGTTATTCTGTCAGCGATGGGAGCGCAACCAAACGGAACGGAATGCATCTTGGTGCATTTCGTTCAGTTCAGTTTTGTCCCCATTGGCAATGAATGGGGACAAAACTGAAGAGTTTTCTTACGCTATTGAGATCCTATGACGTACAACAATAGCGGAATTAAAAACAAAAGTGTGAAAGTAGCCTAATTTGTGTGCTTTTTTTCCCCATGCAGCATTGCCTGAAAATAAGTTTCCATACACCGACTGGGTCTCATTAATGAGGACCAGTATCGGCGATCTTCTAAGTTCACGAAGCAATGGCCGACACATTCACTAGAACCTAGAATACTTGTAAAGGCATGAGGCCCACTGTGTGCTTGTTCTCCACCTTAAATGTACTTTATACTCCAAAAATAATGCTACACTTTTTTACCAAGCAGTTCCACCATATTAACAAGGGAAGTGACAACTTCCAGTTACCAGTTTATTCCTTCCGATCAAGACGGAGTACCAGAGGAACGACACACCATAGACAAAAGTCTAGCGTCTTTTTGAAGAATAAGGCAGGACAGAAACCCGCCTGTGGGTATAATATTATGGCAGGTGGTATATATAATTATCAGCAGTCACAGACTACCACCCCTAAAACATAGCCTTTATTATATACCATTAAAATAAAAAATAACCCTAGTGATAACATATAGAAAACAATGAAAGAAAAAAATATTGATTTAAATGAGTCAATCCTCTGCACTTAGGGACACGGATAGGCAGGTGCCGGCCAAATATAATATCCTATGGGCTCTGACCCTCAAACTGGCCCTAACTCTATAATGCCCTGCCTGAGAACCGAATGGCTGCCCCGATAAGGGGGATCCAGTATCGGGAACCTCCTGAGCGCCCTAGGATGGCCCTGAATAGGGGAAAAGCTAACAGCTAGTATATGCTAACTGAAAAAATGCCACTAACGATTAGTAGCTCAATATACTCAAAAAAAAATATTAATAATATACACAGAATATAATAAATTGATGAAATAAATAAGAGTCAAAGTTTGTATATCACTACCATAAACCTAGCTGTAAAATTGATATTATAGCAAAAACATGCCGTGTTAGTTTATCACGTCATCCGCCCAACGCGTTTCACCCATACATAGTTGGGCTCATCAGGGGACCCGTTGGGTAGATACCTGACCAGGATCAGGTCAAGACATAGATCTGAAAACACTTAAAGTAAACCAGTAGGATATTTCCAGTTTATAGAACAAAACTGGAAATGGAAAGTCTCAAAAGAGTAAATATAGCAGATGTCAATAACAGTTCACTAATATGGATTGTTCTCCCAATGACGGGGAACTATTTTTGTGAACTCACCTGTAAAATCTCTTTCTCGCTTAGTTCATTGGGGGACACAGGACCGTGGGTATAGCTGCTTGCTGCTACTAGGAGGCGACACTAGGCTAAAAAGTGATAACTCCTCCCCTGCCGGCTATACCCCCTCCAGCCTGGAGAGAGCATATTGGTTTGTGCCCAAGCAATAGGAGTAGGAGAAAAAAAAAAAACATACGGTAAACAACCAATAACTGACAAATGTCTGTCGGACCGAGCCAACCGTCATCATTTGCGGCAAACAGAACCACTGGGTGGGAGCTGTTTCCCCCAATGAACTAAGCGAGAAAGAGATTTTATAGGTGAGTTCACAAAAATCTCACTCGTATCATTGGGGGACATGGGACCGTGGGACGTCCTAAAGCAGTCCACGGGGAGGGAAACAAATCACACGCCCATGCAGAAAAACGCCTTTGAGGATGCGTAATCCACTGCCTCCTGCAAGACCTTGCTGCCCGAACAGCATCCGCCGATGCCTAGGAAGGCACCCGGTAAAACTTGGTGAACGTGTGTCAAGAAGACCAAGACACGCCTTCTACGACTGGAAAGCTAATGCATGGAGTAGATGTCCCCGAGAAGCGCCGACTGCTCGTCGGGTAGGGCATAACTCCGCTGGACGGTCCCTTGCCCTAGGAGCGGAATGCCCGAGCAACTGTCAAACAGATATATCTGAAGAACATCCCTTTGGAGGCCGTCAGCTTTGACAAGGACCTCCCGGAAAAGACCAGGTAAAAGTCTGTACAGCGGAAAGCGCTAGTTATGGACCAGCAAACCTCAGAGGCCAAATCACATGGCTGATGGAGAGCCCGCTTTCTATAATGCGAGGGAGAAAGAAGAGAAACCCATGTCTGAGATGACTTGGAAAGCGGCAACTACCTTTTGTAAAGAAAGAAGATATTGGGCGGAGCACTGCCTTATGCTAATGACAAAATAAAAATGCACGTACAAGAAGGTGCTATCAACTCTGAAAACCGCCTTCCTAGAAATAAAGAGGAGAAGAAGACGTCCCAGAGGGAGGACCTGTTACTCACTGAAACGCCTCCAAACTATCCACAGGTCGACGAAGCTGGCTCCTGGCCGCAACTGTGGAAGCAGAACCAAAATCCAGGTCCGCAGGATCCTTCTCTGGTTAAGAGAACGTCCCTTAGGAAGTGGTTAATTGGTAGACCAATGCCCCAAGAGCCGTAAAGGCTTATGGTGAGACTTCTAGCGAGAGAAGCTGCTTGAGAAACCACCGAGAAAAAAATTCCTGAGCCAGGCATGCCCAACTGCAGCCCAAAGAACCAATACCTTGGAGAAAAGTAGAAGTAAAGCCGATGTGAGCATCACCAGTGATGGGAAGTCTTGTAAGTGACCATATATTGACAATGTGGAAACCCTGCCTGGAATACTCTTGCCTGGTGGAGTGCAATTACAATGTCCAACACCCTTACCCTACACGGAAAACCCTGGTCATGTGGAATTGATAGAGATGGGATTCCATAGCCGTACAACCCATGGCTACTGGTCAGCTAGACCGAAGGGGAAGGTGGTCAGCCATCCAGCTCGAGGAGGGACAGGAAAAGAAACGGGTGTTCCGTTCCAGGAACTAAACCCCTAGCAGACACCCGCTCTGCCTGGTGGGGGAGACACGTAGTCCACCCACGGAATGAGCAGTGAAAGGAATGACCACCATCGGCTTGAGGTGACGTAGACAGTACTCATATCTGAAGAGAGGTAGCACCGATGGAATCACGGCAACAACTATTAGCATCCCAGTCCCGCTTATAACGGTAATCTAGTGGTAGACGAGTGCCGCAGGGACTAAGCTACCTAGTAGAGCGCACCCGAAGATAGGTGCTGATCAGCTATGGCAATTACGCCATCGTAAAGCCTGAGTTATTGCTGGGTGACCCCCCTGAGAGAACAAAGGTCGACATATTTGCGCCCCCAACCAGCACCGGAAGAAAAAGGAAGGATACAATATGGAAGTAGCCACAGAATCCAGTGGCAGTATCCATATACCACTAGATGAAGAGTACAAGGCACTCACGGTACCGACTGTTGCCACGGCCCACCTGTGAAGGAAGCCAATGTATCTAGTGTCGTAGTGTAGTTGAATTATAGCAAGCAAATATACTTAGTGATTCGCCCGTTAACGGATCGCTTGTAGAAGGGGGTAATACCACGGAAGCATGGTGAAGGCAAACGACTAATGTAATAGCATTCAGTGGTAGTGCAATCCTCCGGTTAAGAAAGGGGGGTAGTGCGATATTCAGGACCATATCCAAGGGAAGTGTAATTACCCCATCTATGGAGGGGTTAATGTATACGGTAAGCACAGTACTCAGTGGTAGTGCAATTACTCCACCTATGAAGGGGAGAAACATATACAGGAAGTACTGTATCCCGAGGTAGTGCAAGAACCTCAGCTATGGAAGGGGGAAATGCACACGGCAGGAACTGAATCCAATGGTAGAGAAATTACGCCCCTTATGGAAGGGGGTAACGCATATGACTAGTCCTGTATCTGGTGAAAAGTGCAATTACTCCACCTAAGTAAGGGGGTAATGCATACGGTAAATACTGCAACCAGTGATAATGCCATAATGCCATAACGCCACCTATGAAAGAGGCTAATGCATACGGTCAGTACTTTACCCAGTGGAACTGCAATTCTGCCACCTACGGAAGGGGGAACGCCTATGGCTGGCACTGAGACCAGTGCTAGTGCGGTTAGGGCACCTATGGAAGAAGGTAATTCATAAGGTAAGTACTGTATACAGTAGTGGTGCAAATGCCGCCTAAGAAAGGGGGTAATGCATACAATCAGTACTGCTGGCTAGCATGGACTCAATCTCAGGAAGATTGAACTGGATTCATGTCAGAGTCTGAATAACTGATTCCCCCTTACCCCTCAGAACCAACCCCTTCAGGAAGGGAGGGTTCTGAACGTGACCCAAGGGAGGAAGAGTGCAGGTGCAGAGGTGACCGAGGAGGAAATACGTCCTGCTCTGGCCCGCTCATGTGCAGTTCTACCTCTCAGCATTTAGCCATGGCAGTTGCAGGCTGAGTCGGAGGTGATATAACAATTAAACCACCCAGGGGGTGGAATATGAACTTCTACAGGACCACTCACCGGATTGTGCAGGCGGTGCTTAATCAACCAAGGAGGGTGGATTGGGAACTTACAAAGGTCCTCCATTGGATTGCGCAGGTGGAGAATTATCAACCAAACGACCCAGGAGGGTAGATTGGGAATCCTTCAGATGTGCTCCCCTGGATTTGCGCAGGTGGAGTATTATCAACCAAACGACCCCGAAGGGTGGATTGGGAACCTGAAGAGGTGCTCCATTGGATTGCGCAGGTGGTGACATATCAACCAGACAACCCAGAAGGGTGGTTTGGGAATCCTCCAGATGTCCTCCACTGGATTTGCGCAAGTGGAGAGTTATCAACCAAACGGCCCCGGAGGGCGGATTGGCAAACTGTAAGCGATCCTCCACTGTCCAGGATAGGACATGGGCCCAGTCTGGTACCACACCATCAGGGTGGTCTTGCGGTGATATGGGCTGAGGGGGGCAGGACTACCTATGATGCCCCCGCCAAATGGACAAGAGGCAGGAAGGGGTTAAATTCCTTAAAATTAAGGTATTTGGCCTGCAGAGAGGAAACGCCGGATAATCCGGTGCTGGTTGCAAATAGTGGCTTACCATGAAGGGTTAACCCAGCTTTGAGGACCGGGGCGGAGCTCAGCGGGCTCCTGGGGGAGGGGGATAGCTAGGCGGGAAGAATTTGCGCCTGAGGGGCGAACCCGCCCCCTCCATACTTGGAATGAAAGTTGCAGCCTTGTAGGCGGCAAAGTCGGGACATAAAGTTCGGCGCACAGCCAACCGGGAAGTACTGCCGGTCGGCTTAAAACAGAGGGACTTGGATTGGTGCGCGGGATGTGCCGGCTTGGGTCCACCCCATGGGCCGCAAGAAACAGCGCGGGCCGAGTACAGGTAGGCCCGAAGTTAAGCCGGGGTCTAAATTTTCGGCGCCCGGTCAAACTATTAGCCGGCCGGGGAGCGGAGGCGCGGAGGGCGCTCTCAGGTGCCCTGGTTGCATACCAGCCTGCGGGTGCCCACCCCGCGGGTCGGATAAAGTGAGGCCCCCGGAAGGATAGGGATGCGGAACCCTGGACCCCAAACATGGACAGAGGCCCAAAAGGTACATTGGGGGCTGAAATAACGTAGGGCCCTCCCCAGGGCATGGCCCACCCTAAAGAAAATGTCGTCCTGATTTTAGAACGAGGTGACCAAGGGGGGAGGAGGGGGAAGGAAGGGCTGAGAATACTTACCCAATCCGGACTACTTGCCCCATCTTCATCCTCTTCTCTTCACCCCTTCTCAGAGTACCAGGAGGGTCACCTCTTCAGCAGCTGGCACCCAAAGTGGCAAAAGACTGGAATGGCGGGGGGACTTGCTGGATCCAGATGACCCTTTGGCTGGCGGGAAGCAGGGGAGATGGGCTGCCCTGGTCCACTTTTGCTTCTTGGGGAGGGCGAGCGATCCGACACCGGTCTAGCTCCCGGGGTAGACAGAGGGGCAAGTGCCTCTGTTTCCCCTACCTAAAAGGGAAAAGATAAAACAAAAAGAAAAAATAAGAAAGGGAAGCCGCCCTGCAAAAGCAGAGAGGTCTGCCTCCTTACACACTAAGCTAAAAATTGATATGCTCTCTCCAGGCTGGAGGGGGTATAGCCGGCAGGGGAGGAGTTATCACTTTTCAGCCTAGCGTCGCCTCCTAGTGGCAGCAAGCAGCTATAACCACAGTCCTGTGTCCCCCAATGATACGAGCGTGAAAAAACAATCTGCTACTTGCGTATCCACTAGGTAAAGATCGGAGGATACTGTTGTACAGGAGCCACGCGCCCTGATATATCAATCACGAGGTGGACAGCAGTATATGAAAATCACAGTCGCCTAAACATGAATTAGGTGCTGTATACAGTGGTATACGGGAGAGATGGTGGAGTTAACTTGCAAAGCACAGATAACACTTTGCTGCAGGAGCCCAGTGTAAAAATACACAACTGTAGATGTGTGACACCATTCCCTGTAAGTGGATGAGGCACTGCATACAGTGGTCCTGTGTCACAGTGACAGAGGGTCTCCTGCTGTCAGTGGTTTACGGTAGTGATATAGAAACTTTTGACTCTTATTTATTTCATCAATGTGTGTGTATATAAAAAAAAAATACAAAAAACAAAATGTATACTCATTTAGTCGGTATTGTACCACTTTTATCTAGAATGACCCCCATTTCTTAGCTCTATTGTTTGTATATATAATGGTGTGCAGCCATTTTGTTTTTAGTAATTTTGTTTTATGTGTGTGTGTGTGTATATATATTTTTATTTATTTTTACAGTATATTGAGCTACTAATCGTTATAGTGGCATTTTTTCAGTTAGCATATACTAGCTGTTAGCTTTTCCCCTATTCAGGGCCATCCTAGGGCGCTCAGGAGGTTCCCGATACGGGATCGCCCCTATCAGGGCGGCCATTCTATTCTTAGGCAGGGCATAATAGAGTTAGGGCCAGTTTGAGGGTCAGAGCCCATAGGATATTATATTTGGCCGGCACCTGCCTATCCGTGTCCCTAAGTGCAGAGGATTGACTCATTTAAATCAATATTTTTTTTTTCTTTCATTGTTTTCTATATGTTATCACTGGGGTTATTTTTTATATATTTTTTTATGATATATAATAAAGGCTATGTTTTAGGGGTGGTAGTCTGTGACTGCTGATGAATAAGGCACTTTGTTCATATCTTAAAAAATAAAAGCATTGTGTTTTATAGATGCAGATCACAATGACATGTGCCATATCCATGGTGGAGGTGACATCCAAATACATATCAGTGGTACTGACTGTGTGAGGAATATGGATCATGATTTTCATCTGATTTCACCTTTATCAGTGTACATGCAAAATAAGTTCTCACTCCAACCATCTGCTTGTCAGATAGCGGAGGTAGTGAACTCCACAGGGGTTCTGGCTTCAAGGAGGCCACATGCGTACGAATTCACACCTCAACCAGCCAGTACAGAGGCCAGCTAATTCTACAGGGAAAACCTCTCTGTAGGAGTCTTAGCCATTGCCCAGATCTATAATTTCCCCCCAGACATCATGGAACCAACTGGTCATAAGGAATTATGAATCGCCCGGCCATCCCAGACATAAGTCAAATATATTTATGCAATCCTGAGGCAAAGACAAACATACCCATGGTCATAGGTTGGAGGTGGGGTGCCAGGGAGAGGAGATATACATATCTCCCCACAGAAACTAACTAACTGTACCATGCTTGGACTCTACTGGTAGCCGTAACCCAGGCGGATCAATTGGTCCCAGAACCACCTCCCTGCGACATTCTGGTCTGGAGCTATGAGCCCTAATAGGTTTTGTAGCTCATTTGCTGCCAGCCCCAGAACAGGGGTAGTGGATCCCTCCAAGAGGCCGGGAGGGCATGGGCCGGCTACAGGTCAAAAGGCTCGTGCCAGCAAGCGGGCGTGTCTTTTCTCTAAAGGAGGGTCACATCATGCCATGTGTTTAGAGAGACCTGCAACCTGCTGACATCACTGCCCTCCATGTGAATACAGCAAAGGACTCATCACAACCCAAAAGGACTCATCCAGCTGGTAAACTGACTTTTGTTCTGCTTAATCCTGTTTGTACCATACCACCTGTATTTGTAACCTCAGATCACTGTATATATCCTTGTGTGTATATTGTGTTATCTAGTGTGCCCTTAAAGGAATCCTGTCACCGGGATTTTGTGTATAGACCTGAGGACATGGGTTGCTAGATGGCCGCTAGCACATCCGCAATATCCACTCCCCATAGCTCTGTGTGCTTTTATTAAAAAAAACTATTTGATACATATGCAAATTAACTTGAGAGGAGTCCTGTCCCTGAGATGAGTCCTGTAGGTGAGATGAGTCAGGGACAGGATTCATCTCAGGTTAATTTGCATATGTATCAAATCGGGTTTTTTACACAATAAAAGCACACAGAGCTATGGGGACTGGATATTGCGGATGTGCTAGCGGCCATCTAGCAACCCATGTCCTCAGCTCTATACACAAAATCCCGGTGACAGGTTCCCTTTAAGGCGATTAACATATAATTTAATCTTGTGCTGTCTTGTATCTTGATCACCAATCCCCACGTCCGTGTTTCGGCCTAGCAATACGCTACCGCAGGTTGATTTCTTACCCTATATAATCCCGTTAACGGACCGTGCTTATATCAAACAAGGAACTGGTGGCAGTCTTCCCGGGCTGAGAACGCGCTGTTTCAATGGGGCAGTGAAAAGGCTCTCTCAGATTGTTGCCTCTCTGTGCCCGTGTGGACAGGAGAAGTCTGTGAAAATTGTACCAAGCTAACGTTACCTGCTCCTCCAGGAGGGCGTAATGTCACGCCTTGGTAACCACTGACCATACCGTATCACGTGAGCTCGACGTAGTTGACGTCAAGCGGGCACAAGGGGTGATATCCCTCACAACTTGCATCACTGAGGCCCCCTGGGTACAAATCTGACCATGAACAACATCTGCACAGCATTGGTATGTTCTCCCCATGGTTGTCCTCCACTACTCCATAAAATACTGACAGCTTAGTTGGACCCAGTAGATAAAGAAATGAAACGTTGAGTCCCAATAGGAACCTAATGTGATATGAGTGATGACAATCTCTGTGCAATATAATCAACAGTAAAGGTGGATTGACACTCGACTATAATCGGCCAGATTATCGGGAATGACTGTTCCTGGGAACGCTCGTTCCCGATAATTGGCCCATCTAAAGGCGTAGTGCAAACATGAAGAAATGGCATTCGAATGGAGTGCTGCCTCCTGGCCAAACAGATAATCAGCGGGAGTGCCGGCTGTTGGACCCCCGCCAATCAGATATTGATGCCCTATCCTGAGGATAGGCGCAGATCCACCAATTCCTAGACTCCTTTTCTATCATCCAAGATGGCTGCACCGCCATGTAGACTGTGTATCGGTAGCCTAAGACACTTCCTGCTTGTCCAGCCCTGCTCTTGGATTGGCCGGCGCTGTTCACATGAGCAGTGCTGACCAATCCGAGGGCAGCAAGAAGTGTATTGGGCTACCAAATGAACAGTGTACATCAGGCAGTCTGAGAAGTGGTGCGGCCATCTTGGATGATAGAAGAGGACCTTGGAATTAGCAGATCTGCCGCTAAAAAGATGTAACGGAGGTCACCAGGTAAGTGATCTGTGTGATCCCTAGTTAATGGGGATTTTTTTTTTCTTGAACCGGAGGGTCACTTTAAAGTATTATTAAAGGGGTTATCCTCTAGGACACGTCCTCACTTCGTGATCGGTGGACGTCTGACCTCCCACACTGGTTGAGCTCTGTGCCCCCTTCAATGATGGTTAGAATAGCAGGCCCGTGGTGTTCTCCTCAGTGCAAAAAAACAGAATCCAGGCCGACCAATTAGGACCAACTGGGCCTCGCCTCAGGAGTGGGGGTGGGAGTTGAGAAGAAGTTACTAGGCGAGTGGTGGGGGGCCCGATCATTTCTAGTTACACCACTGATGTGTGTGTGTGTATATATATAATAACACAGAAAATCCGCGGCACTCCTTGAAGTAAAAAATGTGCAATTTATTCACACAGGTCAGAAAAGACAACGTTTCGGTTCTCTCACAGAACCTTTTTCAAGTCACCTGACTTGAAAAAGGTTCTGTGAGAGAACCGAAACGTTGTCTTTTCTGACATGTGTGAATAAATTGCACATTTTTTACTTCAAGGAGTGCCGCGGATTTTCTGTGTTGTTTATCCGGTCCTGTATCGAGGGATCACTGCGGGCACCGCTACAGCTGCATATTGAGGAGTGCTGCCTGACCTTTTTCATGGATATATATATATAAGCGCATGTCAAAAGCTGCAGTTCTCCAGCTATTGCAAAACTACAAGGCCCAGCATGCCTGCCATCCGCTGGTTGGAGACTCTACATGCATCGGCATTTCCATAAATAACGCATATGATAAGAGTCAGCTCGTCCTGAACTCCACTACACACCCGGAGCTTCTAAGGTAGGTCAGTGACGGTAAGTTACCTCATTAGCACTGAGCCGGTAACCATGTCCTGTGTATGAGCTTGCCCATTCACCACGCGCTCGATTAGGTGCACCAATGGTTGCCATAGCTACGCGTGACGTCCAATGTGCGACGGGTTTACGGCAGAGCACGGAGACGCGTCGCCATGGTTGCGGTCGCTAGGCAGTGACGTATCACGCGCTGCCCGCCCATGTTTGATGTGGGCAGAGATCCCAGGTTTTTTGGCGCGACTTCAGTCAGCATAGTTGTAAAGGCAGTTATGGATGGGTGCGGCCTCGGGCGTTATCAGTGCGGTTTCTTCAGCTGCTGTGCCTGGCAATAAACGTCTTCCATGGTGGTTATTTGGTTTCTGTTTTAATGTGAATGCGTGGAAACCCTCGTGTGTGTGTGTGTGTGTTAAGGGGGTAAAAAAAAAAAAAAAGTAAGTGACCCCACCTCGTCAATGGCCTTTTTATTATTATTGGATCTGCCATACTTGAGGTGTGGGGTATCACCCAGCAGGCAATTATCAGGAACCAGCTGTTTCTTCCCAATTAGAGCCGCAAGATTTGGTGGAAAATGATGCCTAGCGCCACATTTGTTACATACCCGCATTGCCACCATTTAGGGGAGCCCAGCCCAAATAGCGGCACCGTTGCCAGCCAGACCTCTGTCCAAAACCGTTTTATTTTTTCACTCCGTTCAATTAGAGTGGCCAGACGTCCGGTTTTCTGACCCCGTCCTCCGTCTGTCTTGCTATTCGGACACCACAATCTGCTGGGTATGAAGGCTTGCTCGTTCACCAGGTGATCGGAGGCGCCTTTTACACATGTTCGTAGTATCGGTCCGCATCCAGTCTGCCTTTTTTGCGTATCGGACCCATTAATTTCCATAGGGCCACAATAGATGCGGACAGCACACCATTTGATGTCCTCATCTGCACATCTGTTCCTCGGCCGTGCACCCTTCACACATCCGTAGTGTATTGCGGACAAGAATAGGGCATGTTCTATATTTTTTTTGCTGTCCGCATCCATTCCTGCCTCATAGAGAATGAATGGGTCCGCCGCCCCCGTTCTAGATAATTGCTGAACGGGTGCGGACACGTTCTACGGATGTGTGAATGGTAGCACACGAATGTATTTTCTTTCCGTGTCTATTTTTTTTATTTATTTTTGCGGACCGTATGCGGAACCACTCACTTCAATGGGTCAGCAAAAAAAATGAAGTTACTCCGTGTACATTCCATTTCCGTTCCACAAAAAAAAAAAATAGAACATTACGGACAAGGATTGTACTGTTCTATAAAATGCGGAATGCACACGAATGTCATCCCTATTTTTTTGCTGATCCGTTTTTTGCGGACTGCAAAATACATACAGTCGTGTGCATGAGGCCTAAATAAAAAGTCCTGTTGTCCATTTTACTGACAGGTGTAGGCATTTCTAACAGAGAGCAGGACGTACCGATCCACAGAATGCGGAACACGCGGCCGATATCCGTGTTTTGCGGATCTACAACTTGCGGACCACAAAAACTCATATGGCCGTGTGCATGAGGCTTTACACGGTAATTACTGGGAACAAGGGGCTTTTAAAGGGGTTGTCCACCTTTTTGCTGGGCAGTTTTTCAGACCCCCAGTGTGGCCAGATCCGTGATGATGAGGATACTTGCCTGATATCCTCCACCAGGCCCCAGCTCCATTGCTCCCCCTCATGCCTACTGGTCTTCTAGCTACCCGCATCATCATCCTGTGTCTGGAAGTGGCCCTCTCCCCACTCAGGACACATGCCTACGACATATGAGGGACGGCTGACTGCTGAAAGAGCTATCTGGCGGTTTTTATGCCGTTTTATATGGATCCAGCAGGAAGAAGAAGTAAAAGTCCTCGCTTTATATTTCTCGTGGCTTTTGAATCTACTTCTGTCTTTGGAAGCACCACGTAATCTGCACATAAAGGCCTTACAGGAAAAGGCGGCTGAACGCTGTTCGGACGACCCATCGGTGCCCGTTTGTTCTCTAGAGTTGGCGCTGTGGCATTGGGCATTATGTGTGTAGACGTCTAATGTTTCTCGTTGATGTCCTGCTGTCTATTTTTATCAAGCAGCTCTGTGGTGGAGGCCACATCTCAGAGGTCAGGATCTTAAAATATCCCCTAAAGACTCTGTCCCGGAGAACACTGGAGTCAGTGGCGTGTTCCCAGGACCTGGAAGAAGTTGTCTTTCCGTTTTTTTTATGACTGTAGCCTCAAGATATTATTATACTGTGACTTGGGAGACATGGCAGAGCTGTATAAAGTGACAGATTCCTTAATGATCAGCAATGCCAGAGCCGCCTGCAAGAAGGATCTTCTCATAGCGGAAGGAGTGACTTGCTGCATCAACGTTTCCAGGAGGCAGCCGTTCCCGGATTTCGAGGTCCGTACCCTCCGTGTCCCCGTGGTCGATGATCCGCTGCAGAACCTCTCCCTTCATTTTGACCAGTGTGTGGAGCTGATAGACAGTACTATAAAAAGTGGCGGGAAGTGCCTGGTCTACTGCAAACATGGGCGTAGTCGTTCTGCCACCATCTGCATTGCCTACCTAATAAAACACTGGAATATGTCACTTGAGGACGCATTTCAGGTAATAGCAATCTCATGGTTATCTGTCCTGGGATGAGAGTCCACCAGTCATTGCCCTAACTGAATCAGACGGCTGCATCACCTGACATCGAGGTGACTCATGGCAAGGAGATCACTTCTGTCTCATGCGGAGAGCTCACTTCTCTTGGAATATACGTAGGGAACTGCATGCATAAATAGCGATTCCATAATATAATGTTAAAGGGATTGTCCAGGATTAGAACCTAGGTTCTGCTTTTTTGACCAGAAATAGTGCCACACTTGTCTGATGGCTGTATGTGGTATTGCAGCTCAGCCTCTTTATATAAAATGCACTGGGACAGATTTACTAATCCTATAGACCAGGGATGCCCAACTTGCAGCCCTCCAGCTGTTGCGAAACTACAACTCCCAGTATGCCTGGACAGTCTACTGCTATTTGGGCATGCTGGGAGTTGTAGTTTTGAGACAGCTGGAGGGCCGCAGGTTGGGCATTGCTGCTGTAGATGGTGTAAGCTTAGACCTGCACCAGATTTATCACAGGGGCGCAGGCATAGACACTTTTGCTAAGCTCTATACCACCATGTTATTGGCTTAAGTTTGAGACCACATTTTACAGCAGAATTGTGGCGTGATTTGGCACTAAACGTCAAACGTTAGGCCACAGTCTCGGTGCCATTTTCTAAGAAGACTAGCCGTAATCAAAGAAACTGAATATAATGTGGAGGACTATCCTCAGGATAGATCATCGGTATCAGATCGGCGGGGTCTGATTTCTTAAACCCCAGCCAATCAGCGGTATGAAGAGGCGGCTGCAGCGTTATCAGACCTCCGGCGAGTGCAGCAGCCTCTTCACAACTTACCAAGCACAGCGCCGTCCACTGTATAGTCCATTCACTTGAGCTGCACCTGGGCGACATGACTGATGTATGGTGACGTCACCGGCCTAGAAAGGGTCATAAGCACTCTTGGAGCGTGGCGACCTATTTGAACAGCTGATTGGCAGGGGTGCCAGGAGTCAGTCCCTTGCTAATCTTATTTTGATGACCTATATCCTAGGGTTTGGCAACCTGCACCACTCCAGCTGTTGTGAAACTACAACTCCCAGCCTCTATACTTGCTCTACTCTTCTCAGAACTCTCATAGAAATAAATGGAGCATGCTGGGAATTGTATTTCCACAACATTAATGTGCATAGACCCATGAACCTGAGATCCATCTACAACATGCACATCATTTTTATTTATTTTTATTCATTTTTATGTATTCTGTATTTTATATTTTTGTACTGTATATTGTATATTTATTATTCATCAATTATTGTATATGCATGCAAGTATCTTTTTGGGTTTACAGAAAGGATCGGGTGAGTGCAATCTGCAAATTATTTGCAGTTGCAAAATCCGGAATCCAGACCAGATATTCTATCAAGCCCAATAAGGGGATATAAAGACATGTCCAGCCTGTCTCCATCCAGCATTTCACATTTGCCTACTGAGGAAGGAACTACGGTTCCGAAACGCGTCTAGTGTGAACTAGTGTGAACTGGACCCAGCTAGTGGTGCGTTATTTACAGCTTAAAGGACTTTTTGTTCATTTCATCTGGAGCCATTCTAAAAAGGGTGAGCACAGTGGACTGACCTATATCAATTGGTGCACTATCGTTCGGCGTTTCCATTGAATAAGAATTGAACCCTGCACCGGCGCGGCTCTGCTACATCGATTTCCGCTACTTCGACCGGTGCAGGTGGATGACATCATTGACCAAGAAACCATTCTCTGGTCTGGTCACGTGAGACGCCGAGAAGAACAAGCCGAGTGACTACCTCGTGGCAGGAGGTAGGAAACTAACGCCAATTGAAAGGGGTCTAACCGTAGCATTAAGTAATGTTCGGATGTGAAGACCATGTACCAGTGACCGCAAACTGAACAATCTTTGAACAACTTGTGTTCAGATTACCGGCAAATTAACATACAACTATCTGAACATTTGAGAGATCTAAGTATATAACGTTGCAGACAGACACCACGTAAGAGGTCACATTTGGAGTACCCCTGTCATTTAGGTATATGCGTGAGCTCCGCGTTTAAAGTACCTATATAACCAAGCTGATATGTTGACATGCAATTAGGATATGTATACTAATTTAATATTTTAGCAGGTAAATCAATTTAAATAATTGTAATAAATGCAAAAATACTGTGAGCCAGTCTGATTGCTTTTTTATATTTCCACAACAGCTGGAGTCCCGCAGGTTGCCCACCCCTAATTCCTGAGGATAGGACATCAATATCAAATTACTGCATAAGGCCTCCTGCACACAACAGTATTTTTTAAAGTCCCGCAAAACGTGGTTCCGTTGTACCGTGATCCGTGCCCGTTTTTTTCTTCCGTGGGTCTTCCGTGATTTTTGGAGGATCCACGGACATGAAAAATGAAAAAAAAATCTAAGTAAAGTTTGCCATTGAAATGATAGGAAAAAACGGACGCGGATCACGGACGCAGATGACAATCTTGTGTGCATCCATGATTTTTCACGGACCCATTGACTTGAATGGGTCCGTGAACCGTTGGCCGTGAAAAAAATAGGACAGGTCATATTTTTTTCACGGCCAGGAAACACGGATCACGGATGCGGCTGCCAAACGGTGCAGTTTCCGATTTTTCCACGGACCCATTGAAAGTCAATGGGGCCGCAGAAAAACACGTTAAACGGGACAACGGCCACGGGTGCACACAACAGTCGTGTGCATGAGGCCTAACTTTGTTAACTTATGTGTTTAATATATATATATATATATATATATAAATTGTCAGTTAAAACCACATTGTGACACATACTATATTATCTGATACTAGATTATTATTTTTTTATTCTATTTTCTGAACAGACATCTTGCCTGAACTGTTTTTACCAGCATTTAGAAATATGCTTTACAGCAGCCACCATGGGCCATGGACACTATGGTCTGGAGGGGACCCCATTGACTTCTATGGGAGAGTTTTCTAGGCATTCTCTGTGATCTGTGCAGAGGTCAGGAGGGAGTAGATAAGCTGTGATATCGCCTAGTGTGAATGGTGGATCCTGTGTTCTGTGTATAGAGGTGTTATTGATATTAGAGGTCTGATATTGATGTCCTTTTCTAAAGACAGGCCAACAATCAGTACGTCCTGGAAAACTCCTTTAAAGTTAAATTTCCTCACAAACTTTTAGTTAATTGATTGTATGTAAGAAAAGTTTAGAAGCCTATGTCGTCAATCTGGTAGTAATGCCTTGGACAGGTCTGGAATATACTCTGTAGAATCTCATTTAAATATACTATTTGTTCTCTTGCAGATGGTTAAAGCAGTAAGACCGTCCGTAGAACCGAATGCAGGGTTCTGGTCCCAGTTGGAATCATATGAAAAATCTATACAGCTGAAGCATTGAGTCCACACTTGTTTTCCAGCATGAACTAGCATGAAATTCCTACATTTGAGGGTCTGCACAACCAGGGACACCAACCACTGTGAGAAGACGTAAAGGACCACCGTCCTAGCCCAGAAATATTACTACAGAGAACATCAAGGAAATTATTTAGTCTACTACATATGAGTAGTGTCCTTCAAAAAAGTTAGGCTACTTTCACACTAGTGTTGTTTGAATCCGGCGTTCAATTCCGTCAACAGAACTGCCCGCCGGATCCGGAAAAAATGTGTGAAAACTGATTACATTTGAATCCTGATCAGGATTTTGATCACAATAAAAAAAAATGCTGATCCGCCATTTATGGACTTTAACTTTTTTTTTCAAATTTTTCAGGTTTAACATGCAAAACCCGGATCCGTTTTGACGGAACACACGCCGTTAATGCAAGTCAAAGGGAAAAAGGCCGGATTCGGCGTTCAGTCAAAGTGTTCCGGATTTTTGGCCGGAGGTAAAAATACAACATGCTACGGTTTTCTGAAAAGCCTGATCAGTCAAAAAGACTGAACTGAAGACATCCTGATGCATCCTGAACGGATTGCTCTCCATTCAGAATGCATGGGGATAAAACTGATCAGTTATTTTCCGGATTTGAGCCCCTAGGACGGAACTCGGCATGAAAAGAAAAACGCTAGTGTGAAAGTACCTTTAACGCTGGGTTCAGACCTGAGCGTTCGGAAACGAGCGCTCTGTATGCGCGATTGTACGGGCGTTTACAATCGCGCATACAGAGATTGGCGTTCACACATTGTCGCGCGTTCCCGAATTTCTATGTGCGGGAACGCGCGACAAACGCCCAAAAAAAAGCTCAAGCACTTGTTTGAGCGTCGGGCGTTTTACAGCGCGATCGTACGCGCTGTAAAACGCCCAGGTGAGAACCATTCCCATAGGGAATCATTGGTTTTCACGTGTTGAGCGTTTTACAGCGCGTTTGAATGCGCTGTAAAACGCTCAGGTGTGAACCCAGCGTCAAAGCTACAGTATGTATACCTTCGGGGGCATTTTTTATGATTGCATTATTTATGCATTTTACTTATTTTTGGCTAAAAATAATTTTTTTAATTGGTCGTTATTAAAAAATATTCAGCTGTTTAGGAGATACAAGGGTTAAAAATCAGTCTGTTTGCACGCTGCCACAGTCTGTCTTCTTTGAATCCTGTCATCTGAAGGCTCATGTGTAGCTCTTATGTCTGATCTCCTGACCACATAAACACTTATGTGAGACACATTCGTATTAGTTTGATAAGAATTGAGCTGTAATAAGTGGTTAGAAGATCAGAGATAAGAGCTGTCGGATGACTCGATTCAAAGAAAAAGGACTGACAGATTGCAAACAGACTGATTTTTAACCCTTGTAGCCCATTTTTTTTTTAAGACCAAGTGAAAAAATGAGGATTGTCTAATACTTTTTAAAGGGGTATTCCCATCTGAGACAATGGGGGCATATCAGAAGCACCTCTGGGACCCGCACCTACACCGAGAACGGAGTGGGCAAGGTGGTGGCCATACCAATTGCTTTCCCCATAGTAGTGAAAGGGAGCACACCGCGCTTGCGCGGCTACCACTCCGATTCATTTCTATGAGGCCGACGGAAGTAGCCGAGCCAGCGGTCGGCTATTTTCCGTGGTGTCATAGAAATGAATGTAGGGTGGCTGCACGTGTGCAATGCGCCCTCCACAACTTTCGGGGCCCCCGTTCTTCTTGTAGGTGCGGGTCCCAGAGGTGGGACCCTCCCCCATCAGACAATGGGGGCATATCCTAGCGATATGCCCCCATTGTCTGAGATGGGGAAACCCCTTGAAGGTCAGCATTTTTTTTTTTTAGCAGTCAGCGCAGAGATTCTCTTTCAGCAACTTCAATTACTGCTTCTGGTCAGGAACCATTGCACATTGGTGGTATCTCAGCTAAAGTTTCCCCTTTTTCAGACTGCATGGACTTTAGTTTTTTATTGCTAACAGTTTGGCACTATAGTACAACTTTATAATTTAATCACTTACACAGCTTTATTTTTATACAATAGTATATTATGTTATATTATGGGTCCCGCATTTGAACCCATGTTTACATTGTACGTAATTTGAATTTGAACATTTTATTGATACAATTAAATGATACTCTTTTGTTGAGTCCGTTTTTGATGGTTTTTTTTATTCATGTTTTTAGAAGCTCTCAGGGATATCCTGCTTCTGACTCTCTCCCCTATTGGTTAACTGTATATTTAGTACTATACACATCCGCAACACCTATGGTCACACTCACAAAATGGGGAACAGCCTGCCGGATCTCTTTGCATTCTGGCATTGCCGGAAGCTTGTGAGTCTCTGTTTGGCCCGATTAAGGCCTCATGCACACGACCGTTGTGTGCATCCGTGGCCGTTGTGCCGTTTTCCGTTTTTTTTCGCGGACCCATTGACTTTCATGATGGGAGGCCGCACACTGCCACCAATATTGTTACTGCTATAGAGAGAGGGGGGGCGATGGTGGGCGCACACTGTGCCACCAACGATTTATTACAATAGAGGGGGGGGGGGCGATGGTGGGCGCACACTGTGCCACCAACGATTTATAACAATAGAGGGAGGAAGGGGGGGCCCGATGGTGGGCGCACACTGTGCCACCAACGATATTCAAACTGGGGAGGGGGGGGTCTGCCCCCTGCTGCCTGGCAGCCCTGATCTCTTACAGGGGAATATGATAGTACAATTAACCCCTTCAGGTGCGGCACCTGAGGAGTTAATTGTGCTGATCACGGCCCCCTGTAAGAGATCGGGTGCTGCCAGGCAGCAGGGGGCAGTCATGTACACAGGTTTTCAGTATATTCTAACCTGAAGCGTCCCCATCACCATGGGAACGCCTCTGTGTTAGAATATACTGTCGGAAATAAGTTTCACGATGTAGCTCATATCCGACAGTATATTCTAACATAGAGGCGTTCCCATGGTGATGGGGACGCTTCAAGTTATGTTCGGGTGTCCGCCTGGCCGTGCGGAGGCAAGCGGATCAGTCCAGACTTACAATGTAAGTCAATGGGGACGGATCCGTTTGAAGATGACACACTGTGGCTCAATTTTCAAACGGATCCGTCCCCCATTGACTTTCAATGTAAAGTCTGGACGGATCCGTCTGAGGCTACTTTCACACTTAGAAATGTTTTAACAATATAATGCAGACGGATCCGCTCTGAACGGAGCCACCGTCTGCATTATATGAACGCAAGTGTGAAAGTAAAGGGACTCCTGACTTTACATTGAAAGTCAATGGGGACGGATCCGTTTGCAATTGCACCATATTGTGTCAACGTCAAACGGATCCGTCCCCATTGACTTGCATTGTAATTCAGGACGGATCTGTTTGGCTCCGCACGGCCAGGCGGACACCAAAACGACTTTTTTTTCATGTCCGTGGATCCTCCAAAAATCAAGGAAGACCCACGGACGAAAAAACGGTCACGGATCACGGACCCACGGACCCCGTTTTTGCGGACCGTGAAAAAAAACTGTTGTGTGCATGAGGCCTAACTATAATGGGGACCGGCAGAGATCTGTTCGCATTCCGGCAAATATGGCGAGAATTGACCTGATGAAAAACGCTGTGCCAAAAACTATGGGGGGTATTTATCAAGCCCTGCAGAATATTGTCTTTTAAAAAAAACTGCAAAATAAGGGATTTTCCGACTTAAGAATGTCACTTTTTGAACCACTCACTCCAGTTTTGAAAAGTAGGTGGAAAAGTGGGCCTGGTTAGCTACTGTATGTTAATTAATTTTACTCCAGATTTATCACTGGGACATCTATAAAAAGTTGCAAAAAAAAGCCACTCCAGTAGGATGGTGGTGCAGAAAACTGAAGTAGCATTTGTAGACAAGTGTTAGGCCCCTTGCAGACAAGTGTGTCCGGATTAGGTTGGGATGCGTTGCAGATGCGTTCAGTGACACCTGCGCGATTTTGCAAGCAAGTCCATTCAGTTTTGTTTGCGATGGTGTTCAGTTTTCATCACGTGGGTGCAATGCGATTTAATGCATTTTGGACGCGCGTAATAAAAAACGGAACATCTCTTACCAACCATCAGTGAAAAATGCATCGCATCCGCACTTGCTTGCGGATGAGATGCGATTTTCACGCAGCCCCATTCACTTCTATGGGGCCAGCGTTGTGTGAAAATCGCAGAATATAGAACAAGCTCATGTACACAGCCCCATTGAAATGAATAGGTCCAGATTGCACCCACGCGGGTGCAATACTCGCTCGTGTGATTAGGTACAGGCCTCCTCATAAATGAGGTGTCTCCTCCAGCAGTCCATGCATTTAGGCTGAAACCACAACAGCTCCGAGCTGCCCTAGATTTCAGTCTTCTTTTATGCCAAAAAACTGCGTTCTGGCCCCATTCGCTCCTCGCCCTCGTCACACCTTCTTTTTGGGATAGAAACACTATTTTTCATCTAGATTTAGGGACAGTAAGGTTTAAAAACGCGAGGTTTGCGACTCTTATGCCAGGAAACTGCCATGGGGAATGATACATTTTCCCCAATGTGCGTCATTTGATAAATTTGGTGCAAAGTGCTCCAGTACAGACTCCAGGAAAACTGTCTTCAAATATTCCCCTCCCTAATTCCCCCCTATATTCAGTATCGTGAACAGAGGTCGCAATAACGCCTGTACAAGTGTCATGGATGCCTGTTCAGGCCATTTTACTCCCTGGAAAGCCTAAGGCCTCTTTCACACGAGCGTGACGGATTAGGTCCGGATGCGTTCAGTGAAACTCGCACCATTTTGCAAGCAAGTTCAGTCAGTTTTGTCTGCAATTGCGTTCAGTTTTTTCCGTGCAGGCGCAATGCGTTTTGATGCGTTTTTCACGCACGTGATAAAAAAACTGAAGGCTTACAAACTTCTCCTAGCAACCATCAGTGAAAAACACATTGCATCAGCACTTGCTTGCAGATGCAATGCGTTTTTCACTAAAGCCCCATTCACTTCTATGGAGCCAGGGCTGCGTGAAAAACGCAGACTATGGCCTCATGCACACGACCGTTTTTTTTTAAGGTCCGCAAAAACGGGGTCCGTAGGTCCGTGACCGTTTTTTCGTCCGTGGGTCTTCCTTGTTTTTTGGAGGATCCACGGACATGAAAAATGAAAAAAAAAAAAATCTAAGTCAAGTTTACCATTGAAATGATAGGAAAAAACGGACACGGATCACGGACACGGATGACAATCTTGTGTGCATCCGTGATTTTTCACGGACCCATTGACTTGAATGGGTCCGTGAACCGTTGGCCGTGAAAAAAATAGGACAGGTCCTATTTTTTTCACGGCCAGGAAACACGGATCACGGATGCGGCTGCCAAACGGTGCATTTTCCGATTTTTTTTTTTTTTCCCCTTGGACCCATTGAAAGTCATTGGGTCAGCGAAAAAAAACTGAAAACGGCACAACGGCCACGGATGCACACAACGGTCGTGTGCATGAGGCCTATAGAACAGGCTGCGTTCACATCACGCATTGCACACGTGTGGGAAAACTCTCATGTGAAAGGGGCCTAAGACGTACTAATACGCCTTAGACTTTTCCCCTACATTCAGCAGCACAGGGAACGGCACGGGCAGCGCAGCGATGCTGCCTGTGCCTGAAATGACCAATAGTAAATCTCTATACAGTAAGGAGCTTTGCTATTTGATGGTTTGGGCGGGTGCTGGAGCGATACAGGCCCTGCAGCAGGGGAAGCCGGCAGGAGCTGGAAGGATGAGGGGCCGGCTCCCGGGAGTTTCTACAGTAAGGAGAGCATGCGCGTTGCACAAGGACCCCGGAAAACATGGCGGCGGAGGAGCTGAAGAGGACTCCTCAGAGGTGACAAACAGCCCCGGACATCAAGGTGACAGCAGTGTGTAGTGCAGTGTGTGATCATTACACATGTATACATCACATACTGCACTACATACATCACACACATGTATACATCACATACTGCACTACATACATCACACACTGCACTACATACATCACATACTGCACTACATACATCACACACATGTATACACTGCACTACATACATCACGCACATGTATACATCACGCACTGCACTACATACATCACACACATGTATACATCACGCACTGCACTACATACATCACACACATGTATACATCACATACTGCACTACATACATCACGCACTACATACATCACACACATGTATACATCACGCACATGTATGCATCACATACTGCACTACATACATCACACACATGTATACATCACATACTGCACTACATACATCACGCACTGCACTACATACATCACACACATGCATACATCACGCACTGCACTACATCCATACATCACACACATGTATACATCACATACTGCACTACATATATCACACACTGAACTACATACATCACACACATGTATACATCACACACATGTATACATCACGCACTGCACTACATCCATCCATCACACACATGTATACATCACATGCATGTAATGTAGTGCGCTGTGTAGTGAATGCAGGCAGGCTATTATAGCCAAGTGTTAAAGTACAGGGTTAATTCCGCTATATTGGACTGGACTTTATCACTTGGATATAATTGCCTGATGGTATTTAGCAATGGTCCCCTGCAGAAATACCCACCTCTTAGGCCCCGTTCACACCACCACTATTTCTGTTGTTCTGCTCCGTTAGATGAGCAGTGCAACAAAAATAACAGAAGTGCTGGATCGGGCATGTAAGCCTGGGTTTTTGTCATACTTTCCACATACACAAAAACCGTATACCGTACATTAACGGACGCCTCAGATGCTTTTTTATCCAGAACTCTGCAGGATGGGAAAGTGTAGTATACCACATTTTTCCATCCTACAAGGTTCAGCAAAAAAACATTAAGGCTAAGTTTTATTTTTTTACAACAGAACTCTGGTGACGGATGCAACAGTATGGCATCTGTCTGAGGCGTCTGATAATATACATTTAATGTACACCAAAAAAGTATATAACAAAAATGTGATGTGAGCCCGGCCTAACGGACAGGGAAGAAGCTGAACAGACTCCGCCAACTATGAAGGAGACCGTTCAGTTTCTGTTCACAAGCTTTTTTTTTTTTTTTTGTACCAGACAAAAAAGTGCTGCATACAAGTCTGGTCTTTTGAGAGAATCTGCAACAGAGGCTCCAAACGCGGCCTCCAACGCAGATGTGAACAAGCGCAGGCCTACCTATTATGTATTTGTATTACTGCAGCTTTCGTACTCCTGCTCGGGTAAAAATACTCCTCAAAAATGGTCAGAGGAGTATTCTTAAGCCTCATTCACACGTCAGTGTTTTCCATCAGTGATTGTGCGCCAAAACCAGGACTGGAGCCTCCACAGGACATAAAGTATAATGGAAAGTTCTCCACCTGTTCTGTGTTTTTACGGCCGCACCTGGTTTTGGCTCAAAATTACTGATGGAAAATCACTGACCAAACCCTTATGTGTGAATGAGGCATTACTCTTCTGGAAAAAACGTAGCGCGACCTCTGACAGTGAACATGAAACACATAGTTGCCCATAGCCACAAATCAGATTCCACCTTTCATTTTGGACTGCTCCTTTGGAAAATGAAAGGAGGAATCTGATTGGTTGCTATGGACAACTAAGCCAGTTCTACTTTACACCAGTTTGATAAATGACCCCCATTTACTTCAGGATGATCTCTGCTTCAAATTCAGCATTTACAAATGAAAATCCTATGAGAAGTTGATTATTCATGACAAGTAAAGACGCCGATCAAAGTCACTCATCTCCATTAGAACTTTTACTGGCCCTCAATATGCACAATGTCACACAACTACAGAAAAGTCAACATGTACAAAACCAAGTCCTAACATACTGAGTGGTCGTCACCATTCGCCTCTGAACATAATGGGGTGCACTAAAAACAAAAAACAACACAATAGATCCGCATATGAAAAAGATCAGTATAAAACGATTGAATGTGGCTCCTGCGGGCGACTCCTGGTCCCGGCCTAGACGTAAGCTCTTGCAGTCGAGGTTTCTCTCATCTCTTTGAACTGTGTGAACTCGTTGTCAGGTGCCTTGTACGTATAGACACTGCAAGAGAGAGAAAATGCTTCCATTACAGGTTACCAGGGTGTAGACGTGGCGGAAGAAGTGTAAGGCCTCATGCACACCGCCGTCCTTTACTGTACCTACTTGTATGTATGGCTAGATACGGAGGCATACAGTCAGATTCATACAGGAAAAACATGGCGTGTGCCTAGTTGTATTTTCCCCTAGAAGCAGTACTATTATAGGTGAATAGCGCAGTTCATCTGGCACCTAATGGAGCCTTTACAGCAGCACACGGAGGCTATACGTCAGTCCACTGCTGTAAGGGTAAATGCACACGATCAGGATTGCGCGCGGATTTTCCAAGTGGATTTGCATGCGGAAAATCCGCACCGTAGGTCATGTACATTGTATTCTATTAGAATTAAAAATTCTCATGCACACAGTGCGGATTTTAAAATCTGCAGCATGTCAATTTATTTAGTTTTTTTCCCCCCGTTTACTGGCAGTTTTATTGCGTTCCGTATACGGAACCATTCATTTCAATGGTTCAGCAAAAAAACGGAATGTACATTTTTCCGTTACGTTTAAAGATAGAACATATCCTATTATTGCTTGCAAATCACGTTCCATGGCTCCATTCAAGTCAATGGGTCCACAAAAAAATGGAACACATACGGAAATGCATCCCTATGTCTTCCGCTTCCGTTCCGTTTTTTGCGGAACCATCTATTAAAAATGTTATGTCCAGCCCAATTTTATCAATGTAATTACTGTATACGCCATACGGAAAAACGGAACCGAAACGGAAACAAACAACGGATCCGTGAAAAACGGACGGCAAAACACTAAAAAAAGCCATACGGTTGTGTGCAGGAGGCCTTATCCTGACCGGATTGTCTCCATTCACTTCAATGGGGAGAGTAAAATCCGCACGTAAATCCGCACCAATTTCCATGCGAACACCTGCGGATTTCAGTGCGGATTGTCAGGACATAAATCCTGAATGTGTGCAAATCTGCATTGTGTGCCTGAAAATTTCAAATTCTCATAGAATACAATGTACATGACCTGCGGTGTGAATGTTCCGCATGCAAATCCGCGCAGAAAATCCGCACACAGTCCTGATCGTGTGCATTTAGCCTCAAGCTCCATGTATTTGATTTTTTTTTTTCTTTTTTATAGCAGTCCTATGTAAATTTTCAGTAAATACTTGTATTCCCCATAAAATGCAGTAACAATTATGGAGCATCTTTTCTTCTAACTCTGCCATTCCTGTATTATTCCTCCTAGAAACGGATAACTGGTTGTTACCGTTCTCCTTGTCAATGAGGTGTGCTCCTACACAGTATGACATTGGCAGCACTGATCAGACAGCGTGAGTGTGCAGTGACACACCTCCACCTGATAACACCCAGTCGGCAATGAATTCACAAATTTATATTGGGAATAGCAGAGGAGCAGAACAACATAGATTGTTGTAGAATTGTGGTATCACGAGTAATACAGTACAGGAGGTCCCCCTTAAAAAGAATCTGTTGCCACAAAGACCTAGAGGGCCCCTTAAAATAAGATTAAATTAGCTAACACCATGGAGACTGGATATGGAGCTGAAGGTAACATTACAGGTATAGGGAAGAATGCGGTAAGGATGTTTTCACACGATGTGGACGCATCGCAGCTTCGTGCCGTGATATCACCGCAATGTGTGAATTCAGCCTAAATATACTTCCCACTGTCATTGTGCTGCACATGGTAAGAATAACATACTTCTACAAAAATGCCACCATAGACCTGACACTCTGCACCCTGACGGTTCTTGTACTTACGGTTTTTTAGCCGTTTTCTGCTTTGCCTTGAAAGAACAGCACAAAAGGGAACCACCAATAATAGCCAGCAGAGAGCCAGCCCACCCAATGTATAGTGCAGGGCCGAGTTCATACCTGATCGGGAAATATGGTATTAATATTGTATCTGGTTATTCCGAAAAAAAAAAATGGGGGGAGAGGGGGGAGATTTGTCAAACTGGTGCAAAGTAGAACTGGTTTAGTTGCCCATAGTAACCAATCAGATTCCACCTTTCATCTTTGGAAAATGAAAGTGAAATCTGATTGGTTGCTCTGGGCAACTAAACCAGTTCTACTTTACACCAGTTAAATAGGTAGATAGATAGATAGATAGATAGATAGATATGAGATAGACAGACTAATAAATAGATAGATAGATAGATAGATAGATAGAGCGATAGATAGATAGATAGATAGATAGATATGAGATAGACAGACTAATAGATAGATAGATAGATAGATAGATAGATAGATATGAGATAGACAGACTAATAGATAGATAGATATGAGATAGACAGACTAATAGATAGATAGATATGAGATAGACAGACTAATAAATAGATAGATAGATAGATATATAGATAGATATGAGATAGACAGACTAATAGATAGATAGATAGAGCGATAGATAGATATATAGATAGATATGAGATAGACAGACTAATAGATAGATAGATAGATAGATAGATATGAGATAGACAGACTAATAGATAGATAGATAGATATGAGATAGACAGACTAATAAATAGATAGATAGATAGATATATAGATAGATATGAGATAGACAGACTAATAGATAGACTGATAGATAGATAGATAGATAGATATGAGATAGACAGACTAATAGATAGATAGATAGATATGAGATAGACAGACTAATAGATAGATAGATAGATAGATAGATATGAGATAGACAGACTAATAAATAGATAGATAGACTAATAGATAGATAGATAAATCTATCTATCTATTTATTAGTCTGTCTATCTCATATCTATCTATTAGTCTGTCTATCTCATATCTATCTATCAGTCTATCTATTAGTCTGTCTATCTCATATCTATCTATCTATCTATTAGTCTGTCTATCTCATATCTATCTATCTATCTATTAGTCTGTCTATCTCATATCTATCTATCAGTCTATCTATTAGTCTGTCTATCTCATATCTATCTATATATCTATCTATCGCTCTATCTATATATCTATCTATCTATTAGTCTGTCTATCTCATATCTATCTATTAGTCTGTCTATCTCATATCTATCTATCTGTCTATCTATTAGTCTGTCTATCTCATATCTATCTATATATCTATCTATCGCTCTATCTATCTATCTATTAGTCTGTCTAACTCATATCTATCTATCTATCTATCTATCTATCTGTATGTCTGTCTGTCCAATAATATGCCATATGGAAAGGGGCACATTTGGCATTTCTGGGGCCCCAGGCAAAGTTATGTTTTCACTGCTCCTTTGGAAAATGAAAGGTGGAATCTGATTGGTTGCTATGGGTAACTAAACCAGTTCTACTTTACACCTTTTTGATCTATCTGTCTGTCTTGGGGCCCCATTTCACCACTAAGCGCCGCCCATCAGCCTGCTAAGCTCTATCTATCAGTCTGTCTGTCTAATAATATGCCATATGGGAAGGGGCACATTTGGCATTTCTGGGGCCCCAAGCAAAGTTATGTCTTGGGGCCCCCGTTTTACCACTAAGCTCCCCCCACCCCCGATCTTTGGGGCCTCAAGCATTTAGCTTATTTTGCATTGTGGTATATGGATATGGGTTATCATAATGAGACGAGTCCTTTATTCCTCACTGGATTGATAAATAATGTAATTGTAATATAACAGAAAACAATATTATTAATATACTATAAAACACACTCACTTTATTCCACCATAGAGACTGTCATAAAACTGCTGAGTGATGGTGGCCGCGTACCAGGATACTGGCACCACACAACACAGTCCTGTATAGGATGAAAATGGATTACACAGCGTCAGATTATGGCCTTGTATGCGCGGCACAAATATACGGTATAATGTATTTTATTATATACATTGAGATTTAGGATTGTGTTCAGTGTTGGGTCTAGCAGTGCACATCTCTTTGTACAGAATACGGTAAACTAAAAAGAAAGGGCCTATTGGCTTATAGACTTACAGACAGAAAAGTACGGGACCACCATCACGACCGTATCTTCAAGTCCAGAGGAAAGAGAGCTGAGTGCTCTAACAATTCCCGGATCTCGCTACTTCAGATAACTGTACTACACTTCCTAGACTGGAAACCGCAGAAGCAAGGTCCATGCAGACCCTGAACAAGCAGAACACCTGAGATTTCAGCTCTGCAACCAATAGACTCGCGACTACAGCTCTGGGCTAAAACACATGCTGTAATTCAGGATAAGTGCAATGTAAGCAGAGCTGAACATACAACGATGAAGAAAGTGTGGATCAAACGGCCTAACTAATTTAAGACATACGTGTGCGCTTGGCAAAGTCAGCCATAGGAATACAGCAGAAGTTGGGGGCTTTAAATATGGAGTCTGCTTGGTTGCGTAGTGAGCACTATAGCTGAATGGTAACCGCTGTGTTATACAGCAGTCACCTGCCTTCAATATACATGAATGAAGATGACTCCAATTACAGACATTTGACAACAAAGCTCCTATTGAGCCCTGCATGTGGCATTGCTTAGAGGGGTTGTCTCACTTAAGCAAGTGGCATTTATCATGTACAGAAAGTTAATACAAGCCACTTACTAATGTATTGTGATTGTCCATATTGCTTCCTTTGCTGGCTGGATTCATTTTTCCATCACATTATACACTGCTCATTTCCATGGTTACGACCACCCTGTAATCCATCAGCCGTGGCCGTGCTTGCACACTATAGGAAAAAGTGCCAGCCTCTCTGGTGGCCGGGACCATGGGATCTCATCTAGGCTGGTACTTTTTTCTGCAGTGTGCAAGCACGACCACTACTGCTGGATTGCATGGTGGTTATAACCAAGGAAACGAGCAGTGTATAATGTGATGGGAAAATGAATCCAGCCAGCAAAGGAAGCAATATGGACAATCACAATACATCAGTAAGTGTCTTGTATTAACTTTCTCTACATAATAAATATTATTTGCTGAAGTGACACAACTGCTTCAATAGGGGAATTGCGAGTTTTACCATAGACTGCAATAGTAATCCACTGCAGTCTATGGTCTATTAGGTCACCTAGGGGGACTAAAAGAGGAAATACATTTACAAACTATAAACATTATAAAGTATTTATCCTTTATGGTGATGGCTACAATGGAAACAAAATCAAATAACCAAATCATTCTTTTGTGTTCGTTTTGTCGCCCAAGAATCAACCAATCAATGAAAACAGGGTCTTTAACACCGCTCCATAGACAGAAATATAAAAAAATCGGAATATGGTGATGCAAAGACTTTTTTCAAAGGGTTTTATTTTTTTTAAACGCATAAAAACATAACAGAAAGTACATCAACTTGGTATCGGTGTAATCGTAGTGACCTTCAGAATAAAGATAACGTGTCATTTTTACTGCCTAGTGAAAGCAGTGAATATTAAACCCATAAAACTGTGGCGGGAATGCAGCTATTTTCCATTCCTATTCAGGGATCTTTCAGTGGAATCTAAAATGGTGCCATTAGAAAATGCAACCTGTCCCGCAAAAACAAGCCCTCCTATGGTAATGTCAACCAAAAAGTAAAAATCAGCGAAAGCAAGGAAGATAAAAAATTAAAATTGGCCGCATCCTTTAAGGGGTTGTCTGGGGATGTGAAAAAAACACCTACTTTTTTCTCCCAGAATCAGCGCCACTCTTCTGCGTGTCCCATAACTTATTCTCACGTCATATAAACTGAAAGTTTTTTGTTTTTGTTTCCTATTCTCCTATTCTATTCCGTATTTATTAAGAATTATTCAGCTCTGTTTACCTGGCAGTGGCCGCATCCAGCACGTAAATCACTCAGGAAGTCAGCAATGTCTGTTCTTTCCTGCAAAGTCTCATTTGTGGATAATCTGTAATTTATAGCACTGTCGTCGGCTCAAGCTAAAATCAATCCTAAAGCATTCATAAACCGAAAGCAGTTCTCGGAGCCGGGATGACGGACAGACTACAGGAGACATAAATTATCTGCTCTCTACTTTTAGGATAAACCTTCCTGAATGTTTTCTTTGGAACAAATAAAAAAAACTAACAGAAAACTAAATTCTTGGAGGTCCAGAGCACTCCATCCAAAATGGTCAAATAACATAAAAACGCAATAATCCGACACAGAATCTAATTGTTTGACATTGTAAGTCAGGACGGATCCGTTCGGCTCCCCACTGCACCGTTTTGGTGTCCGCCTCCAGAGCGGAATGGAGGCAGAACGGAGCCAAACTGATGCATTCTGAACCGATCTGCATCCATTCAGAATGCATTGGGGCTAAACTGATCCGTTTGGGGCCGCTTGTGAGAGCCCTGAAACGGATCTCACAGGCGGACCCTGAAACGCAAGTGTGAAAGAAGCCTTAGGCAGCAATGACTTTCAGTATAACAGTTCTATGCAAATGTTCCCCCGAGGAAGTGTTTCTATTTTCTTCTTAAAGGGGTATTCCAGTTCTAACAAGTTATCCCCTGCACAGGATAAGAACTAATTATCGGATTGGTGGGGGTCCTACTGATAGAGATGTGTGAATATCTGTCACGGCTGAGGATGGGGAAAACCCTCAGCCGTGCAATGCCAGATGATGTTGGTCGCTGCTCGGCCAGGACGAGAGAATTAGGGAGCAGGTCACCTCCTAACGCGTCCCTAACACTGACCCTGACTCCTAGCCATATGAGCCAACCCTTGATGGTAGGAGGGCTCATACACCGGAACCTAATAGTCCCTGCTAGCCCTCAGGGTGGCCCTGAACTAGGAGCAGGGTAAGACGACCTGTTCTTTCTGGACACAGAGGAACAGGAGTCGTACTGGCCAAGCTGCAAGGAGATGGGGCAACATAAACAGATGTATGGATATGGCAGGAGAACTACTCTTGTTCACACCTACCTGCCACAGCCTTGCTGACTGGATCCCGTGCTCACAAGCTGATGTCCAGACCAAACATAAATGGACACAGCAAACACACATACACACACAGGAACCCAGATCCATAGCTGCATTAAACATGAAAGGAAAACATCAACTTAACATCACATATAAACATTTTATGACCACAAGGGTAGCCCTCACTGGCAGATGGTATTAGAGACCAGGAGGGTGCCTCCAGCTTACTACAAGGCTGGAGTACCCCTCAGACTACTGATCTTAACTGAGGCTTTATAGACCATGTAGACACACCCAGTGTTCACACACACAGACGGGAATTAACCCTTCTCACACCAGGGAAAACAGCCACTTAAAGGAGAAAGTGCACACATAACTAAAACCCTGTGCACACCAGACATACAAAGTGCATACATACAAGGAGAGGTTGCCTGAGACAACCGCATGCTATGACAGCGCAGCCTAGCAAGCAGCTCCAGCTGCTCTACTGCCACATACCTTATGTTGCCAGCGGCAACCACAAGTGAGACAACAAACTAGCGGCCCTCACCTGTGATTGAACAAGCAACCAAACCGCAGGCAACAGCAAGCGGTTCAGGAGTCACGACCATGGCCATGGCCGTGACAATATCTTTGTTTCATTTTTTTATGTAACTAGATTGATTTTCTTATGTAGTTACTTTAAGCTGCTTCTTCCTTATCTAAGCAGTGCCCCCAACCCCCCCCCCCCCCCTTTGCTCCGAGCTGTCTGTATCTCAACAGTAAGGAGAGGGCAGGGGTGGGGTGGCACGCAGCTGTGCGGAGCTCATCCTGACTTCTCCCACAGATGTGTGCAGAAGGATGTATAGACTGTGGAAGAATGTTTGAGCCAATTACTTAGCTAGATGAGTCATATGTATATTCAGTATGACGTAAGCAGTATTAATGTTCATACGACGCCATTATAAGATGGCACTGATGCACAGATGTTTACATTAAATTCACATACCAAGTGTTATCTCTTTTCTTATCTCTTTTTCCTTCCTAGCCAATGACATAATGGCATGAGCCTCAGAGGGGGACGCCCCCCTCTGAGGATGTAAAACCGCTTTACTCATTGTAATGAACAAAGAGATTGTCTTTGACCAGCTTGCGTCAGCGTCTAGTCTAGTCTCTCTGCCACGCGTGGATATTAACCCCTTGAGGGTCCCTTGATTTGGAGCACCAGAGTGTATCTTAAATGCTTTCATTAAAGCAACTTCAACACTAGCAGCTGGGACACCCACACATCACAAGAAAGGAGGCCCCATACCCTGTGGAACCCCTATGAAATTAATGGAGTGGTTGGTCGGAAACGCACGCAGCCACTTCATTCATTTCTATGGGAGCAGCGAAGACAGAGTACAGCGCTCGACTATCTCTGGTGCTCCCTTAGAAATTAATAGTGGCGGTGCTCATTTCCGACCAGCTGCTCCGCCAATTTCAGGGGGGCTCCATAGGGAATGGGACCTCCGTTCTCGCGATCAGTGGGAGTCCCAGCGGTAGGACCCCCACCGATCTGGTAGTTATCACCTATCCTGTGGACAACCGGAATACCCACTTGGACAATTCCTTTTTCTTTAAAGAGCATCTGTCAGCATGTTGAACCCTATTCAACCAGGCATACTGTCTGGTAGGGTTCTTCCTGCTGATTAAATTATACTAATTGTGTGAAAATCTGCGTCTTTCCCCAAGGAGAGATAGTACCCCCCAAATCCTGACCCAGTTAAGCCAGCTACTCTGCACTGATGAGGGGCAATCACCTCGAGATAGCTGTCTGCAGATGAGGTGCTGGCTTATTTAATATCCAAGTCATGTCTCAAAGCCTATTTAAAGGGTCAAACACTGACTTATAGCTGCCTTACATCTGGTGGCATTAGAGGTAGAGCTTGTTCAGAGCCCATTTGCATCCCTTTCTTCCCAGAATTCCAGAGGAGCACGTATGGCCTATAAGTCTCCTCACGCTGATAAAGGCGCTCTCCCCCGAAGGAGAAACAGTACCCCCCAAATCCTTTCCATCAAGACAAACCCCCTACCACTAGATCTTGTCTATGTGTCAGACAAGCTGCAAAAAAAAGTCTAAAATGCTTAATAAATGGGGTACAAATCATGTACACCCATTTTTTGGTGTAAATTGATTAGTAAATCTCCCCCACTCTTTGTAGCTGCCGTCTCCTCCAGATAATAATTCGGACAAGGGACCTTCCTCCGCTACTAGCTCCTAATTCCCTAAAAGGGCAACAAAAAACTGGACAACACCTTTAACTAATTTTTACAGGCCATTCAATGAAGGCCTCATGCACTCGACCATTTCTTTTTTTGCGGTCCGCGGTCCGCAAAAAACGGAAACCGCTCGTGTGCCTTCCGCAATTTGTGGAACGGAACGGGCAGCTCATTGTAGACATGCCTATTCTTGTCCGCAAAACGGACAAGAATAGGACATGCTATATTTTTTTTGCAGGGCCTCGGAACGGAGCAACGGATGCGGACAGCACACGGAGTGCTGTCCGCATCTTTTGCGGCCCCATTGAAGTGAATGGGTCCGCACGCGAGAAGCAAAAACTGTGGCTCGGATGCA
The DNA here is from genome assembly GCF_014858855.1 of Bufo gargarizans. Classification (NCBI taxonomy): domain Eukaryota; kingdom Metazoa; phylum Chordata; class Amphibia; order Anura; family Bufonidae; genus Bufo; species Bufo gargarizans. Next base: position 106,357,612 of record NC_058083.1, read on the forward strand.
GACCCGAAAAATGGTTGTGTGCATGAGGCCTTAACGTGATGAAAAACCCTGAAAGGTCTGATAAAACATGTCCCAAGATACCAGGATATAGTTTCAGTACATATGACACATAGGGGGCCATTTACTATCCAGAAATATGCCTATATTAGGCATTTTTCTGGCGCAGATTGCGGCGCAAAGATTATTTGCGCTGCAATCTGAAACTTTTCCCCACTCACGGCAGGTCTAAAAAAGGGGGGAGTGGCACGGAAGGGGAAGGGGACGGGCCGGCAGGCAATTCTCATTCATCATTTTCTACGCCTGTTTAGTTGTAGAAAATGATCTTAATGTAAGACAGCTAGTATGCTGTCTTACATTTACACTGGCGCTGGATGCGCCGAAGTTATGTAGAGGCCGGTGCTTCTACTTAACTTTGGCGGATCCACCTCCAGTTATAGGGGTTATTAAGACAAGCATCTAAAACTCCGGTCTTAATTAATGACCCCAATAGTTGGTATAGCAGGCATAGGGTTACATATAGTAGATCGGTTGTTACTGTATTGCTAAATACACTACCTGCTAAAATGAAGATCAGTCCTCCAGAAAGAGCTATCTTTCCTTTAGTGTGTTCATTATTACTTCCGAATTTCGTGCACTTAAGTCCAAACAAGGAGATGATACAACCAAAGAGTCCAAGGATGAGAGAGATGATCATCAGGGCTCGGCATGCCTGGGTATGAGCTGTGGGAGACGGACAAGACAACAGTTGAGATAATAAAAGATAAATTAAGGATTATTCCAGTTAGAGAAAGTTATCCCTTATCCACATTTAAGAGAATGAGGGCTCTGTGCACCGTGGAACCCCCTGAAATGGAGGGAACGGCTGGTCGGAAATGCACAACAACGCTCCATTCATTTCTAAGGGAGTGGCGGAGTACTTTTATCCCATATGCTCTTAGACAATGGGGGCATATCGCTAGGATATGCCCCCATTGTCTGATAGGTGCGGGTCTTACCTCTGGGACCCGCACCTACAATGAGAAATGAGCGGAGAGAGTTGAGGAGGGCGCAGTGTGCATGCGCAGCCGCCCTAAATACATTTCTATGGAGCCGCCGAAAATAGCCGAGCTGGCTCGGCTATCTACGTCGGCCCCATAGAAATGAATGGGAGCTGTGGCCATGCATGCGCAGGTGCGCTCCCATTCACTTCAATGTGAGAGGCAGGGAGCAGCACCTGGTGGTGGACGGACCGCGGAAAACCCAGGGTCCTCCAGCCACAACTCTCCCTGGCTCCGTTCTCCTTGTAGGTGCGGGTCCCTATCAGCCAATGGGAGCATATCCCAGTGACTGTATTTGTGAGATATACAGTCGTGGCCAAAAGTTTTGAGAATTACATAAATATTGGAAATTGGAAAAGTTGCTGCTTAAGTTTTTATAATAGCAATTTGCATATACTCCAGAATGTTATGAAGAGTGATCAGATGAATTGCATAGTCCTTCTTTGCCATGAAAATTAACTTAATCCCCAAAAAAACTTTCCACTGCATTTCATTGCTGTCATTAAAGGACCTGCTGAGATCATTTCAGTAATCGTCTTGTTAACTCAGGTGAGAATGTTGACGAGCACAAGGCTGGAGATCATTATGTCAGGCTGATTGGGTTAAAATGGCAGACTTGACCTGTTAAAAAGAGGGTGATGCTTGAAATCATTGTTCTTCCATTGTTAACCAAGGTGACCTGCAAAGAAACGCGTGCAGCCATCATTGCGTTGCATAAAAATGGCTTCACAGGCAAGGATATTGTGGCTACTAAGATTGCACCTCAATCAACAATTTATAGGATCATCAAGAACTTCAAGGAAAAAGGTTCAATTCTTGTTAAGAAGGCTTCAGGGCATCCAAGAAAGTCCAGCAAGAGCCAGGATCGTCTCCTAAAGAGGATTCAGCTGCAGGATCGGAGTGCCACCAGTGCAGAGCTTGCTCAGGAATGGCAGCAGGCAGGTGTGAGTGCATCTGCACGCACAGTGAGGCGAAGACTTTTGGAAGATGGCCTGGTGTCAAGAAGGGCAGCAAAGAAGCCACTTCTCTCCAAAAAAAACCATCAGGGACAGATTGATCTTCTGCAGAAAATATGGTGAATGGACTGCTGAGGACTGGGGCAAAGTCATATTCTCCAATAAAGCCTCTTTACGATTGTTTGGGGCATCAGGAAAAAGGCTTGTCCGGAGAAGAAAAGCGCTACCATCAGTCCTGTGTCATGCCAACAGTAAAGCATCCTGAGACCATTCATGTGTGGGGTTGCTTCTCATCCAAGGGAGTGGGCTCACTCACAATTTTGCCCAAAAACACAGCCATGAATAAAGAATGGTACCAAAACACCCTCCAACAGCAACTTCTTCCAACAATCCAACAACAGTTTGGTGAAGAACAATGCATTTTCCAGCACGATGGAGCACCGTGCCATAAGGCAAAAGTGATAACTAAGTGGCTCGGGGACCAAAACTTTGACATTTTGGGTCCATGGCCTGGAAACTCCCCAGATCTTAATCCCATTGAGAACTTGTGGTCAATCCTCAAGAGGCGGGTGGACAAACAAAAACCCACTAATTCTGACAAACTCCAAGAAGTGATTATGAAAGAATGGGTTGCGATCAGTCAGGAATTGGCCCAGAAGTTGATTGAGAGCATGCCCAGTCGAATTGCAGAGGTCCTGAAAAAGAAGGGCCAACACTGCAAATACTGACTCTTTGCATAAATGTCATGTAATTGTCGATAAAAGCCTTTGAAACGTATGAAGTGGCGTAATTATATTTCACTACATCACAGAAACAACTGAAACAAAGATCTAAAAGCAGTTTAGCAGCAAACTTTGTGAAAACTAATATTTGTGTCATTCTCAAAACTTTTGGCCAGGGACTGTAACCTCTCTTCTGATCCTCAGCTGTGTCCTATGACTGACACTCTGCCTCTCTAGCTGACACAGAACAGGCAGTCAGTTACTTCTCTGTTCATTCCTGTGAGACTGAGAGTGAGGCTCCCATAGGAATACATAGAGAAGCTGGCTTCCTGTCCACACATAAGATGCTGTATTATTTGGAAAGTCAGTGCGTTGGTTACATGATACACTGAGCAACAGAAGGGAGGTTATAACTCACATATACAGTCACTAGTAAGAGAATTATATTCACTACAGTTTAGATCATGTACCTTTTTAACAGATCAGAGAATAAACATTTTGAGGGAGTGCCTCTTTAAGAGGATTTTCTTACCACAGTCAGATTTTGACGCATCAGTCCAGAACCCCTGCTGCTATTTTTTGCACCCCAGTTGCTATGTTTTTATGCATAGTTGAGTCACTTTGCCTTATTTCCATTCAACTATGAATTTGAAATATTTGGCTGTAACAAAATGAATTTTGTTCCCTGAAAGGCTGGAGAACTGTTCAGTAATGAGTGTCTGCAGGTAACAGCGAAGCAATGGGGGAGGTTCCTTGCATGTTTAGGGCTACAATGGAATAATAATGGTGCCCTCACTGCTGAGGACACCTGGAGTGTATGGCTTTTTGGCCGCAATTCTTCTATGAACACTTCTGGTAAGACTTCTCCAAACAGTAGATAGGTGTATCTGGATGCCACTGGTTTCTGTCATTTTGAGCTGATGGTACTGTTGGACATCTGATTTCAAAGGCAAATAAGCATGATGTGACTTTTATCTGCTGCACCAAGTTTTCAGCAAATGGACTTGGGCATTTGGTCAGGATTAATGGTGTCTGAGAAATACAAGTAGATACTTATCCGTCGTGCAATACCGTCAGGAAAGCGTATTCTGCAGCAGGGCAACAACCCCAAACATACAGCCAATGCAATTAAGAACAAGGAGTCCTGGGAGTGATGATATGGCCTCCACGGAGCCCTGATCTCAACATCATTGAGTCTGTCAGGGATTACATGAAGTGATCAATGACCAAGCCTACATCCACAGAAGATCTGTTGTTATTTCTCCAAGATGTGTGGAACAACCTTCCTGCCCAGTTCCTTCAAAAACTTTGTGCAAGTGTATCTAGAAGAACTGATGCTGTTCTGAAGGCAAAGGATGGTCACACCAAATATTGAATTAATTTTAATTTCTCTTTTGTTTTTTCACTTGGCATTTTGTTGATTAATAGAAAAAAAACTATTAACGCTTCTATTTTTGAAAGCATTTATACTTTACAACATTTTTGTTCACACCTTTTGTACATTACTGTACTTTAGAAAGGTGTTTTTCTGGAATTTTTTGACTCCTAAATTGACACCTAAGAAAAAAAACTGGAAAGAAACATACCTAGAGCATGCTGAATTTTGTCAAAAACACTAAAAACGCAATAACACAATAAAAAAAATCTGAATTCATTATAGACTAGAAAGAGAAAAATATGGAAAATTTCAGCCCGCACAACCCCTAGCAGGTGCAGATTGCTATGGCGAAATAGAGATATAAATGTAAAAACACAAAATGCAATCGCACACTGCAACCAGCACTCTGCCTTGCCTTTATGCTGGATGTTGAAGCAGTCAAGTTGGCGATGTTGGCGATCTCCAAGCAGTCAAGCACACCTGTCCAGTTAATCTGCCCCCTGGAGGCTGGTTTTAAAGTCAGTATAAAACTGAGTCTGCTTATACAGCACCTACCAGTAACCATTAGGTTCCAGGAGAAGTATAAAGTGGGCTCAGCATGCATGTGAGTACTTGCATCCCTGGATCCGATGAAAGCTGTAATGGCACCGGACGGGGTTAAAAGCAGAGTGTGCTTGGCGTGCATGCTGTACCTGCGCTCCCTGGACTTTATGTGGCTGTCATGGCCCATAAAAGGTAGGAACTAGTGTTAGGGACCACTCATGAAGGCAACCTTGACGCGGTGAGTGGCTTATTACGCTTTGGCCAAAATGTACACCAATGCCTTATTCAACATCCAGCATAAAGGCAGGGCAGAGTGCTGGTTGCAGTGTGCGATTGCATTTTGTGTTTTTTCATTATAGACTAGATTAACCTCTGGAAACAGAAATGCCACAAAAAGTGCTGCAAAAATTAAAAAAATGCTAAAAACAGCAAAAATATTTATAACTGAAATTAGGTGATACCAGCCTGAGAGTACGGCTAGTTATACACTGGCGCTAGTCTCCGGCAGGCTGGATCTGGCATTGCCAGACGCTATCTGATACCTGCCTGTCCCTTTTAACTATAATGGGGACCAGCCGAGATCCAGCCGCAACTCAGAAAATATTCTCAGAAACAACTTGACTAAAACTGCAGCACAACTCTCTGCATATTTGGTGGGTTGCGGACGGATATCCGCCGGCCCCTATTATAGTAATAGTAATGGGGCCTGACGCTGTAACTTCTGGCAATGCCGAAATACAGAGAGATCCGGCAGGCTGTTCCCTGCCAGAACAGATTGAAACCACTTATGAGCTGAGTGGGTGCCATAGTCCTGCAAGAAAAGAACCCTTAAACAGCCCCACAGATGGGAATATAATAAAGTTATGGGTGTCAAAATATAGTGATACGTGGGGGCAAAAATTCAGAGTTTTTTTTTTAGTTTGTTAGTATTAAAACATAATAAGAAAGGTATAATGTGGTGTCACTGTACTGACCTGCAGGACAACGGTAATGTGTCATTTTTTCCTACACAGTGAATGCCATAGAAACAAAACATATAAAACCATGGCAAAGTTGCATTTTTTTCTAATTCAATCCATTCATATTTTTTCCAGCTTCCCAATACATCGCATGGAATATTAAATGATGCCATTAGGAAGTTAAACTTGTGCCACAAAAAGTCCTTATATGCTCATGTGAACAGAGAAATCTAAATGTTATGGCTCTTGGAACGTAGGGAGTAAAAAAACAAAAATTAAAACAGAAAATGTGGTGGGAAGGGGTTAAAGCCATAACTTTTGTAATTTCTTTATCAACATAGTGTAGCTTAATGCAGGACAAGTTTAAATGGTGCCTTTCTGAGGTACATATCATGTATTTTATGACTTATATTAATGTTTTGAGATGATGGTGTGAAAAAACAGGAATTCTGCCATTGATTTTCGGGTTTATGTATGTAACGTGATAACTCAGCATGATTATGATAATACAAAAACATTTATGTTTTTCCACCCACAGAGATTTTACTGTGGTACTGTGATTATGATTTTTGATAACTTTCAATTGTGCTTTACTTGGAGAAGAATGAACAAAAAAACTGCAATTTTGACATAGATTTTTGGCATTACTGTGATCATTATATTTTCTAAGTTGTTAATGTAGCAGAAATTTAGGGGTCATTTATCAATCTGAAATACGCCTAAATTAGGCGTTCTTCAAGGGCAGATTGCGGCGCTATGGTTAGTGGTGCCGCAATCTGCGACTTCTCCACGAACACACAGGTCTACAAAAGTGGGTGGGGAAGGGGACGGGCCGGCAGCCCCGTCTCATTTACCATTTTCTACGCCTGTTTTAGACAGTTAGGAAGCTGTATTACGTTTAGAACTGGAGGAGGATCCACTGAAGTCATAAAGGGGCCTGTGCCCTAATAAATGTGCCCCTTTAGCTGCAGAAAAAGGCAATATTTTTGCTACTTGTTTCTTTTTTTCTTTACAGTTTTTTGGACTCTTTAGATTTTCTGAGTCCCAGTGGGGGACTTGAACATGAGATATTGTGACAAGTATGTACTTAACGTGATGTATTATTAGGCTAAGGGTACACGGCAACGTGTTGCGCAACTTCTTGTCCCCGAAAAGTTGCTTGACATTTTTTATAATTATAGTGAATGGTGTCGCACTGCGACATGCAACGACTGCGACGCGACAGTCGCAAAAACCCATCCAAGTTGGATTTTTGTGCAACTGTGGCTTAGCAGTCGTAGTATGTCTAGTGCGACACCATTGATTACCATTCTAAAAAATGTTGCGGTGTAGTTGTAGTTGAAGCAATGAATGAAAAGTGACACAAAGGAGGAGATATAACAAAACTGCTGTAAAGGAAAACTGGTTTAGTTATCCATAGCAACCAATCAGATTCCACCTTTCATTATCCAAAGGAGCTGTGAAAAATGAAAGGTGGACTCTGATTGGTTGCTATAGGCAACAAAGCCAGTTCTACTTTACACCAGTTTTGATAAATCTACCTCCAATTCTTTAATATATAGTCATAAACCTTTGTAAAGTTGAAAAAAGACATATGTCCATTCATGTGGTCCTGGGAAATATTACTTTAAAATACTACGGGGGGAAGGTATCCTTCTTTTACGCCAGTTTTCTGATGTAGAAGAGTCGTTTCACTCCAGATTTATCACTTAAAAAAAAAAAAGCCAATAAAAAGTGCCAAAATCACTTCAGTTAGGGGGCTTAAACCTCTTCAGGACACATGACGTACCGGTACGTCATGATGCCCTGGTACTTAAGGACACATGACGTACCGGTACGTCATGTGTTGTTTCGATCACTGCCGCCCGGCTGGCAGTGATCGGAACAAGGTGCCTGCACAAATCATTGAGCAGGCACCTAGGCTAAATGCGCGGGGGGGTCCCGTGACCCCCCCATGTCGGCGATCGCAACAAACCGCAGGTCAATTCAGACCTGCGGTTTGATGCGCTTTTTGCCGTTTCTGATCCCCGCGGTCCCTGACCGCGGGGATCAGAAACTTTACAATGCCCAGAATATATATGTTATTCCTCCCCCTGCACCCCTGAATGATATTATGTGGGCGGGTGGTGCAGGGGGAGGGTTGCGGGCGGTGCGGGAGGCGGGCGGTGCGGCAGGCGGGATCGCGATCCCCCGCCCGCCTCCCATTGCGTAATCGTTGGTTTCTAGTGGGTATACCAGGGTGCCAGCACATTGCTGGCACCCTGGTATAAACGGCTGACATCGTTGATGCGATGTCAGCCGTTTAACCCTTTCCATACAGCGGTCCGTACGGACCGCTGTATGGAAAAGGTTAACAGCACAGGGAGCTCCCTCCCTCTCCGATCGGGGGGCTGCTGTGCCTTTGCAGCCCCCCGATGGGAGAGGGAGAGAGCCCCCAGACAGCCCCCCGACACCCCAGTCCTTACCCTTCCCCGTCTACGAAGTTGTGGCAGACGGGGAAGGTTCCCATGGCAACAGGACTCCTGCTCAGGCGTCCTGCTGTCCATGGTGCTGAACAGATCTATGCTGAAAGCATAGATCTGTTCAGTGTAAGTAAAATACAGTGCAGTACCCTATATAGAGTACAGTACTGTATTATATAGACATCAGACCCACTGGATCTTCAAGAACCAAGTGGGTCTGGGTAAAAAAAAAAGTTAAAAAAAGTGAAAAAAAAGTAAAAATCAAAAAACACATTTATCACTGATTAAAAATGAAAAAAATTAAATTCCCTACACATGTTTGGTATCGCCGCGTCCGTAACGACCTGATCTATAAAACGGTAATGTTACTTTACCCGAACGGTGAACGCCATAAAAATAAAAAATTAAAAACTATGATAAAATAGAAATTTTGCCCACCTTACTTCCCAAAAAAAGGTAATAAAAGTGATCAAAAAAGTCGCATGTACGCCAAAATTGTAACAATCAAACCGTCATCTCATCCCGCAAAAAATGAGACCCTACTTAAGATAATCGCCCAAAAACTGAAAAAACTATGGCTCTTAGACTATGAAAACACTAAAACATCATTTTTTTTGTTTCAAAAATGAAATCATTGTGTAAAACTTACATAAATAAAAAAAAGTATACATATTGGGTATTGCCGCGTCCGTATGGACCGGCTCTATAAAAATATCACATGACCTAACCCCTCAGGTGACCACCGTAAAAAAATAAAAATAAAAACGGTGTAAAAAAAGCAATTTTTTGTCATCTTACATCACAAAAAGTGCAATAGCAAGCGATCAAAAAATCATATGCACCCCCAAAATAGTGCCAATCAAACCGTCATCTCATCCCGCAAAAAATGAGACCCTACTCAAGATAATCGCCCAAAAACTGAAACAACTATGGCTCTTAGACTATGTAGACACTAAAACTTTTTTTGTTTTAAAAATGAAATCATTGTGTAAAACTTACATAAATAAAAAAAATTGTATACATATTATGTATCGCCGCGTCCGTGACAACCTGCTCTATAAAATTACCACATGATCTACCCTGTCAGATGAATGTTGTAAATAACAAAAAAAAAAAACTGTGCCAAAAAGGTATTTCTTGTTACCTTGCCGCACAAAAAGTGTAATATAGAGCAACCAAAAATCATATGTACCCTAAACTAGTACCAACAAAACTGCCACCCTATCCCGTAGTTTCTAAAATGGGGTCACTTTTTTTGAGTTTCTACTCTAGGGGTGCATCAGGGGGGCTTCAAATGGGACATGGTGTCAAAAAACCAGTCCAGCAAAATCTGCCTTCCAAAAACCGTATGGCATTCCTTTCCTTCTGCGCCCTGCCGTGTGCCCGTACAGTGGTTTACGACCACATATGGGGTGTTTCTGTAAACTACAGAATTAGGGCCATGAATAATGAGTTTTGTTTGGCTGTTAACCCTTTCTTTGTAACTGGAAAAAAAATATTAAAATGGAAAATCTGCCAAAAAAGTGAAATTTGGAAATTGTATCTCTATTTTCCATTAAATCTTGTGCAACACCTAAAGGGTTAAAAATGTATGTAAAATCAGTTTTGAATACCTTGAGGGGTGTAGTTTCTTAGATGGGGTCACTTTTATGGAGTTTCTACTCTAGGGGTGCATCAGGGGGCTTCAAATGGGACATGGTGTCAAAAAACCAGTCCAGCAAAATCTGACTTCCATTCTGTACGCCCTGCTGTGTGGCCGTACAGTAGTTTATGGCCACATATGGGGTGTTTATGTAAACGGCAGAGTCAGGGCAATAAAGATACAGTCTTGTTTGGCTGTTAACCCTTGCTTTGTTAGTGGAAAAAATGGGTTAAAATGGAAAATAAGGCAAAAAAATGAAATTTTCATATTTCATCCCCATTTGCCAATAACTCTTGTGCAACACCTAAAGGGTTAACGACGTATGTAAAATCAGTTTTTAATACCTTGAGGGGTGTAGTTTCTTAGATGGGGTCACTTTTATGGAGTTTCTACTCTAGGGGTGCATCAGGGGGCTTCAAATGGGACATGGTGTAAATAAACCAGTCCATAAAAATCAGCCTTTCAAAAACCAAACGGCGCACCTTTCACTCTACGCCCCGCTGTGTGGCCGTACAGTAGTTTACGGCCACATATTGGGTGTTTCTGTAAACGGCAGAGTCAGGGCAATAAAGATACAGTCTTGTTTGGCTGTTAACCCTTGCTTTGTTAGTGGAAAAAATGGGTGAAAATGGAAAAATAGACAAAAAAATGAAATTCTCAAATTTCATCCCCATTTGCCAATAACTCTTGTGCAACACCTAAAGGGTTAACGACTGTATGTAAAATCAGTTTTGAATACCTTGAGGGGTGTAGTTTCTTAGATGGGGTCATTTTTGGGAGTTTTCTATTATCTAAGCCTCACAATATGACTTCAAACCTGAACTGGTCCATAAAAAGTGGGATTTTGACGATTTCTGAAAATTTTCAAAATTTGCTTCTAAACTTCTAAGCCTTGTAACATCCCCAAAAATAAAATATCATTCCCAAAATGCTACAAACATGAAGTAGACATATGGGGAATGTAAAATCATCACAATTTTTGGGGGTATTACTATGTATTACAGAAGTAGAGAAACTGAAACTTTGAAATTTGCAAATTTTTGAGATTTTTGGGTAAATTAGGTATTATTTAGTGCAAAAAAAATAATTTTTTGGACTTCATTTTACCAGTGTCATGAAGTACAATATGTGACGAAAAAACAATCTCAGAACGGCCTGGATAAGTCAAAGCGTTTTAAAGTTATCAGCACTTAAAGTGACACTGGTCAGATTTGCAAAAAATGGCCTGGTCCTAAGGTGTAAAAAGGCTGTGTCCCTAAGGGGTTAACATTTTAATTTATTTAGTAGGGGGCTTAACAGTTTAATTATGCGCCAAATTTATCAAGCTATGTGCGCCAATTTGTAACTTTGGTACATCTTTTGCCAATGCAAACTCAAAGCAAAACTGACTTCAAAAAGTCGCCTAATAATACATTCCCCTTCCCCTCATCTGAACTAAAGCATTATGTAAGCATTCAAAGGATCACTACTTCAAGTCCTTAGTGGGACAAAAAAAAAGGAAAATTAAAAAGAGTATAATTAAGGGCTTGTTCACAAGGCCGTGGTGCAGCAGTTCCGTGCATTGGGGACCGCAATTTGCGGCCCCCAATGCACAGGCAACGTTCATGCGGCTGCCGGGACAGATCCAGACCCATTCAACTTGACATGTTCTATTGTTTTGCAGTGCGGAGGCATGGCCAGAAACACCAAGGGAGCACTCCGTAGTGCTTCTGTGGGGTTCCGATCCGTGCTTCCGTTCCGCATCTCCGTGATTGCGGACCCATTCAAGTGAATGGGTTCACATCCGTGATGCGGAGTGCACACGGGCTGATGCCCGTGTATTGCAGACCCTCCGTATGCGGGCCTCAATGCGGTCACGAGCACACAACCGCTGTGTGAACAAGCCCTAAGTTTAATAAAGTTTAATAAAAAAAATCTCATCCCAACAAATTAAATGCCATTTTTTTTAATAAAAATATTTTATTCACCTTAAAGAAAATGCATATTTAATACCACTGCAGTGTTTACAACTCAGAATAAAGTTAATTTATGTATACTGCATGGCACATGGCATGAAAAAGTGTTTTTTTATTTTATTATTTCTGACTCCCATTCCAAAAAAAAATATATAATTACTATATACTTTATATGTTGTCCAAAATGGTGCTAATGGAAAATACAAAAACGAGCCCTCATACAGCTACAGAAACCAGAAAAATAAATAAATAAAGTTATTGGCCTTCAAAATACAAGGATGAAAATTTGAAAAAAAAAATGCTGCTTAATTGGTCCTTAACCCTTTAATGACCAGGAAATTTTCCTTTTTTTTGTTGTTTTTTTACTCCCAGCCCTACCAAAGCCATAACTTTCGTTTTTTCATTCACATAGCCGTATGAGGGCTTGATTTCTGTGGGACAAGATGCACTTTCTAATGACACCATATATGTATAGTTTTCTTGCATTTTAAAGCCTCATTCACACATCCGTGTCCGTGCTCAAATCCGTGAGCCGGTGGTCAGTGATGCATCCGTGAAGGGTCTGTGTGTTCATTTTTTGCTGTCCGTGTTGCATCCGTGTTTCACTGACACTGAACAGCTGAAAAATATTTTTCAAAGAATCTCTTCTTAATGATCCGTGTTGCATCCGTGGTTTTCATGGACACATAGACTATAATGGACGTGATGGATGCGTGAACACGGACTAAATAGAGCACGCATCCATGCTAAAAACACTGACCCACGGACCGTGCTAAAACACTGATATCTGAATACACACATTACAATGAAAGGGGACGTGGAGAACATGTACAGCACACATCCGTGAAACACTGACGTGTGAATGAGGCTTAATACTGGGGGGGGAAAAAAACTTTAAAAAAATATATTTTTTCTTTTCCTTTCCATATTCTGGCCCTTCTTTTTTGTAGTTATGTGTACGGAGCTTTGTGGAGTGATCTGTACTTTTCAATGATACTATTGGTTTGTGTATGACTTTTTGATCACTTTTTATTTAATTTCTTATGGGAAATGAAGCGACCAAAAAATGGAAAATAGGCAATTTTTCCACTTTGCCGTTTGCTGTATAGGAAAACTATTAATATGGACGTTTTCGCAAGAGGGGTGATTTTTTTTTACACTTTATAGTTCCCATACGTTTAAAAAAGCAGACACCAGAAAGCTATGGCGCGCACTTTTAAATGCCCAGCTGCAGATGTAAATTTATGTTGAGAAAGGGTTAAAGCGGCTCTGTCTCCAGGATCAAGCCTATTAAGGTCCCTTTCACACGAGCGTGACGGATTAGGTCCAGATGCGTTCAGGGTGCATTCAGTGAAACTCGCACCATTTTGCAAGCAAGTTCAGTCAGTTTTGTCTGCGATTGCGTTCAGTTTTTTCCACATGGGTGCAATGCGTTTTGATGCGTTTTGCACGCGCGTGAGAAAAAAACTGAATGTGGTACCCAGACCCGAACCCGGACTTCTTCACTGAAGTTCGGGTTTGGGTTTGGTGTTCTGTAGATTTTATTATTTTCCATTATAACATGGTTATAAGGGAAAATAATAGCATTCTGAATACAGAATGCAAAGTGAAATGTCACTTGAGGGTTAAAAATAATAAAACATTACTCACCTCATCCACTTGATCACGCAGCCAGGATCCTCTTCTTTGTTCTTCTTGAAGGACCTGCAAAAGGACCTTTGCTGACGTCATCATGCTCATTAGCGCAGTGAGGTCAGCGCAGGTCCTGCTGAATGAAGAAGGACAAAGAGGATCGCGGCTGCGCGATCAAGTGGATGAGGTGAGTAATGTTTTATTTTTTAACCCTTAAGTGACATTTTAACCCTTAAGTGCATTCTGTATTAAAGAATACTATTATACTCCATTATAACCATGTTATAAAGTAAATGGGGACCTGGGTCACTCATCCCTCATCTCCTTAGCAACCATGCGTGAAAATCGCATCGCATCCACACTTGCTTGCGGATGCTATGCAATTTTTACGCAGCCCTATTAATTTCTATTGGACCTGCTTTGCGTAAAAACGCAGAATATAGAACATGCTGCGACTTTCACGCAACGCACAAGTGATGCGTGAAAAACATTGATCATGTACACAGACCCATTGAAATGAATCGGTTAGGATTCAGTGCGGGTGCAATGAGTTCACCTCATGCATTGCACCCGTGTGAAAGGGGCCTAAAGCAGTAATATGTATAGAGCAGATATCAGTGTGGTGAAGCTATACTACATGGTGTATAAGATATTCAAATGCTAGGACACAGCTCTGTCCTCAGCATGCTGATGTCTAGCCCTTACAAAGCGGTGCTCAAAGGGTTCAGCCCTGCCTCCTGGTGTCCGAACTTCTGATTTACATATGAATAAAAACACATCTCTCTGCAGCTATTTAGCATACAATCAAAAGAAATGCATAGTTTTAATCAGCATGATAATCCCTACCAGACAGTATGTCCGGTATAATAGGGTTGATCTGTAATTTCTCGCTTCAAGCCTCCAACTTAGGGCTCATTCACACGACCTTGTCCCGGCCGGGCCCGTATTGCGGTCCACAAACAGCTGGTCCGCAAAGTACAGGTCCCGGCTGTTCTGGCACTGCATCACAGATGCTGTCCCATTCATTTGAATGGGTCTACAATCCGGTAACTCGGTGTGAAACGGAGGCACGGAACCCGTGCACTACGGAGTGCTACTGTGGGCTTTCTGTCCATGCTTCTGGCGGCCCCACGGTCGGTGCCCCTGCATTGCGGACCGCAATTTCCAGTCCACAGCAGGGGCCAGGCCGGCACATGTTCCTGTGCATGAGCCCTTAGGGCCCAATCACGCATATATTTCTGTCCGCATCCGCAAAATTGCGGAACGGGTGTGGACCCATTCATTCAAAGGGGCCACAAAAGATGCCGACAGCACACCATGCTGTATTTATACACAGGAGAAAGACGATCTGATCCAAAAAATGTGGAACGCACACGGCCGGTATCCATGTTTTGCGGATCCACAATTTGCAGACCTCAAAAGCGGATACAGTGGTGTGAATGGGCTCTTTTCCAGATCCATCTGGTGCAGTATACTGTACTACTTTCCATAGTTTAGTTTCTTCTGCAAAAATTGATATTTTACTGTGCAGTCCCTCGGCCATCTGCCATGTTTAAAAAGTGTATCCAATAGTCTTTGAAAGATCTTTCCTTGAAAGAATACTCCCATAATGTTCCTAGAAAGACTACCGCTGTCACCAAACACATATGGCCAGTTTGAATTCCTGTAATGACTTTACCAGCCATGATTCATTCAGTGTTCTACCATTAACCTACTTCTATCTATGACGCTTATATACATGAAGTGGGAGGTACGGAAGTACATTAGAAAGTGCTTGCACATAGTAGTAACGTGTACAAGGGCTGATCTTAACCCCTTTTACTACCGAGCCACTTTTCACTTTAAATCCCAGGCCGATTTTTGTAAATCTGACATGTGTCACTTTATGTGGTAATAACTTTGGACCGCTTTTTCTTGTGACACATTGTACTTTATGATAGTGGTACATTTCAGTCAATATTTTTCATTTTTATTTTAAAAAATAAATACAAAATTTACAAAAGAAATTGGAAAAATTCACAACTTTCCAAATTTAAATGTCTCTGCTTTTAAAACAGATAGTGATACCTCATATAATAGTTATTACTTTACATTTCCCATAGGTCTACTTTATGTTTGGTTAATTTTGTGAATGTCATTTAATTTTTTGGGGATGTTAGAAGGCTTAGAAGTTTAGAATCAAATCTTGAAATTTTTCAGAACATTTCCCAAACCCACTTTTTAAGGACCAGTTCAGGTCAGAAGTCACTTTGTGAGGCTTACATAATAGAAACCAGCCACAAATGACATCATTTTGGAAAAAACACCCCTCAAGGTATTCAAAACTGATTTTGAAAACTTTGTTAACCCTTTAAGTGTTCCACAAGAATTAAAGAAAAATGTAGATGAAATTTCAGAATTTAAATTTTTGGGCAAATTTTCCATTTTAATCTATTTTTTCCAGTAACAAAGCAAGGGTTAACAGCCAAACAAAACTCAATATTTATTGCGCTGATTCTGTAGTTTACAGAAACATCCCATGTGTGGTCGTAAAATGCTGTATGGGCACATGGCAGGGCGCAGAAGGAAAGGAACGCCATATGGTTTTTGGAGGGCAGATTTCACTGGGATAATTTTAAATTGCCATGTCACATTTGAAGACCCCTAGAGTAGAAACTCAAAAAAGTGACCCCATTTTGGAAAATACACCCCTCAAGGTATTCAAAACTGATTTGACAAACTTTGGTAACCCTTTAGGTATTCCACAAGAATTAAAGGAATATGTAGATTAAATTTCAGATGCACCCCTAGAGTAGAAACTCAAAAAAAATTATGGTACCACATTTTGGAAAGTATGGGATAAGGTGGCAGTTTTGTTGGTACCATTTTAGGGTACATATGATTTTTGGTTGTTCTATTTACACTTTTTGTGAGGCAAGGTAACAAAAAATAGCTGTTTTGGCACAGTTTTTTATTATTTACAATGTTCATCTGACAGGTTAGATCTTGTGGAATTTTTATAGAGCAGGTTGTTACAGACGCGACAATACCAAATATACTTTTTTTGATTGTTTGTTTCAGTTTTACATAATAAAGCATTTTAGAATATATTTTTTTTTTAGTGTCTCCATATTCTGAAAGCCATAGTTTATTTTTATTTTTTGAGCGACTGTCTTATGTAGGTGGTCATTTTTTTCAGTATGAGATGACGGTTTGATAGGTACTTTTTGATAGCTTGGTATTACACTTTTTGTGATGTAAGGTGACAAAAAAGACCTTTTTTTTTTTTTTTTACTGTGTTCACCTGAGGGGTTAGTTCATGTGATATTTTTATACAGCAGGTTCTTAAGGACGCAGCGATACCTAATATGTATACTTTTTTATTTATTTAAGTTTCACACAATAATATCATTTTTGAAACAAAAAAAAGTAATGTTTTAGTGTCTCCATAATCTGAGAGCCATATTTATGTTTATTTTTTGGGCGATTGTCTTAGGTAGGGTATCATTTTTGCAGGATGAGATGACAGTTTGATTAGCACTATTTTGGAGTGCAAAAAAAATACTTTTTTTTTGCGGTGTTCACCTGAGGGGTTAGGTCATGTGATATTTTTATAGAGCAGGTTCTTAAGAACGCGGTGATGCCTAATATGTATACTTTTATTTTTTCCCCTATTTTTTGCAATTTTTTTTTTACTTTATTTTAGGAAAAGAACCTTTTTTTTTTTTTTACTTGAAACGTAATTTTTTTGTTATTTTTTATTTTTTTTACAAACTTCTTTTCTTGCTTTATTTTTTGCCCCACTCTGAGACTTCAACTTTTGAGGATCTGATCCCCTTTACAATGCATCACAATACTTCTGTATTGTAATGCATTGGCTGCAAGTGTATTACTCACTGTAATACACTTACAGCTTCCTGCCGAACTCACAGGCTGTCACGGAAGGCAGCCACAATGCCTAAGGAAGGCATCGGGCTGCCATCGAGGCCCCGTCACAGCAGCGCGGGGACCTGATGGCCACCCCGCACCGGGCCGGCTACCGTACGTGCCGTGGTCAGCGCTGACAGCGGCAGTGCAAGGGTTAATGCGTCGGCATCAGTGTTTTCACCGATGTTGGCGCATACAGCAGGGGTCCGGCTATCAGTGACTGCCGGACCCCTGCAGCTGATCAGAGAGCCATACATGTACGGCGCTAGGATTTCTGACCCATTTTCTAGCATCGTACCCTACGGGTTAAAGAGGATCTCCGGGCCTATGTTAATTTGGTTTCTTGCAGACCTCCTAAGTGTCCCTCTTTTACAATATTGATCAAGAACAGTTGATATACCTTGTATATTATTTCATGCAATTTGGATTTGAAAAATGTCTATATTCAGATAAATGTTTGCGCTACTGTGAGCTTAGAAAACTATTAAAGTGTATAAATATACAGGAAATATATACTTTCGCACAATGAACCATAAAGCTACGGCTACTCGGAAACCTTGATTTCTTGCGACTGTTGTAGCGATCCCATTCATTTCTATGGGATCACCGCTACTCAGCCATCCTGGCTGCGACCAGTGTCGCCGTGTAGCCTTAGCTTAAGAGTCCCTCTTTGAGCGTCCAAAAAAGTTGGGAGGTATGATGTCACAGCGATCGAGGCTCCCCAGAAATGCAGCTAATCTACCTCGTTTCGACTAACTTTATATAAACTTTCTGGTGACCTGGTGAGGACCCAAAAGATACCATAAAATGGCAGCTAAAGGGCTGTCACTCCCTGAGGATCTATGAGATCTCAGAGCTTCTAATGGACTAGAAACTGCCTGAATGTGCAAATATTCTGTATTCAAGTACTATAAGTACATTTATAGATAATTTACTAGTGCGGTATTTATACTGCTTATATCTGAATAAATACTTCCTACTCTGAATTATACCTTAAGAAAAGATCAGCCTGTGCCCTTATGACTGATACGTGGCACAGTCTGTTGATCAGCACGACTTTTGTCTCTGCTTCAAAAATCTTCCTCTGAATGGAAACCCATTATAGTCTAGAGGGTCCATAAGGCTCCGTCTCAGCCTTACTGTACTAATAGTGAGATTACGGAACAGTGAACTGACCTGGTAGATTCAGCAGAGACTCAAACGTCTTGCAGTTGGTGATTCCGGTACTAGCCTCCGCACAGCTTTTCCATAAGTTCTCGTACAGGATGGACGAGGTGATGACGCTGCCACTTAAAGTAGACGTTTTCCACTTTTCACTCGACAGTGTCACTACAGACATTAAACTTCCAATCAAGCCCATCAAAAATCCAACTAATTCCAAAGCTTGAGACATGGTGGAAAATATTACAAAATGACCCTGATATGAACAGTATAAGTTATGATTTTCTGAAATGAAAGAGGCGACTTCCCATCACGGACTTCCCGGTAAGATGAAACTGCTGCACCTTTGCTCTTTGGTCTGACACTACAATGTGTGATAAGGAGTTTCAAGCCCCATCATTAGTGTGACACACACATTCCCACACATCCTACATGCTATCTACCTGGGACGTTGTCACATAATAAAGTTTATTGTTCTTGTAACAGTCACTGTTATACGGATGTAACTGCCTCTAGTACGGGGTGAAAAGTTCTATTCATATATAGCACATGGACACTAATTAGTTCTTACCTTAGCATGCCCCCTCCAACAATGGTTGTTGTCTGTCTTATAGGCAAAAGGTACTTAAAAAAAAGGAACCTGTGTAATATATAATATCGTCTTTAATGATTACTGCATTTATTTAAAGGGGCTTTGAAAGAGCCAGGTGATTTTTGAAAAATCCTTTAGGCTGGGTTCACACGGGCGTCACGTTTTGGCTCCGGATGCGTCCAGGGTGCATTGCGTCAAAACCTGCGCGAGTAGGTACGCAATTTCAGACAGTTTTGACTGCGATTGCGTTCCATTGTTCAGTTTTTATCATGTGGGTGCAATGCGTTTTGCACGCACGTGATAAAAAACTGAATGTGGTACCCAGACCCAAACTTCTTCACTGAAGTTCAGGTGTGGGTTTGAGGTTGTGTAGATTGTATTATTTTCCCTTATAACATGGTTATATGGGAAAATAATAGCATTCTTAAAGGGGTTGTCCGGGTTCAGAGCTGAACCCGGACATCCCTCAATTTTCACCCCGGCAGCCCCCCTGACATGAGCATCGGAGCAGTTCATGCTCCGATGCTCTCCTTTGCCCTGCGCTAAATTGCGCAGGGCAAAGGCATTTTTAGGAGTTCCGGTGACGAACCAGGCTCTCCATGGGGCTGTCAGGAAGCCAGGTGACGTCACTGGAACTGATAGGCGGGATTCAGTTCTGCCCTAGCCAGTAAAACGGCTAGGGCAGAGATAAAGCCCGCCCCTCAGAGCCGGTGACGTCACCGAACACACTGCTGGGCAGAAGTTACCGCCCGGCAGTGTGTTATTGAAAACAAAAGAATCGCGCAGGGCACGGGAGCGCATCGGAGCAAGAGATGCTCCGATGCTAAGCTCGGGGATGCTGCCGGGGTGAAAATGAGGTTATGTCCGGGTTCGGCTCTGAACCCGGACAACCCTTTAATACAGAATGCTTAGTAAAATAGGGCTGGAGGGGTTAAAAAAAAAATCATTTTTTTTAACTCACCTTAATCCACTTGTTCGCGCAGCCCAGCTTCTCTTCTTTCTTCTTCTTTGCTGTGCAGGAGGAAAAGGACCTGTGGTGACGTCACTGCGCTCATCACATGGTCCGTCACATGATCCCATGTGATGAGCGCAGTGATGTCATCAAAGGTCCTTTACCCAGGTCCTAAAAAAGAAGAAATAAGAGAAGCCGAGCTGCGCGAACAAGTGGATTAAGGTGAGTTAAATTATTTTAAAAAAATTTAACCCCTCCAGCCCTATGTTTACTAAGCATTCTGTATTAAGAATGCTATTATTTTCCCTTATAACCATGTTATAAGGGAAAATAATAATGATCGGGTCCCCATCTCGATCATCTCCTAGTAACCATGCGTGAAAATCTCACCGCATTCGCACTTGCTTGTGGATGCTTGCGATTTTCACGCAGCCCCATTAACTTCTATGGGGCCTGCGTTGCGTGAAAATCATGTGCACAGCCTCATAGAAATGAATGGGTCTGGATTCAGTGCAAGGTAGTGGTCGTCTTGGAGGTGTGTTTGGGGTCGTTATCATGTTGGATGACTGCCCTGCTGCCCAGTTTCCAAAGGGAAAAGATATAATTAAATATTTACAAAAATGTGAGGGGTGTACTCACTTTCGTGATATACTGTATGGTGTCTGCCTGAGCAGCCTGAGTACCATATCATATTGCCAGGAGTTTCCTAGCTGCCTGCCTTGGCGCCAGTCTTCTGTGTATTGACAACTGTTGGGGCGTTACATCACATGACCATGGCAGATAAAACTGACTGCATATTTTAAGAAGCACAGAGGCTTGCGATGCCTTATACAGTGTACATGCTATGACATTAGCCTACTCGTCATAAATAACTGTACCCCTCAGTTTGGGTTAACATGCTGCATCTGCCACATGTGGCCAACATGCCACTCACCCCCAGCAGGAAATGGTCAATCTTGTTGGTCAAACTGAGGCATTGCCATCAAGTTCAGAAAGGGGGCGGGGTCATTCAGTCTGGCCAGGCCCCTTCAACTCACGGGCCCCATAGCAACTGCGTAGTCTGCCTATATGGGCGGTACACCAGTGGTCGCGATCAGTGTTGATCGCAGCATCTGAAGGGTTAGACCTCTGTAAAACGAGCACATAGTTTGGGTTAGGGCAATATATATTGCTGGGGCTTCAGCTGCATGGGATAGCTGTGGGTAGTAAACCTGGTCTTATAGTGAAAGTTGAAACAAATGGCCTGCAATTTTTATCTCTCCATTGCTTACAACTGCAGGAAAAAACATATGCACAGATCAATAGAGAGGCCTTGAGGAAAAATGATCAATCAGTAGCTCACCTTAAAAGCATTCCTCCTAGATATTATGGATCATTAACACCGATTCTCCATATTTAACCCTTTCACAGCCAAAGATCTGCGTGCTGTATTTATCAGCCCAAGGGCCCATGCACATAAATGTATCTTCTTTTCGTGTTCACTCAATTTTTTTTGCAGACCGTATGCGAAACCATTCATTTCAATGGGTCCTCAAAAAAGTTACTCTGTGTGCATTCCGATTCCGTATGTCCGTATGTCTGTTCTTCTAAAAGATAGAACATGTCCTATTATTGTCCGCATAACAGACAAGGGTAGGACTGTTCTGCCCAGCTGTTCTGTTCCTCAAAATACGGAATGCACATGGACATCATCCGTATTTTTTGTGGATCCATTTTTTGCGGACCGCAAAATACATATGGCCGTGTGCATGAGCCATAACTAACCTAATACCTTCAGGAAGCACTGAAGACTTTTTTCTTGTTCATCTTTTAATTCCCCTATTTATGTAATCAAAGGAACATCTAAATTCAGCTGTTGGCCCGCCAACGTGAAGCTCACTTTATCCCCCTTACGAGGGCTTATTTTTTGCTAGACAACTTGTAGTTTATAAAATTGAAAAATGGGACAAATGTTCTTTGTCAGGTGAGATAAAGAAATTAATTTCTTTATTCATTACATGAATAGGATGATAAGACTATGGTTGGTCGCATCAGTGATAATAATGAAGTGAGCCGTCTAGCTTTGTGGTGTAACTAGAACTATCTCTCCTTAAATAATAATAAGACCAAGGAGATTGTCGTGGATTTCAGGAGAACAAAGTGCCAGTATTATTATTATTATTATTTAAGCGCCATTCATTCCATAGCGCTGTACATATGATGTATGCTCCTCTGACCATCAATAGGCTGTAGTTGAGAGGGTAAGTAGTAACCAAGTTTTTGGGTGTGCACGTTTCAATGGATCTGTCTTGGGGTTAGAATACAATGGCCTTGACTAGTAAGGCTCATCAACGCTTTATTTTTTTTTGTAAGTTAAGAAGAGCCAGTGCCCTAACCCAAATTATGTGCTCGTTCTACAGAGGTCTAACCCTTCAGATGCTGCGATCAACACTGATCTTGACCTCTGGCGTACCGTCCATAGAGGCAGACTACGCAGTTGCTATGGGGCCCGTGAGTTGAAGGGGCCCGGCCAGACTGAATGACCCCGCCCCCCTTTCTGACCTGAGTATACTGCTCCCTCCCTTCCTCCTTGCCCCTGCAGCTGCCTGCCAAATCATTTAGTCTGATTTACTCTGCTGCTTCTACTGCATGATGTACCTGTCATCATTACAGTTTCAGCAGCAGCAGCAGAGCCCTGTGAGGGTTAGCAGCGCTTTACTGCTCTGACCTCCTGACCACTGGGACCTGCAGAGCCCGGCCCGAAAGGTATCTCCAGCATCCCACACACACAGCAGACCGTCCGCACATGTGGAAGGGAGGGGGACACAGTGAGTTTACACTGGGTCATTAGTGTCTATGTATATATACACACTAATGTGTGTGTGTGTATATATATATACACAGACACAGAACACAATTCACTGCTCACCACATAGCAGCCCCCCATAGACATATGCTTCAAATTCTGAAGGGGGGATTCCATCCCTGCCCTTCATTGCCTAATTATTTGTATAAAGACTCTGATTATCTACAGGGAGTGCAGAATTATTAGGCAAGTTGTATTTTTGAGGATTAATTTTATTATTGAACAACAACCATGTTCTCAATGAACCCAAAAAACTTATTAATATCAAAGCTGAATATTTTTGGAAGTAGTTTTTAGTTTGTTTTTAGTTTTAGCTATTTTAGGGGGATATCTGTGTGTGCAGGTGACTATTACTGTGCATAATTATTAGGCAACTTAACAAAAAACAAATATATACCCATTTCAATTATTTATTTTTACCAGTGAAACCAATATAACATCTCAACATTCACAAATATAAATTTCTGACATTCAAAAACAAAACAAAAACAAATCAGTGACCAATATAGCCACCTTTCTTTGCAAGGACACTCAAAAGCCTGCCATCCATGGATTCTGTCAGTGTTTTGATCTGTTCACCATCAACATTGCGTGCAGCAGCAACCACAGCCTCCCAGACACTGTTCAGAGAGGTGTACTGTTTTCCCTCCTTGTAAATCTCACATTTGATGATGGACCACAGGTTCTCAATGGGGTTCAGATCAGGTGAACAAGGAGGCCATGTCATTAGATTTTCTTCTTTTATACCCTTTCTTGCCAGCCACGCTGTGGAGTACTTGGACGTGTGTGATGGAGCATTGTCCTGCATGAAAATCATGTTTTTCTTGAAGGATGCAGACTTCTTCCTGTACCACTGCTTGAAGAAGGTGTCTTCCAGAAACTGGCAGTAGGACTGGGAGTTGAGCTTGACTCCATCCTCAACCCGAAAAGGCCCCACAAGCTCATCTTTGATGATACCAGCCCAAACCAGTACTCCACCTCCACCTTGCTGGCGTCTGAGTCGGACTGGAGCTCTCTGCCCTTTACCAATCCAGCCACGGGCCCATCCATCTGGCCCATCAAGACTCACTCTCATTTCATCAGTCCATAAAACCTTAGAAAAATCAGTCTTGAGATATTTCTTGGCCCAGTCTTGACGTTTCAGCTTGTGTGTCTTGTTCAGTGGTGGTCGTCTTTCAGCCTTTCTTACCTTGGCCATGTCTCTGAGTATTGCACACCTTGTGCTTTTGGGCACTCCAGTGATGTTGGAGCTCTGAAATATGGCCAAACTGGTGGCAAGTGGCATCTTGGCAGCTGCACGCTTGACTTTTCTCAGTTCATGGGCAGTTATTTTGCGCCTTGGTTTTTCCACACGCTTCTTGCAACCCTGTTGACTATTTTGAATGAAACGCTTGATTGTTCGATGATAACGCTTCAGAAGCTTTGCAATTTTAAGAGTGCTGCATCCCTCTGCAAGATATTTCACTATTTTTGACTTTTCTGAGCCTGTCAAGTCCTTCTTTTGACCCATTTTGCCAAAGGAAAGGAAGTTGCCTGATAATTATGCACACCTGATATAGGGTGTTGATGTCATTAGACCACACCCCTTCTCATTACAGAGATGCACATGACCTAATATGCTTAATTGGTAGTAGGCTTTCGAGCCTATACAGCTTGGAGTAAGACAACATGCATAAAGAGGATGATGTGGTCAAAATACTCATTTGCCTAATAATTCTGCACTCCCTGTAATGTACAGAGAATTGTAACCTCCTCACTTTTCAGCTCATATAAAGCCAGGTCCATAAATATTGGGACATCGACACAATTCTAAAATTTTGGGCTCTATACACCACAAGATGTGTTTTAACTGCAGACTGTCAGCTTTAATTTGAGGGTATTTACATCCAAATCAGGTGAACGGTGTAGGAATTACAACAGTTTGCATATGTGCCTCCCACTTGTTAGGAAACCAAAAGTAATGGGACAAACTAATAATCATAAATCAAACTTTCACTTTTTAATACTTGGTTGCAAATCCTTTGCAGTCAATTACAGCCTGAAGTCTGGAACGCATAGACATCACCAGACGCTGGGTTTCATCCTTGATGATGCTCTGCCAGGTCTCTACTGCAACTGTCTTCAGTTCCTGCTTGTTCTTGGGGCATTTTCCCTTCAGTTTTGTCTTCAGCAAGTGAAATGCATGCTCAATCGCATTCAGGTCAGGTGATTGACTTGGCCATTGCATAACATTCCACTTCTTTACCTTAAAAAACTCTTTGGTTGCTTTTGCAGTATGCTTTGGGTCATTGTCCATCTGCACTGTGAAGCGCCGTCCAATGAGTTCTGAAGCATTTGGCTGAATATGAGCAGATAATATTGACCGAAACACTTCAGAATTCATCCTGCTGCTTTTGTCAGCAGTCACATCATCAATAAATACAAGAGAACCAGTTCCATTGACAGCCATACATGCCCACGCCATGACACTACCACCACCATGCTTCACTGATGAGGTGGTATGCTTAGGATCATGAGCAGTTCCTTTCCTTCTCCATACTCTTCTCTTCCCATCACTCTGGTGCAAGTTGATCTTGGTCTCATCTGTCCATAGGATGTTGTTCCAGAACTGTGAAGGCTTTTTTAGATGTCGTTTGGCAAACCCTAATCTGTTTTTGAGGCTCACCAATGGTTTACATCTTGTGGTGAACCCTCTGTATTCAATCTGGTGAAGTCTTCTCTTGATTGTTGACTTTGACACACATACACCTACCTCCTAGAGAGTGTTCTTGATCTGGCCAACTGTTGTGAAGGGTGTATTCTTCACCAGGGAAAGAATTCTTCGGTCATCCACCACAGTTGTTTTCCGTGGTCTTCCCGGTCTTTTGGTGTTGCTGAGCTCACCAATGGTTTCCTTCTTTTTAAGAATGTTCCAAACAGTTGTTTTGGCCACGTCTAATGTTTTTGCTATCTCTCTGATGGGTTTGTTTTGTTTTTTCAGCCTAATGATGGCTTGCTTCACTGATAGTGACAGCTCTTTGGAACTCATCTTGAGAGTTGACAGCAACAGATTCCAAATGCTAATAGCACACCTGAAATGAACTCTGGACCTTTTATCTGCTCATTGTAATTGGGATAATGAGGGAATAACACACACCTGGCCATGGAACAGCTGAGAAGCCAAGTGGGAGGCACATATGCAAACTGTTGTAATTTCTGCACCGTTCAACTTATTTGGATATAAATACCCTCAAATTAAAGCTGACAGTCTGCAGTCAAAGCACATCTTGTTAGTTTCATTTCAAATCCATTGTGGTGCTATGTAGAGCCACAAATGTTAAAATTGTGTCGATGTCCCAATATTTATGGACCTGACTGCATACTGGCATCATGCGTCTGCTGCGGTTTTTCTCCTCTGGGCGAGCACAGGTGACGTTTCACTCACTATGCTGCCGCTGCTGCCTTTGACTGGCAAAAGGGTCCCACTGGCACTCCTGTGCCCTCCAGCAGAGAGCTCAGCTACCGAATTCTTGTATTCCCTGTTGCAGGCTGCAGCCTGCGTTCTTCTAAGCCTCCTTGCTTGCCCTGTCAGGCATGCATGCATTCTACCTGGATCTTATATCCCCAGCACATGTACACCCAAGTACTTACCAGCCAATGGCTGGACCTGTAGGTATTTAAGACACATTTCCCTAGGAATTGGTGCCTGAGCAATAGGTGTTTCTAGTGTGCAAGTCCCTGCTTAAGTGTTCTGTTCCATTTATCTGCCCGTGTACTAACCTCTGTAACACTCTGCTGCCTGTCTTGACCTGTGCCTGATTACTGTATTGCTGCCTGTCCTGACCTTGAACTTATTTCTTAGATCCATGTATAGGAGTAAAGGGTAAATACCAGGGGACTGCAAGAATAATGCCCTTAATTTTAGCGGGTTCTAGACCTACTGATTATTATATACGTTAGGTGGAAAATATTGGAACAGTTGCATACCTGGGGTTCTGAAAGAGTTCATTCTCAAAGATTGCTACAAACGAGGGTATCTTAGATTTCCCGGGATTTACATGTTCTTGTGGTGCCAGGAGTCGGACATCCTGGAGAACCCTTTTAATGAAATGTGTAATTTTTGTGTATTCTTGTAACATATCCATGTATTTTGTGATCTATTATCTACTGTTTTTGCTGTGATCATGTTCCTCATTATTTTACAGTTTTTTATTTTATGTTTTGATCATGTGATTTGCAATTTAAAATGGATGAATTGGCCAGGTTTAGGGTGGTCCCAACACTACGCTGGATCCCTCTGAGGAGGGGATGGTAAGGCACCCCAATAGGAAATAAGTCAGGGTTTACTGGAGTAACTAAAGTGCAAAAAAAATGCAGACAAGGCACTGGGCTGGCTTCTCCAGTCCTCTTCCTGGCAGAAGAAGGAAAGGCCTGGGCCCGCTGTGAACGCTGGCACCCTGGCCAAAGGGCTGGTGACCCAGGGTCTCTGTTGCCCAGAGTCAATGGCTCGGTCATCCTTCTGGCCCTCTGGTCAAAGGGCTGGTGACCCAGGGTCTGTGGTAGTATTAGTATTTAGGCGTGTGTGATATGGTGCCCTGATGCTCATAGACTAAGCTGTGAAAGAAAGATGCTGGCCAATTGAACCAAGCAGGAAATATGTATAATGCTAATGCAGGCATCATTGACTATAAATGAATATAGACAGAACAATTTAACTCCTTAAGGCCCTATTTCACCTTAAGGACCAGGCCATTTTTTGCAAATCTGACCAGTGTCACTTTAAGTAGTGATAACTTTAAAACGCTTTTACTTATCCAGGCCTTTCTGAGATAGTTTTTTTGTCACATATTGTACTTCATGACACAGGTAAAATGAAGTTAAAAAAAAAACATTTTTATTTATAAAAAAATACAAAAATTTGGAAAAATTTGCAAATTTCCAAGTTTCAATTTCTCTACTTCTATAATACATAGTAATACCTACAAAAATAGTTATGACTTTACATTCCCTATATGTCTACTTCATGTTTAGATAATTTGGGGAATGACATTTTATTTTTGGGGGAACGTTACAAGGCTTAGAAGTTTAGAAGTAAATCTTGAAATTTCCCAGAAATTTTCAAAAACCAACTTTTTAAGGACCAGTTCAGGTCTGAAGTCACTTTGTGAGGCTTACATAATAGAAACCACCCAAAAATGGCCCCATTCTAGAAACTACACCCCTCAAGGTATTCAAAACAGATTTTACAAACATCATTTACCCTTTAGGTGTTCCACAAGAATTAATGGAAAATAGAGATACAATTTAAAAATTTCACTTTTTTGGCAGATTTTCCATTTTAATATTTTTTTTCCTGTTACAAAGCAAGGGTTAAGTGCCAAACAAAACTCATTATTTATGACCCTGATTCTGTAGTTTACAGAAACACCCCATATGTGGTTGTAAACTGCTGTACGGGCACACGGCAGGGCACAGAAGTAAAGGAATGCCATACGGTATTTGGAAGGCAGATTTTGCTGGACTGTTTTTTTGACACCATGTCCCATTTGAAGCCCCCCTGATGCACCCCTAGAGTAGAAACTCCAAAAAAGTGACCCCATTTTAGAAACTACAGGATAGGGTGGCAATTTTGGTGGTACTAGTTTGGGGTGCATATGACTTTTTGATCGCTTGCTATTACACTTTTTGTGATGTAAGAAGACAAAAAATTACTTTTTTTACACCGTTTTTATTTTTTTATTTTTACGGTGTTTAGGGATTAGGTCATGAAATATTTTTATAGAGCCGGTCGATACAGATGCAGCGATACCTAATATGTATACTTTTTTTTACTAGTTTTA
The DNA here is from genome assembly GCF_014858855.1 of Bufo gargarizans. Taxonomy (NCBI): domain Eukaryota; kingdom Metazoa; phylum Chordata; class Amphibia; order Anura; family Bufonidae; genus Bufo; species Bufo gargarizans. The sequence goes on from NC_058083.1 coordinate 106,386,173, forward strand.
CACAGTAACAGCTTTTTTAAAACAAAAAATATTCAGCGTTTTTTCACGCAACGCAGGCTCCATAGAAATGAATGGGGCTGCGTGAAAATCGCATCCGCAAGCAAATTTCGGATGCGGTGCGATTTTCACGCATGGTTGCTAAGGAGACAAGGGATGAGCGACCCGGGACTCCCTTTACTTTATTATTTTCCATTATAACATGGTTATAATGGAGAATAATAGCATCCTTTAATACAGAATGCAAAGTCAAATGTCAATTGATGGTTAAAAACTAATAAAAACATTACTCACCTCATCCACTTGATCGCGCAGGACCTGCAAAAGGACCTTCGCTGACGTCATTGCGCTCACCATGTGGCGAGCACGGTGACGTCAGTGCAGGTCCTGCTGAATAAAGATAGAAGACCCATTGAAATGAATGGGTCAGGATTCAGTGCGGGTGCTATGCGTTCACGTCATGCATAGCACCCGTGTGGAAAACTCGCTTGTGTGAAAGAAGCCTTAGGACTGGTTGTGTGCATTCTGCATTTACTTGAATGGGTCCGCAAATCCGGAGATGCGGTGCGGAACGGAACGGAATCACACAGAAGCACTACGGAGTGATTCCTGGGGTTCTGTTCCATGCCTCCGCACCGCAAAAAGAAAGAACTTGCTCTATCTTTCTGCAGAACGGACGGATCACGTACCTATTCAAATGAATGGGTCCGCAATCAGCATGCTGCTGGCCCACAGTCGGTGCCCGTGCATTGTGGACCACACAGATGGGCAACGTTCGTGTGAACAAGCCCTTTGACTAAGTTTCAGCATTCAGGTTTTTTAAGCCAAAGGCAGGAGTGGATTAAGAAAGAGAAGACCCAGTTGTTCCCTTCATACATGTCCTCTGTGTATGACCTGCTCTTGACTTTTGGATCCTACATGTGGAAGTCCAGCCTTAGTGTACAAAGTGAAAAAAACATGAAAAATTTGCATTTTTATCAAATTACTCTATGTAATCAGGACCATATTTATAACAAGGCACATAAGGGCACATGCCTCGCTGCAAGATAAATATTTGAATGTCTGACAGGAGTAGAGGGTGGAGGGGGCAAGGCAGATAACTCCACACAGCTGCTCAGATCAGAAGCTGTGTAGTTCAGTGAGGTGCTACCTGGGGTCCACCCAGCCTTTCTGCTGCCCGAGGCAAAAATTGAAATGATGCCACCAAACATACAGCGCTACAAAACATATAGAATAATACAGTACCACATACCTATTATATCCAGTGATGTTTCCTCACAGATATCATAGGTGCCTCACTTTTCCATCATTCCCTCTCCTGGTGCCCCAAGATTGTTATCCTCCTGCTACCCCCAATACTGTGCCCACTAGGCTCCCCAACGTCCTCAAACACTATACTGTGGAAATAATACTGCTATACAGATATTCCCCCCATAGTAATAGTGCACCCCAAAGTACCACCAATAGTAAAAATTCTCTCCCAGACTGCTCTCATTAGTTAATAGTGCCCCCTATAGTACCACCAATAGCAATAATGCTCCCTAAGAGTGTCCACATTAGTAGCAATGTTCTCCATATTGTGCCCAATAATAATGCCCTTACTCTACCCCCAGTAGTAATAATGCCACCATACTGTACCTAGTAGAAACAAGGCCCCCATAGTGCCCCCAGCAGTAACAAGGCCCCTCTATAGTGCCCCAGTAGTAATAAAGCCCCCTATAATAGCCCCAGTATTTATGGTGCTCCCTGTAGTAGCCACAGTAGTTATAATGCTCCCTATAGCGCCCCCAGTATTTAGAATGCCCCCTGTAGTGCCCTCATTTTTTACTGTATAAGTTATAATGCCCACTGTAGCACCCCCAGTATTTATAATGCCCACCTGCAGTTATAAACCCCCTTTAGTGCTCCCTGTATTATCATGCACCCTGTAGTGCCAGTATGTATAATGTCCCCCTATAGATCTCGTATATATAATGCCCCCTGTAGTTATAATGCACACTATAGTGCCCCCAGTATTTATAATGGCCACTTGCAGTTATACCCCCCTCTAGTGCTCCCTGTATTATGCCCCCTGTAGTGCCAGTATGTATAATGCCCCTCATAGATCCCATATGTATAATTCCTCTGTAGTGCCCCCTGTATTATAATGCCCTACTAAAACACCCCTTGTATTATAATGCCCAGGCTGTAGTGACCCCATATTTTAAAAAAACTAAAAATGCTCACCTGACTCCTGTTTTCCGCTGTTGCTTGTGATGCAGGCCACAGGCCTCTTCCAGCACGTGGCCTGAGTTGCCAGATCCCAATGCAGGCAGTTGTAATGACATCCCTGCGACATCCTGGACCGATTCTCAGATGGCGTGATCATATGAGCATGACCACCTGCGTCAACATGCAGGCATTCGTGACCACATGATCGCCCAGCCTGAGACCCGTGCAGGAGGTTGTGAAGATGTCATTGTGTCCTTTGTGCTGTTCTACTGTTTCATAGGCTTCAGGCCAAGTCAACTGTGGCCTATGAGGCTGAACGGTGAAGATGGGAGCGATAGGCTCCTGTGCCCCACTGTAAACTGCTGGCCCCATAGAGGCAGGTCAGTCTCTGGCAAATGCGGCCCTGGGTGCTACTGACTTTTATTACTGGCATCCTGAGGTCTCTGCTCTTTAAGAAGTTCAACAGCAGTACCATTAATCAGCATGCTGCTATCTGTGTGCTGATAAAACTCATGGTGGCTATACAGAGGTTCCAGGAGGAGTTTATGACCTCTGTAGGACACTTCTTACTCCATGGCGTTTCAATCTTCGTGAAGAATGAGGAGAAAAAACTGCCAAGATGCTGAGATCAAGCCTTCAAGAACCCCCCTCCCAAGCCTTCAAGAAACGCTATGGGAAAAGACGGAGAGGGGGAGTTTGTGCGTGTAAATGTATGAGTGCGTGCTTTGTGTGTATATACATATCTACATATACATTTGTTTGTGTGTGTGGGGATAAATATATGTGTACTGTTGGTGACAACTCTAGACAAATGTCCAGGAGACTCATGGAAAAAGAGGCAGATCTCTTAAGCTTCTAGAACAGCTACCAAATCTCTAGGGTGGCTACCACATCCTCTCTTATTTCCTACACGTCTCATAATTTCTGGGTGCCACTATAGACAATTTCCTAGACTTGTTGTGCCAGGAAGTGAAAAGTAGTGCACAAACACACATCTGGTCTGGGGACTTTCTTGAGGGGTACTCTGGTGTAGGGTTGGTAGCAAGGAGGGGTTTGGTCTAGGATCCACATTTATTTACGGGGTCTGGTACTAAGGGGTTTGGTCCTAGGTTCTATATTTGATTAGGGAGTTTGATCTCATCACATATACCTCCATATATCTCCTCCCTCATCTCCATCTACCACCCTACTCGTGCTCTCCGTTCTGTTAGCGACCTAAGATTAATAACCTCCATAATTCGTACTTCTCACTCCCGTCTTCAAGACTTTTCTCGAGCTGCACCTACTCTCTGGAATACTCTGCCCCAGAATACTAGGTCAATCCACAACTTCTCCACCTTTAAACGTGCCTTGAAAACACATCTTTTCAGGCAGGCTTATCAAGCTACCTAAAATGATTTTTCCCAGACTAAACCTTTCCCCCACCAACTCCTCTGGCCTAAACTCGATCCTCTAGTAGTCCGGTAGCAGATCGGCCAGCACCACTCCTGTCAGTTCAATAATGGCTCAAATCCTACTTATCACAATCAACTACCTTATGTGACACCCCAATCCCTCATAGATTGTAAGCTCTTGCGAGCAGGGCCCTGACTCCTAGTGTTTCAGTTATCCAGTTATTTTTGTTTTGTATATGAACCCTACGAACTTGTAAAGCGCTGCGGAATATGGTGGCGCTATATAAATAAATTTTATTATTATCACATGTCACCTTATATACCCCTTTCAGAAGTTCCCTGATGTCACTTCTCAAAAGTGACCACGTTTGGTCAAAAAGGTTGTCCAGTCACTTAAGTCAAAATTGCTTGAAACACTAAGGCCCCTTTCACACGGGCGAGTATTCCACGCGTGGTGCAATGCGTGATGTGAACGCATTGCACCCACACTGAATCTGGACCCATTCATTTCTATGGGGCTGTGCACACGAGCAGTGATTGTCACGCATCAGGATTATGCGTTGCGTGAAAATCGCAGCAAGCTCTATATTGTGCGTTGCAGTGCGATAATCCACGCAACGCAGGCCCCATAGAAGTGAATGGGATTGCGTGAAAATCGCAAGCATCCGCAAGCAAGTGCGGATGCTGGTGCGATTTTCGCGCACGGTTGCTAGGAGACGATCGGGATGGAGACCTGATCATTATTATTTTCCCTTATAACATGGTTATAAGGGAAAATAATAGCATTCTGAATACAGAATGCATAGTAAAATAGCACTGGAGGGGTTAAAAAAAGAAATATAATTTTTAACTAACCTAAATCCACTTGCTCGCGTAGCCGGCATCTCTCCTGTCTCTTTCTTTGCTGATTGTAGTCAAAGGACCTGTGGTGACGTCACTCCGGTCATCACATGATCCATCACCATGGTGATGGATCATGTAACGGACCATGTGATGACCGGAGTGACGTCACCACAGGTCCTTTGACTACAATCAGCAAAGAAAGAGACAGGAGAGATGCCGGCTACGCGAGCAAGTGGATTAAGGTGAGTTAAATTATTATTATTATTTTTTTAACCCCTCCAGCGCAATTGTACTATGCATTCTGTATTCAGAATGCTATTATTTTCCCTTATAACCATGTGTAACGGATCTCCTGGCACCCCGACCGGGTACCTCTGTCGATAGATGCTCCTAGTGCTTTCCGAGGACTCCAAGCCTCCACTTGACACCGTACGCACTGCAGACCCCACGAACCTTCGAAGCTTGGTTGAGGTCTCACCGTCTCCTACCCACCCTGGACCTACGACAAGGCTCCAGGCTCCAGTGGGTGAACCTCTCCTACATCCAGAGAGCAGGAACAGCTCTTACAAGAGCTAGTAGAATAGCCAGGGGAGTATAGCAAATCTCCAACGTATAGCAATCCCCCAGTGTAAATCAGTTACCCAAACACCAGCCTCAACATGGTAAAGGGTAAAAACAGGAACTCTTTATTTGAACACACAAGCATTGATTTATACACATTTTCCAACAAGGTTACCACCCACAGGGTTTTGTAAAAACAGCCAATAACCACGTACAATACATTCAGACATTCCCACACAAAATCCTCCCCTCTGCCTGTGATACAATTACCTCACACTGGGTTGATGCAATCATCACAGGCAGGAGAATACACAATAGTCTTCTGCCCTGGAGACAACCGAGACGTAATTCAATTATCTCTCAGGACAAAGGGACATCGCCAATACACACAGAGAGACAATGGAACAGACCTCACTACTCAACGTATACAATGTCCCACCCTTTACAATTCACATAGACATTTAACATCCCAAAATAGAACGAATTAGACCAGGGGTTCAAGTTAGTACAAGTCCTTTGTGAACAAAGGAGGCCTGGCTGATGAGAGGGCCCGTAATCCAGGGGCAGGAGGCGGGCAAACAGCCCCCTCCAAAACACTGTGGTGAAGTGGCTTTCGCCACACCATGTTATAAGGGAAAATAATACAATCTACAGAAGCTCGATCCCAAGCCAGAAGTTCGGGTTTGGGTACCAAACATGCGCGATTTTTCTCACGGTCGTGCAAAACGCATGACAATGTTTATCCGGGCCAAAAATATGACGCCCGTGTGAAAGAGGCCTAAAAGAACTCATTCTTCATCGATCCCTTTGTGTTCCTGCCATGACACTTCCCAGATAACCACTGGTCTCTAGTTTCTGGTCCCTCTCTACACAGAACATATGACTGCTCAGCCATTCACTGTGTCTGGTAGATCACCGCTGTGGTCAGTATTCCCTGTGATGAAAGAGACCAGGTGGTAGAAACTGAAGGACCAGACTGTGAAGTGTCACACGAGGGATCAGATTTTTTTAAGCCATTCAGACTTTATGTTTCAATTTTAACCAATAAGATCTCCCCTTTAACACATATCAGCTGCAGACCTTGTATCAGAAGCTTGAAGTCACGATATCTATATCTATAGCTGAGGACAACTCATGAAGTTCTGAAATTTCCGGCCCTTGTATGTGTACTTCACAGGACAGGACAGTGGCGTGCAACCTTGAGCACAAGCTGTAAAAAACTACAACTCCCAGCATGCTTAGGCTACATCTGCTGGATCACAGGTTCCACACCTCTGCTGTATATAAAATAATATAATAGATATATATAATAGAATTTGACAAAGTGAATGTTAACTGAACTTATCACCAAGTACAGTCGCTCACCTATATGATATGTTCCCAGGTATAAGTGCAACTAAAATATGTTCTTGAACCCAGCCAACATAACAGTATATTCATGATACCTACAAATACAGCTGTACTTCTAATATATAATGGATGTATACTGACTTGGAGCCTAGGGCAATACCACCTATAAATACAGCTCTGCAATTTTCCAAAGCACAATAATGATCATTGGTCCTGAAAGGATTAAAGGGAGTTGTAGTCACTTCAGCAAATGGCATTTATCATGTAGAGAAAGTTAACACAAGCCACTTACTAATGTATGTTATTATCTATATTGCCTCCTTTGCTGGTTGGATTCATTTTTCCATCACATTATACACTGCTCCTTTCCATGGTTACGACCACCCTGCAATCCAGCAGCGGTGGCCGTGCTTGCACACTATAGGAAAAAAGCACCGGCCTATGTGAGCTTCCACGTTCCCGGCCACCAGAGAGGCCGGTACTTTTTCCTATAGTGTGCAAGCACGACCACCACTGATAGATGGCAGGATGGTCGTAACCATGGAAACCGAGGAGTGTATAATGTGATGGGAAAATGAATCCTGCAAGCAAAAGAGGAAATATGGACAATCACAATACATTAGTAAGTGGCTTGTATTAACTTTGTCTACATGATAAATGCCCCTTGCTGAAGTGAGACAACTACTTTAATTTCCATTTCATAAAGTAAAAAAAAATACAGTTGTTGTCTGAGGCAAGTCATAGAAGTAAAGAAGGAAGATTCATATGTTGGCACTCCTTAGGGTTAAAGGCACACTGTCCTAATGTCAGTTTTATTACAGTATAATAATGGAATTATAGACAGCTAGTTATGAAAGCGTTCCCGTGCTAACTGTAGGCGATATACGTCTACAAGCACAATCGGTTTGCCTCTGACCCATAATCCCCTTGTATCCTCCCGCAGGCCTCTTGTCAGTGGTATTGATATACAATATTCCTGACACATATGTGCTCTAGGGTGCAGATTACAGCAAGCTGACATTGTTGAAATTCTGCGTGTTGCTTTAGGCTAATGACTGGCCTGGACATGAAATAGAAATGCACTTCACAGTACGCCAACATTTGTAATCACTAAGGTACATGATTGTGAGGATTGTCCCGGAACAACGCGTCTCCCATGTTTCTCCGCTGCTATAATGTCCACAGTCCATTCACACGACCGTGTGTATCTGTCCGCATCCGTTTCGCTATTTTGCGGAACGGGTGCAGACCCATTAATTTGACTGGTGCCACAAAAGATGCGGACAGCACACCGCGTGCTGTCCGCATTGGTAGTTCCATTCCATGGCCTTGCAAAAATATAGAGCATGTCCTAATTTTGTCCACAATTGCAGACAAGATTAGGCATTTTCTATAGAGCGCTGGCCATGTACGGTATGCAAAATGCGGAATGCGCATGGCCGGAATCCTCGTTTTGCGGATGCGCAATTTGCGGAGCATTTACGGTTGTGCGAATGTAGCCTTGTTAATATTTTCACAATATTTGTAATACAAGGGATCCTGACCAGTAATATTTCTATGTGCATTAACAAGGTTTTCCCATCCTCAGTATAGGTCACGGGACCCCCGCCGATCAGCTGTTCGAGAAGGCACCGACGCTCCTGTGAGCGCTGCGGTCTTCTCCCTGCTCACCAAGCACAGTGCCATACATTAGAGGTTGTGCTTGGTATCACAGCTCAACCCCATTCACTCCTATAGGGCTGAGCTGCACCTAGGCCAGGCATCCTCAAACAGTGGTGCCTCCAGCTGTTGCAAAACTACAACTCCCAGCAAGCCCGAACAGCCTACAGGTATGAGCCTACAGCAGGGCATTGTGGGAGTTGTAGTTTTACAATAGCTGGAGTGCCGCAGTTTGAGGATCCCTGACCTAGGCCATGCGACCGATGAACATGACATCACTTGGCTTAGGTCCAACATGTGAGAAGGCCGCGGCGCTAGATCATCAGTATTAAAGTTTCAGAAAACCCCTTTAAGGGTCCATTCACACATCCGCAATTCCATTCTGCATTTTGCGGAACGGAATTGCGGACCCATACATTTCTATGGGGCCACACGACATGTGGCCCCGATACGGAATTGCGGACCCGCACTTCATGGTCCGCAATAGCGGACAAGAATAGGCATATTCTCTTAGTTCCGGCAATGTGCGGTCCGTGGATCCGCAAAACACACACGGATGTGTGAATGGACCCTAATAATGTACATTACTGTTTGCATTATTCCTGCACTGTGACATTACTCTGTGCATAATTCAGAGATAAGCTAATCAATTCTAAATTAATAAAATTTTTATGAATTTCCCCTAAATTCTACTTCTAAACAGAGGCCTTTTTTGGCGATTTGAGTTGGATGAATCACGCAAAATGGTATCTACCATTTTATATATCAAATATAGGGTCTTACAAGGAGAGTGTTAGGATTTGGGAAGATATGCTTCCTTAGGTAGATTGAATTTTTCGATAGAAAGGTTTCAGCACTAGGGACAGGGTAGGGTCAGGTAGTGCTGTCTGTTACAGGGCTGGTGCTGGTCACATACATACAGGCTCTGCTGCACTGCGCATCCATTTTTAAAGAGACAGTATTGTATTTTTTATGTGCATGAGCAGCCCAATTAATATATAAAAATAATAATAATCTACTGGCTGATAATATTTGAAGCATCAGAGTTTCACTGGACACTGTAATTGAGGCTTTTTTCCTCAAAACCTGTTGCAAAGCTTCTGCAATGAAAGTGTACAAAAAGCATGTTTTCTGGTGTCCTTAGCAGCATACAGTATATTTTTACCGCAGAATTCGTGCAATTACGCCATGTCACCATCAGCGCATGAAGAGCGATGGAGCGGGACGCAGCCGTAGCAGAATGTGGCTTGACTTAGGGGGAGGCTTAAAGGGAACCTGTCACCAGTTTTATGGTGTCCTAACTAAGGGCAACATAAATAAGTGACTGATTCTCTTAGCAAAATGCTGGGTCACTTTCTTTAATTGACACAGTCAATCTGCCAACATCTTGTATTGAAAAGCTCCAGCTCATAATGATGAGTCCTGAATATTCATGAGCTCCTGACTCTCCCCGCCCACCTGCTGCTGAGTGACAGTTTTTTCCATATGAATCAGCAGCAGGTGGGCAGGGGAGTGGCTATAGCTGTTAATTAAATAAACGCTGGACTCAATGACATCACGCTGGACTCAAATCAGCTCATTAGCATGCGCCATGTGGCATCTTTGTGTGTATATTATGAGGTAACCATCTGTCACACAGGTAAGTGAATACATCTAAGGTACTTTTTAGTAGTTACTGATTGTTTATAGTTAGTTAGATTATAATCAAATATCCACATGACAGGGTTTCCTTTAAAGGGGTTAAGTATTTTGAAAAAATGGATGCAGAGCAGGGATTAGTCAAGTGGGGGTGGGGGGGTGGGACAGGGTAGCTTTGGCGGGCATTATTTAAGCAAGTGAGGGGCGGGGTTAGTCACTTGCTGGGTAGTAGGGTTTTAAGCTCCTGCCCACCCGCCTTTAATTTGTTTGGTTTATTGGGGGGGGGGGGGTTGTCATAGCGGGCGCAGTTAAAAGGGGATCCTGGGAGGCAAAACTATTTAAAAGTGGTGCATGACTCTTTGGGGTGTGCGTCTTAGGAGGTTTTGGTGAGTTGAAGGCTGGGGGCTCCTGTTAGGGCCAGAAGGCCTGCAGGGGCATAATGTTGGTGCTTGGTGCCCTTGGGTCGGTGAGTGCGGCCAAGGGTAAGGTGGATGTAATGACCGACGTCACGCACAGGGAGGGAAAAGGGAAAGCCCTGCCCAAGGAAGAGGGAAAGGTGGTGACCCCTGACTCACCTTGCAGCTGGCACCTGATTGCCCTGACGTCCCTAGACGGGTTCCTCACCCGTGCGGCGATCACGTGCCTAAACCCTGGCTTTCCCTAAAATGAGCCCTAGATAGTGATTGGGCCGGTGGGATCGCTAGTCCTCACCACTGCACTAAGAGGGAAATACCAAGGAGAGGACAGACAAACACAGACAAACACATAAACCCAGGTGGGCGACCACAGCAGACCACAAAGGTCCAACAGGGATCCGGAGGGAAACGTTCTGGACCAACAACCAGAGAACGCAGCAACACAGCTCCAGTGGGTCAGTATAGAAGTCCAGGCAGGAAGCTCTATATCTGGCAACCAGAGAAGTGGGAGAGGGGAATATAAGGAGGTTGGGAGTGCTGGACAAGGAACAGCTGAGGAGAAGGAGCTACGGATCCCTGAGTGAGCCAAAAAGGGTTGCAAAGTAAACCCAGAAAGCTACCATAAGGAAACAGCCCTATCTTACATAGAGTGCGCAGCCAACCGCTGCGACTTTCTGACCCCGGGTATAACGGAGTCAGGCGTGGTTCTTGACACCCTCGTGACAGTGGAATTAGAACTGGAGAATTAAAATGATTGGGTTGCCTTCCAGGATACCTCTTCTTCAGGGGGTTAGGAAGTTGGAATGTTTGGCATTATTCGTTACATGTAAGTGTACAAAGAAAATGTTATGATGGATTAATATGTTAATAAATTAGTCGCTACGGCCCTTTATACCAAAAAATTTTAGTCTATGTGTGTCTGTTAGGCCTCTTTCACACAACAGTTTTTTTTTGTTTACCGGTTGTTTTTGCGTTCCGTATGCGGTCTGTATACGTAACCATTCATTTCAATGGTTCCGCAAAAAAAAACTGAATGTACTCCGTATGCATTCCGTTTCTGTATTTCGGTTTTTCCATTCCGTTGAAAGATAGAACATGTCCTTATTGCCCACAAATCACGTTCCGTGGCTCCATTCAAGTCAATGGGTCAGCAAAAAAAAAACGGAACACACACGGAATGTACTCCATATGTCATCCGTATCTGTTCCGTTTTTGCGGAACCATCTATTGAAACGTTTATGCCCAGCCCAATTTTTTCTATGTAATTATAGTATACTGTATATGCCATACGGAAACCAAAACACAATGGAAACAAAAAACGGAACAACGGATCCGTGAAAATCAGACCGCAAAACACTGAAAAAAACATACGGTCGTGTGAAAGAGGCCTTAGTGGGAGGAAATGGAAGTGTGTTGTTAAAGGTGGCTGAACTAATCTTCCATCCTATTAAGGGTCCATTCACACATCCGTGTGTGTTTTGTGGATCCACGGATCCGCAAAACACAGACAGCAGCAATGTGCGTTCCGCATTTTGCGGATCGCACATTGCCGGCACTAAGAGAACATGCCTATTCTTGTCCGCTATTGCGGACAAGAATAGGACATGTTCTATTTTTTTCAGGAACGGAATTGCGGACCCGGAAGTGCGGGTCCGCAGTTCCGGATCGGGGCCGCACGACGTAATGTATGGGTCCGCAATTCCGTTCTGCAAAATGCGGAATGGAATTGCGGATGTGTGAATGGAGCCTAAAGGGAACCTGTCACCGGGATTTTGTGCATAGAGCTGAGGACATGGGTTGCTAGATGGCCTCTAGCACATCCGCAATACCCAGTCCCCATAGCTCTGTGTGCTTTTATTGTGTAAAAATGTACATATGCAAATTAACCTGAGAAGTACACAATAAAAGCACACAGAGCTATGGGGACTGGGTATTGCGGATGTGCTAGAGGCCATCTAGCAACCCATGTCCTCAGCTCAAAATCCCGGTGACAGGTTCCCTTTAAGTCAATTTTTACTACAAATGTTGTGCAATTGTGCTTTTTTTCCAAAAACATGTTGCAGAGTTTCCACATTTACTAAGTCTACATTTAGCATATTTTCCAGCATCACCAGCAGCAGAAATATGACTGTGTCCTGTTGTGCACTTTTTTCATTAAATCTGTTGTAACCTGCTTCCGCAATGAATATTAAATAATAGGTGTACTGTCCAAGCTGCTGCATCTTCCGATACTACTATGTGCATAAACATGGGAAAGCATCTGCCCGTCTTATTTATCATTTTCTATGCCAGTTTGTGGCGTAGAAAATAACTCAAATCTACTCCAGCAAGGGAGCAGGCATAGATTTAAGCTAGATGTACGGATCATGTGCCAAAGTTATGCAGAGGCTGGCTCCTCTAAATAACTTCAGTGTATCCACCGTCAACGCAGGGGTATTAAGACCTGCGTCTAAATTGCCGGTCTTAATAAATTACCTCAATAATTTATGGGCCGACTATAATTTTTGGTTCAGAACAAGATATCGCTTTTTCCGATACTATTGTGTATATGTATAAATACTGACAGGCATCTGCTCCCAATGAGGGAACATTTTTGTGACTTTTTTTTATCATTTTAAAAAGCATAACAAATCTAACAGTGCAGTGTGTTATTATATTAAACAGGCAGTTTGTTAACACTGTCAATCATGCGTTTACCCATAGCTCAACATGACACTGTCATGCTAACATTACTAATGCTGTCTGAATCAAAGCCACAAGCCATCTGCATGATTCATCCCAAAGTCTCCTCAATTCCCAATAATTTAAAAATAATTTTAGTTGGCTAAACCTCTTTCCGTCAGATACACCCCAGAAAGTCTGTGAAGGTTCTCATTCATTCACATTATGGTATATCAGTCGTAATAAGTCAGAGCAACTGGACTTACAGTCATGTGAAAAAATTAGGACACCCTTTGAAAGCATGTGGTTTTTTGTAACATTTTTAATAAAAGGTTATTTCATCTCCGTTTCAACAATACAGAGAGATTAAAGTAATCCGACTAAACAAAGAAAACTGAAGAAAAGTCTTTTCAAGATCTTCTGTAAATGTCATTCTACAAAAATGCCTATTCTAACTGAGGAAAAAGATAGGGACACCCTTGCCCCTAATAGCGAGTGTTACCTCCTTTGGCTGAAATAACTGCAGTGAGACGGTTCTTGTAGCCATCTACCAGTCTTCGACATCGGTCTGAGGAAATTTTACCCCACTCCTCAATGCAGAACTTTTTCAGCTGTGAGATGTTTGAGGGGTTTCTTGCACGTACAGCCCTTTTCAAGTCACCCCACAGCATCTCAATGGGATTCAAATCTGGACTTTGACTTGGCCATTCCAGGACTCTCCATTTCTTCTTTTTCAGCCAATCTTTGGTTGATTTACTAGTATGTTTTGGGTCATTGTCATGTTGCATGGTCCAGTTCCGCTTCAGCTTTAATTTTCTAACTGATGGTCTCACATGTTCTTCAAGCACCTTCTGATACACAGTAGAATTCATCGTGGATTCTATGATGGTGAGCTGACCAGGTCCTGCTGCAGCAAAGCAGCCCCAAACCATGACACTTCCACCTCCATGCTTCACAGTTGGTATGAGGTTCTTTTCTTGGAATGCTGTGTTTGGTTTACGCCAAACATGTCCTCTGCTGTTGTGTCCAAATAATTCAATTTTGGACTCATCTGTCCAAAGAACATTATTCCAGAAGTCCTGGTCTTTGTCAACTTTATCTCTGGCAAATGTCAGTCTGGCCTCGATGTTTCTCTTGGAAAGCAAAGGTTTCCTCCTTGCACACCTCCCATGCAAGTTAAACTTGTACAGTCTCTTTCTGATTGTAGAGGCATGTACTTCTACATCAACAGTAGCCAGAGCCTGCTGTAGTTCTCGAGATGACACTTTAGGGTTTTTGGAGACCTCTTTTAGCATCTTGCGGTCTGCTCTTGGGGTGAACTTGCTGGGGCGACCAGTCCTGGGCATGTTGGCAGTTGTTTTGAAAGCCCTCCACTTGTAGACTATCTTCCGGACAGTGGAATGGCTGATTTCAAAATCTTTTGAGATCTTTTTAAATCCCTTCCCAGACTCATAGGCTGCTACAATCTTTTTTCTGAAGTCCTCTGACAGCTCTTTTGCTCTCACCATGGTGCTCACTCTCACTTCAACAGTCAGGAGCACACCAAACTAAATGTCTGAGGTTTAAATAGGGCAAGCCTCATTCAACATGCAGAGTAACGATCTACTAATTATGTGCACCTGGTGTGATATACCTGTGTGAGATCTGAGCCAATTTAAGAGGGAATACATGTGAGGGTGTCCTATCTTTTTCCTCAGTTAGAATAGGCATTTTTGTAGAATGACATTTACAGAAGATCTTGAAAAGACTTTTCTTCAGTTTTCTTTGTTTAGTTGGATTACTTTAATCTCTCTGTATTGTTGAAACGGAGATGAAATAACCTTTTATTAAAAATGTTACAAAAAACCACATGCTTTCAAAGGGTGTCCTAATTTTTTCACATGACTGTATGTATTTTTGCTCAAAGGACATCCGTCAGCAGATTTGTACCTATGACACTGGCTGACCTGTTCCATGTGCACTTGGCAGCTGAAGACATCTGTGTTGCTCCCTTGTTCATATGTGCCCGCATTGCTGACAAAAATGAAGGCTTATTATATGAAAATTTGTATTTATTAGCAGTGGGCTCAGCTCTCTCTACATTGGCAATGCCCCAATGTGCCTAGAAGCTCATTTGCATATATTACATAATTTTTCGCAGCAATGCGGGAACATATGAGCATGGGACCAACACAGATGTCTTCAGCTGCCAAATGCACATGTAATAGGTCAGCCAGTTTCATAGGTACAAATCTTCTGACAGATGCCCTTTAAAGATGTTTTTCTAAATCATCCAACTGGCTGTCTTCATGAAAGCTCATTCTAATTGAGAAAGCCCGTGGGATGACTAGCGAAAGGTCTTCAAGAAAAAATAAGTCCAATTGTCCAGTTAGCAACAGATAAAGTGCTGCCGGAACCTTGGCATAGTGCCATAACAGCTGGGGAGCCATATCTCACCACACTATCTTGACACCAGAAAAGAGCCCAAGTAGTTGAACTACAGTACAACCCATTGCATTCACTACAGTAGGTCATGCTGTACCCCTTTTCCCAAGTCTTTGTCATGCAGCAATAGGACACCAGGTGTTTCGAACACTTGTGCTAACCTGGACACCTCAACATACACTGCATCTCATTACAGGCTATAGTACCCAAACCATCTCAGCACTACCTGGGCTTGGGAAGAGCCAAACTGTATATCTGTCTCAATACTTTAGCCCTCCACTGAACCCAGTAGACATAGTAGTGAACCAGGCCATGGTACTGACTAGTCCAAAAAATTAAGAAGACTAATCAGATTCAGAACAAAGCAACACACGTACCCATATTCACGCACTGATGCCCAAACAGAAGGCCTCATTCACTGACACCCCCCCCCCCCCAAAGTGTGGGTACAACACCCAGAGGCCAAACCACCATCCCAGATCACCGCTTTTTATGATACTGTCTAATATTTAAAATAGGTCAGCAGCAACCCATCTTTAAGAATCAAACATGACACTGCACCCCCATATCACCCTTTTGAGTATTCCAGCTCCTAAGGTACAGGGCAAATTGCGATTCTGATATCCTAGTCAACGCTACCCTTAGACCCTCTGTTATTTAGATCTGATTTGGATCACTGAAGGCATAGTTGTTTGAAAATTTACTGACACTAACCATGTACCAAGAGAGGCCTAGGACAATGCCACCCAGAAGAGTAGCTGTTCAGATGAAGAAGAACAATAAACTCTAGGCTGTCCAGCAACTGTCGAAGGAGTGCCAAGATGACTGGCTTCATGGAATCCATAACCTTTAGCTCCTTTCACTAGTCTTTCACTGCCTGTCGGATCCAAAAACATGTGATCAAACCATTTGAAGTGAAACACCAAGGCAGCCATATGATGACTGGCAGCTACACAAGCACCCCCATCAATCAAGTCCTCTATATTGGCATTTAGCACAACTCATAAGAGCTCCTCAGCCTTACGTTAGCCATCACTGAACTGCCAACAGCACTCCTTTATGTTGAGGGGCATCTGACAAGTGCCTGAGTTGCCAGCCCTCCAGAAAGAGGACAGAACAAATATCATCATTAGACACTTCCATAGGGAAAAAGCTAGTAGATCCGACCACATAATGGCATAGACCGCCAACCTCTGCAACACCATTCATTGTCACTACACTAATCCCTCATAAGTCCCACGAGCATCCTAAATCACTAACAAAAAATAATGCAACATACTTACCCATAGTCATACTCTGATGCCCAAACAGGTGCTTTCTCCCTCCTCCAAATACATTCATTGATATAAAAATTCCTCTTGCATTGTTGTTCTTTCTTCATCTTTATATCTCTGAGTTTCTCTTTTATCTACTTTTAATCTCAACGAAGTCTGAGAGGCACCTAGATAACCCCAAGGAAGACCCCCTTTATTCTTACTTCCTAGCCATTTTTTTAAAACAGCCCAATACCTGTACCACATCACTCTGCAGACCAGAGGCATGAACATCCAACTGCAGCAGTCATGGGGCAGGGCCCCTTCGACCTCCAACCTATAGACGGAAAAAGAGGAATTTATCCAACATACAGTAGGAACTGGATCCACCACAGGCCTAACATCAATGGCCCTATGCAAAGCTTCCAGAGCCCACTTTTCTTCCATGATTACAGCCCTAACTGGAGTACCCAGACTCAAGATACCAGTTAGGTACCTGCACATTAGGCCCAACAAGAAACTTCCCTTATCTGACAGCACTGACTGAGGCCTATACCCAAATCCTCTAACCCCCAGAGCCACTGCCTGCAGTTCAAAGACATGTATGTCCAAGGGAGGACATCCATCCACACTGCTTGTTAGCTCCAGCTGTAGGACTCATTGTAATTGCCTCCATGGGATTTGCCACCGATTTGTTAACTGCATATTAGCTCTAGGGCTCTTGCTTCTCTGACACTTGGCTTCTCCCACATGATCCCCATGCAGATGTTCTGGCCGAAGCAGCTTAATTACTCTGCCAGCCAGCTAGGAAAGACACTTCCCAAATGCCAGGGAATCTACTTCATTTCTGCCCAGGGAGTCTTCATTAAAATAGTATTAGAAAATGAATGCTGCACCCTCCTACTATTCCCCACTGTGCCCTCTAGCTAAGGGTCCTGCCTGGACTAATGTCAGCCCTGGCCTGGACTGTATGATGTCACTGCATACACCACTTTTGCAGTCAATACACTGTTCCACATTGTCCCACCACTATCCCAAAGCACAGGCATTACCATTTTGTTCTTTCACCAACTGGCAGGTTCTTTTTATGTGACCCATTTCCCCTTCCCACAGACGTCTTGTTAAAATGAGGACAGACAGTACTGTAAAGTGGGGCATTATTTGTTTGCACAATCACTGTTCGGGGCACTGTGTGGGGAATTAAAGGGGTATTCCAATATTAGACATTGTATATTGTATATACAGTCATGTGAAAAAATTAGGACACCCTTTGAAAGCATGTGGTTTTTTGTAACATTTTTAATAAAAGGTTATTTCATCTCCGTTTCAACAATACAGAGAGATTAAAGTAATCCAACTAAACAAAGAAAACTGAAGAAAAGTCTTTTCAAGATCTTCTGTAAATGTCATTCTACAAAAATGCCTATTCTAACTGAGGAAAAAGATAGGACACCCTCACATGTATTCCCTCTTAAATTGGCTCAGATCTCACACAGGTATATCACACCAGGTGCACATAATTAGTAGATCGTTACTCTGCATGTTGAATGAGGCTTGCCCTATTTAAACCTCAGACATTTAGTTTGGTGTGCTCCTGACTGTTGAAGTGAGAGTGAGCACCATGGTGAGAGCAAAAGAGCTGTCAGAGGACTTCAGAAAAAAGATTGTAGCAGCCTATGAGTCTGGGAAGGGATTTAAAAAGATCTCAAAAGATTTTGAAATCAGCCATTCCACTGTCCGGAAGATAGTCTACAAGTGGAGGGCTTTCAAAACAACTGCCAACATGCCCAGGACTGGTCGCCCCAGCAAGTTCACCCCAAGAGCAGACCGCAAGATGCTAAAAGAGGTCTCCAAAAACCCTAAAGTGTCATCTCGAGAACTACAGCAGGCTCTGGCTACTGTTGATGTAGAAGTACATGCCTCTACAATCAGAAAGAGACTGTACAAGTTTAACTTGCATGGGAGGTGTGCAAGGAGGAAACCTTTGCTTTCCAAGAGAAACATCGAGGCCAGACTGACATTTGCCAGAGATAAAGTTGACAAAGACCAGGACTTCTGGAATAATGTTCTTTGGACAGATGAGTCCAAAATTGAATTATTTGGACACAACAGCAGAGGACATGTTTGGCGTAAACCAAACACAGCATTCCAAGAAAAGAACCTCATACCAACTGTGAAGCATGGAGGTGGAAGTGTCATGGTTTGGGGCTGCTTTGCTGCAGCAGGACCTGGTCAGCTCACCATCATAGAATCCACGATGAATTCTACTGTGTATCAGAAGGTGCTTGAAGAACATGTGAGACCATCAGTTAGAAAATTAAAGCTGAAGCGGAACTGGACCATGCAACATGACAATGACCCAAAACATACTAGTAAATCAACCAAAGATTGGCTGAAAAAGAAGAAATGGAGAGTCCTGGAATGGCCAAGTCAAAGTCCAGATTTGAATCCCATTGAGATGCTGTGGGGTGACTTGAAAAGGGCTGTACGTGCAAGAAACCCCTCAAACATCTCACAGCTGAAAAAGTTCTGCATTGAGGAGTGGGGTAAAATTTCCTCAGACCGATGTCGAAGACTGGTAGATGGCTACAAGAACCGTCTCACTGCAGTTATTTCAGCCAAAGGAGGTAACACTCGCTATTAGGGGCAAGGGTGTCCTATCTTTTTCCTCAGTTAGAATAGGCATTTTTGTAGAATGACATTTACAGAAGATCTTGAAAAGACTTTTCTTCAGTTTTCTTTGTTTAGTTGGATTACTTTAATCTCTCTGTATTGTTGAAACGGAGATGAAATAACCTTTTATTAAAAATGTTACAAAAAACCACATGCTTTCAAAGGGTGTCCTAATTTTTTCACATGACTGTATGTATTGTATATCCACAGGATATGACATGTAGCAAATGTCTAATAAATGATGATCCTACCTGTGGGACCTGAACATACCTTCAAATATCCATGAAAGGCAATATTATTTTTGGAGTTACTATATTTATATCACTATTTACTCTGCAATATTGCATTTGGATGGCATTCAGCAGACACAGTGATAGGAGTAGAAGTATGATAAAACAGTTTTAGGTCAGCAGGATGGAGATGGGTTCAGAAGGTGAAGGTGAAATGGAAAAGTGAGGAACATAGGATGCGTAAGCAGAAAACTTTACAGAGATGAGTAATGGATGAAAGAAGTGGTCATTATGGTCTGGGTCAGGTGGTTTCATGGTCTTACCTTCTTGCTGTTCTCCTTCGTTTGACATGTGCTGGCGGCCATCTTGGTTTCTGGGTTTCTTGTAGCCTCCCACCCTGCGGCTTCTCCTTCCCACTGGGAGGAGCTGGATGCCTAGCTCATATATATAGGAGGTCTGTGGCTTCAGTTCCTTGCTTGGTCCTCCTGTGTTCACATGCTTCTAAGACTGCTGCTGCTTCTGGTTCCTGATCCTGGCTTCGTCTGACTACCCTGCTGGTTCCTGATCCAGGCTTCGTCTGACTACCCTGCTGGTTCCTGACCTCTGGCTTCGCAAGACCCTGCTTCGGTTTAGCCATCCGTTTGGACTTTTGCCTTACAGCTTGATTTTCAATAAAGCCTTCTTATTTCCACTTATCTCTTGTTGTACGTCTGGTTCATGGTTCCATGACATTAGGACCAAGCCATGAATTCTGACGGTACAGGGCCATCCTCGCTACCTACGCTGGTTGCCAGACTTGATCAGCAGGATCACCTGTTGGGTCGGTTCGCTGTGGCGTTGCAAACCCTGCTTGAACGCACGGCTCATTTAGCTTCCGTTGCCGATGGGTCGGTTGTCGCTCCTGGGCCCGCTCCTACTGCCGCTCCGGTTGTTGCGCCAGAGTCTACCCCGACACCTGTTGCTGCGCCTGCGGTGTTTCGGGGTATGACCGGTTCTGCCCCCCTTCCACAGCGCTTTGGGGGAGAGCCAACTCAGTGCCGAGGTTTCCTTAACCAGGTGGGCATTTATTTCGAGTTGCTGCCACATGCCTTTCCTACTGAGAGATCAAAGGTGGGCTTCTTGATCTCGCTGCTCTCGGACAAGGCCTTGGCCTGGGCCAGCCCTTTATGGGAGAACAACAATCCGGTGGTTGCCGAGTTTTCCGGTTTTGTTGCTTCTCTTCGGAAGGTATTCGATGTGCCGGCTCGTGCTGCCTCTGCTGCGAAGCTCCTTATGTCCATCAGACAGGGTTCACGATCTGTAGCTGAATACGCCATTGAGTTTCGTACCCTGGCAGCAGAGGTGGGCTGGAATAATGAGGCTCTGGTCGCTGCTTTCTCTCATGGTCTCTCGGATGCCTTGAAGGATGAGGTTGCAGCTAAGGACCTACCAGTGGAGCTCGAGTCTCTTATTTCTTTCCTGATTTTGATTGACACCAGACTCAGGGAGAGACCTTCCTTTAAGGAGAGCCTGCGGAGGCCTTCTAACAGATTGGCGCCTACGTTTGCTGTCCCACCCGTGCCTCCCTCTCCTCCCACGCCTCCTGGGGATGACTTGTCTGGGGGTGAACCCATGCAGCTGGGGTTTGCTCGCCTGTCCGAGGGGGAAAGGGTACTCCGGAGACGCGAGGGCCGATGCATGTACTGTGGTCTCGGTGGGCATTTTCGGTTGGCATGCCCGAACCGTCCGGGAAACGCTCGCACCTGAGATCCTGTCGGGGGCAGATCTTGGGTGGAGTCTCCTCGTCCCCGGTTTCCCGTGTTGACAAACCACTGATTACTGTTGTCCTCTCCTGGGTCGGGGGCTCGGTGACGACCCAGGCGTTGGTGGACTCTGGTGCTGGTGGTTTGTTCATTGATAGTGGGTTCGCTGCCGCCAATTCCATTCCTCTGCAGCCTCGAGGTTCCCCACTGGCTCTTGAGGCGATAGACGGCAGACCCCTTCTGCCGCCACACGTGACTCAGGAGACCCTTCCAGTGGGGATGGCCATTGGTGCCGTTCACAGAGAGTCGGTCTGTCTCCAGGTTATTTCGTCTCCACACTACTCGGTGGTCTTGGGGTACCCCTGGCTCCAGAAGCATAATCCGACTTTCGATTGGAGATCGGCCGAGATCCTCTCGTGGTCACCGCAGTGTGGGGCTAGTTGCATCCATGGGCCTGTCAAGTTGCTGTGTACTTCCTCGAACTCTCTGTTGCCTCCTGAATACGAGGAGTACCGGGATGTATTCGATAAGGTGCGTGCGGTTGCCCTACCTCCGCACCGCCCATACGATTGTGCCATAGAGTTACAATCTGGTGCCGTTCCTCCTCGTGGCAAAGTCTATCCACTGTCGGTAGCGGAGAATGAGGCCATGGAGGAGTACGTGAGGGAGGCGCTTTCACGCGGACACATTCGCAAATCCTCGTCCCCGGCAGGGGCTGGATTTTTCTTTGTGAAAAAGAAGGGCGGTGAGTTGAGGCCTTGCATCGATTACAGGGGTCTCATTCGCATCACGATCAAGAACGCTTACCCGATACCCTTGATTTCCGAGCTGTTCGATCGCCTCAAAGGGGCCACGGTCTTTACCAAACTCGACCTGAGGGCGGCATATAACCTGGTAAGGATCAAGGCGGGCGATGAGTGGAAGACCGCGTTTAACACCAGGACCGGTCATTATGAATCCTTGGTTATGCCCTTTGGGTTGTGCAATGCGCCCGCAGTCTTCCAGGAATTCATCAACGATGTTTTCCGTGACATGTTGCAGCAGTGTGTGGAGGTCTATTTGGATGACATCTTGGTATATTCTGAATCCATGGAGGCCCACATTCTGGATGTCAGACGAGTGTTGCAACGGTTACGAGAGAACAAGCTGTTCGGTAAGCTTGAGAAATGCGAATTTCACCGATCCCAGGTAACCTTCTTAGGTTACATCATTTCCGCTGAGGGGTTCTCCATGGATCCTGAGAAGGTTTCGGCTGTCTTACAGTGGCCCCAGCCCAGTGGTCTTCGTGCCCTGCAGCGCTTTTTGGGCTTCGCCAATTATTATCGGAAGTTCATCAGGGACTTTTCCATGCTAGCCAAGCCTCTCACGGATCTGACCAGGAAGGGCAGTAATCCCCAGGTCTGGCTGCTCGAGGCCATCCGAGCTTTTGAGGCTCTAAAGTCCGCCTTTGTGTCGGCTCCGATTCTGTCGCATCCCAACCCTGGGTTGCCTTTTGTCCTCGAGGTGGACGCGTCTGAGACGGGAGTAGGCGCCCTTCTGTCTCAGCGTAGAACACCAGAGGGTCCTCTGCTTCCTTGTGGGTTTTACTCCCGGAAACTGTCTTCCGCGGAGTGCAACTATCAGATTGGTGACAGGGAGTTATTGGCCATCGTGCAGGCCCTTAAAGAATGGAGGCACTTACTCGAGGGCTCGGTGGTTCCGGTTCTCATCCTGACGGACCACAAGAATCTGACCTACCTCTCTGAAGCCAAGAGATTGACACCACGTCAGGCCAGATGGGCTCTGTTCTTGTCACGTTTTAATTACGTGGTCTCCTACCTACCCGGTTCCAAGAACATCAGAGCGGATGCCTTATCACAGCAGTACTCCGAGCTGTCCGGGGAGGAGTCGATTCCGACTTCGGTCATACCTCCGAATCAGATCCTGGCCGCCATTCGCACCAGCCTGACCTCTCCCTTGGGTGAGCAGATTTTGGCGGCTCAATCTGGTGCTCCCTCTGGGAGACCCAACGGCAGATGTTTTGTGCCTGAGGAGTTGCGCACTCGGTTGTTGCGAACCTACCATAACTCCAAGGCCGCGGGGCATCCTGGAAAGAATCAGCTGTCCTGGGCTGTTTCACGTCTGTTCTGGTGGCCTTCTCTACGTTCTGACATCGCCGCATATGTAGCGGCATGCTCAGTTTGTGCCCAGAGTAAGTCCCCTCGGCACCTTCCGTTGGGCCTTTTGCAACCCATAGCCACCGGGGAGCGTCCATGGTCACACCTGGGGATGGATTTCATTGTGGACCTCCCTGCATCCCGAGGCCATACGGTCATTCTCATGATTGTGGATCGGTTTTCCAAAATGTGCCACTGTGTTCCTCTCAAGAAGTTACCCTCTGCACAAGAGTTGGCCATGATTTTTGCCAGGGAGGTCTTCCGGTTGCACGGTTTGCCCAAGGAGATTGTGTCGGATCGGGGGAGTCAGTTTGTGTCCAGGTTCTGGCGCGCCTTTTGCTCCCAGTTGGGGATTCATCTCTCTTTCTCCTCGGCCTACCACCCTCAGTCCAATGGGGCCGCAGAACGATCCAATCAGGCCTTGGAGCAATTCCTTCGTTGCTATGTCTCCGATCACCAAGACAATTGGGTTGACCTCCTGCCTTGGGCTGAGTTTGCCAGGAACACGGCGGTGAACTCTTCCTCTGGGACGTCTCCCTTCATGGCCAATTATGGGTTCCAACCTGCCGTGTTACCGGAGGTATTCTCTCCCCAGGATATTCCGGCTGTGGAGGATCACCTTTCCGTCCTACGTGCTTCTTGGATACAGATCCAGAGGTCCCTTGAGGTCTCTGCGCAGCGCCAGAGACTCCAGGCTGATCGCAGATGAGCGCCCGCTCCTTCCTACCAGGTCGGAGACCGCGTATGGTTGTCCACCCGCAACCTCAACCTTCGAGTGCCCACTCCCAAGCTGGCGCCTCGCTTTGTTGGTCCCTTCCGAGTGCTTCGCAGGGTAAACCCGGTAGCCTATGCCCTTGCGCTTCCTCCTGGCATGCGGATCTCCAACGTGTTTCATGTCTCCCTGTTGAAGCCACTGGTGTGTAATCGTTTCACTTCCTCGGTTCCTCGGCCTCGTCCGGTCCAAGTGGGCAATCGTGAGGAGTATGAGGTGAGCAATATCCTGGACTCACGCCTGGTCCGCGGTCGGGTGCAGTTTTTGGTCCATTGGCGTGGTTATGGTCCAGAGGAGCGTTCCTGGGTTCCCTCCGCAGATGTCCATGCTCCTGCCTTGCTCCGAGCCTTCCACGCACGCTTCCCTCAGAAACCGTTCTTTACTCGGCGGAGGAGGGGCCCTTGAGGGGGAGGTACTGTCATGGTCTTACCTTCTTGCTGTTCTCCTTCGTTTGACATGTGCTGGCGGCCATCTTGGTTTCTGGGTTTCTTGTAGCCTCCCACCCTGCGGCTTCTCCTTCCCACTGGGAGGAGCTGGATGCCTAGCTCATATATATAGGAGGTCTGTGGCTTCAGTTCCTTGCTTGGTCCTCCTGTGTTCACATGCTTCTAAGACTGCTGCTGCTTCTGGTTCCTGATCCTGGCTTCGTCTGACTACCCTGCTGGTTCCTGATCCAGGCTTCGTCTGACTACCCTGCTGGTTCCTGACCTCTGGCTTCGCAAGACCCTGCTTCGGTTTAGCCATCCGTTTGGACTTTTGCCTTACAGCTTGATTTTCAATAAAGCCTTCTTATTTCCACTTATCTCTTGTTGTACGTCTGGTTCATGGTTCCATGACAGGTGGAAAAAAAAGTAAAGAGAACATCTACAATCAGAGAAGACCTCATCCATGAGTCACTGGATGTAACATGTATATTTTCCTAGTGATTAGGGATGATCAGTGCTTAGCATTGGACTGGGGTTTCTTGGGCCCACCAGAGGAAATTATTCTCAGGGCCCAATCAGTATATCATCAATAAAGTCTAATAGATTTAAATTCAAAGAAATAGACCTTAGTGGCAAGTTATTGGCTTCAAATGATTTTTCTCCTAGACCTTTGGGACCCGCTATGGTCTCAGAGCCTGGGCCCACCAGAGAATCATCTAGTACAGGGATGTCAAACTCGTGGCCCTCCAGCTGTTGCAAAACTACAACTCCCATCATGCCTGGGCATACTACAGCTATCAGGGAATGATGGGAGTTGTAGTTTTGCAACATCTGGAGGGCCATGAGTTTGACATCCATGATCTAGTACTCTGGTGGCCCAGGCTGGCACTGCCAGTGCTGTATTCTCCTGTATTTTCTTTATACCTTAATTTAATTTAATAAATCATATTCAGGGACAGTGTGAAGCTGAGCATCAGGTCTAGCATGTAAAATTAGTTTTTGCTGATTTTATAAGACCCCAAACAACGCCCCTGACTGTGACACCATGTGCATTAAATACAGTAAGTGCAATATCTCTGAGCTGTGACATCACTTCATGATTCCTTCACTGTGTACATGAAATACTTTGTGCATTACACCTTTACTGTGGCATCACTATGTGCATTCCCCGCTAACATAACATCACTGTATGGATATTGTCTACTTTCTGTACTGTATGTTTACACTTTGCACTGTATATCTCTGTATTCTGACAATACTTTGCGCATCATTCCTGAAATATGACATTGCTATATGTGATATATCTGTCCTATGATCTCACTATATACAATATGTAATGATTGTGACATCACTGTAAACATAATTACTGGCATTTGATGTTCATGTCTGCACTAGTCCTATACTGTGACATCACTGTGTGCACTATATACTGTATGTACTTTGAAATCTCTACTTAATCTTTCTACTGCATCTATAATGAGAGAGATTTACTAAACAAATTGTACAAAACCAAATTATTTATGGTTTATTATTGTGTTAATTATACATTTATTAGCCCAGATCCAACTGGCTTGATCCCAAACTAAGGAGCATATGGGTGAGCCCTATAAAACCCCTAGAGCGCTCTCTGACTGCTATGCCCATGCAAAGGTCTTAATGGTAGACAATTGCATGCCCTCGTACCTTATACTATGTGACACCTGAAAACCCTACAATAGTGAGGGGACACGACCACCGGCTCCCTGCACTTAATACGGATGGAGTCAGGGTCACCTACAATTAAGCCAGCAAGAAAACACAAATAAAGGAAACAGACTTATCTGAGGAATCAGGAGCAGGAGCCTCCAGCAGTGAACACATTCCAGGAAGAAGTATAAACCGCAAAGTGAGGCAGTATGGGGGGGAATATAAAGGGAAACAATCAGTGCAAATAGATGACAGCTGGGAGAAGGAAAGGAGATAGAAAGTGAAACCAAAACAAAGAACATCATACAACAGGTAGAGAAGAATGTCTGCCAGATCTTCTCACAGAGCTGGCGGTGACACAGATTTACTAATGTGTAAAGTTTTTAGAATCTGTTGAGCAAAGTGATGCAATTTGGCTCAACAAGGTTTTCTCCAATTCTCTTTCTTGAAAGGGGGATAGGACTTAGTGGGCAGGACTTCATAGGAAAGGGTCAACATGATCCATTTTGTGCCAAAATTGTACCACAAATCTGGTAAAAATGCTGTCTCAAAATAAGCCAATCAATAGTTTAGACAAAAGGGTCTATCCCGTGCACCACATTTATCATGCTGTCTGAGCCCCTGTGATGAAACTGGTGCAGGAGTAGACAGACGGTCTAAGTTTATGCCTTCTGCAAGTTTAGTAAATATGCCTAAGGCCTCATGCACACGACAGTTTTTTTTCACGGTCCGCAAAAACGGGGTCCGTGGGTCCGTGATCCGTGACCGTTTTTTCGTCCGTGGGTCTTCCTTGATTTTTGGAGGATCCACGGACATGAAAAAAAAAGTCGTTTTGGTGTCCGCCTGGCCGTGCGGAGCCAAACGGATCCGTCCTGAATTACAATGCAAGTCAATGGGGACGGATCCGTTTGATGTTGACACAATATGGTGCCATTTCAAACTGATCCGTCCCCATTGACTTTCAATGTAAAGTCTGGAGTTCTTTTATACCATCGGATTGGAGTTTTCTCCAATCCGATGGTATATTTTAACTTGAAGCGTCCCCATCACCATGGGAACGCCTCTATGTTAGAATATACTGTCGGATATGAGCTACTTTGTGAACCTCAGATCCGACAGTATATTCTAACACAGAGGCGTTCCCATGGTGATGGGGACGCTTCAGGTTAGAATACACTACAAACTTTGTACAAGACTGCCCCCTGCTGCCTGGCAGCACCCGATCTCTTACTGGGGGATATGATAGCACAATTAACCCCTTTAGGTGCGGCACCTAAAGGGGTTAATTGTACTATCATATTCCCCTGTAAGAGATCAGGGCTGCCAGGCAGCAGGGGGCAGCCCCCCCCCCTCCCCAGTTTGAATATCGTTGGTGGCACAGTGTGCCCCCACCATCGCCCCCCCTCCCTCCCTCTATTGTATTAAATCGTTGGTGGCACAGTGTGCCAACCACCATCGGCCCCCCTCCCTCCCTCTATTGTATTAAATCATTGGTGGCACAGTGTGCCAACCACCATCGGCCCCCCTCCCTCCCTCTATTGTATTAAATCGTTGGTGGCACAGTGTGCCAACCACCATCGGCCCCCCTCCCTCCCTCTATTGTATTAAATCGTTGGTGGCACAGTGTGCCAACCACCATCGCCCCCCCCCCTCCCTCTATAGCAGTAACATTGGTGGCAGTGTGCGGTCTCAACAGTAGAAGATTCATACTTACCTGCTTTCTGCTGCGATGTCTGTGTCCGGCCGGGAGCTCCTCCTACTGGTAAGTGAAAGGTCTGTGCGGCGCATTGCTAAAGAACTTACCAGTCACTTACCAGTAGGAGGAGCTCCCGGCCGTTCACAGACATCGCAGCAGCAAGCAGGTAAGTATGAATCTTCTACTGTTGAGACCGCACACTGCCACCAATGTTACTGCTATAGAGGGAGGGGGGGGGGGCGATGGTGGTTGGCACACTGTGCCACCAACGATTTAATACAATAGAGGGAGGGAGGGGGGCCGATGGTGGTTGGCACACTGTGCCACCAACGATTTAATACAATAGAGGGAGGGAGGGGGGGGGCGATGGTGGAGGCACACTGTGCCACCAACGATATTCAAACTGGGGAAAGGGGGGGGGTTTGCCCCCTGCTGCCTGGCAGCCCTGATCTCTTACAGGGGAATATGATAGTACAATTAACCTCTTTAGGTGCCGCACCTGAAGGGGTTAATTGTGCTATCATATCCCCCTGTAAGAGATCGGGTGCTGCCAGGCAGCAGGGGGCAGTCTTGTACACAGTTTGTAGTGTATTCTAACTAGAAGCGTCCCCATCACCATGGGAACGCTTCTGTGTTAGAATATACTGTCGGAAATGAGTTTTCACGAAGTGAAAACTTAGATCAGAAAAAGCTTTTATGCAGACGGATCTTCGGATCCGTCTGTATGAAAGCAACCTACGGCCACGGATCACGGACACGGATGCCAATCTTGTGTGCATCCGTGTTCTTTCACGGACCCATTGACTTGAATGGGTCCGTGAACCGTTGTCCGTCAAAAAAATAGGACAGGTCCTATTTTTTTGACGGACAGGATACACGGATCACGGCCTCGGCTGCAAAACGGTGCATTTTCCGATTTTTCCACGGACCCATTGAAAGTCAATGGGTCCGCGAAAAAAAACGGAAAACGGCACAACGGCCACGGATGCACACAACGGTCGTGTGCATGAGGCCTAAATATGGTTTTATACACTATTAAACTGTCTAGAAAAATTTGCAAAGTTGTAAAAGGCACCAGATTTATTAGTGGTATAAAGTATACCGGCAAAGAAGTGGCAGAAGGAAAAATGTCTACAAAAGTATCTAATGCCTAGTAAGATGCACCAAATTTATTATACATTGTGCTCTATTATGTTACATAGAAACATAGAATGTGTCGGCAGATAAGAACCATTTGGCCCATCTAGTCTGCCCAATATACTGAATACTATGAATAGCCCCTGGCCCCATCTTATATGAAGGATGGCCTTATGCCTATCCCATGCATGCTTAAACTCCTCCACTGTATTTGCAGCTACCACTTCTGCAGGAAGGCTATTCCATGCATCCACTACTCTCTCAGTAAAGTAATACTTCCTGATATTACTTTTAAACCTTTGCCCCTCTAATTTAAAACTATGCTTTTGTTCTTTTAAATATTCTCCCCTCTTTTACCTCGTTGATTCCCTTTATGTATTTAAAAGTTTCTATCATATCCCCTCTGTCTCGTCTTTCTTCCAAGCTATACATGTTAAGGTCCTTTAATCTTTCCTGGTAAGTTTTATCCTGCAATCCATGTACCAGTTTAGTAGCTCTTCTCTGAACTCTCTCTAGAGTATCTATATCCTTCTGGAGATATGGCCTCCAGTACTGAGCACAATACTCCAGATGAGGTCTCACTAGTGCTCTGTAGAGCGGCATGAGCACCTCCCTCTTTCTACTGGTAATGCCTCTCCCTATACACCCAAGCATTCTGCTAGCATTTCCTGCTGCTCTATGACATTGTCTGCCTACCTTTAAGTCTTCTGAAATAATGACCGCTAAATCCCTTTCCTCAGATACTGAGGTTAGGACTGTATCACTGATTTTATATTCTGCTCTTGGGTTTTTACGCCCCAGGTGCATTATGTTGCACTTATAAACATTAAATTTTAGTTACCAGATTTTTGACCATTTCTCTAGTTTTCCTAAATCCTTTTCCATTTGGTGTATCCCTCCAGGAACATCAACCCTGTTACAAATCTTTGTGTCATCAGCAGGTTAGTGTGTATTTGGTGCAGTTTCAGACAATACGGTTTGATTTTTATCCTATCTAACTTTAGGACAGTATTAAAAACTCTGTCCAAAGTTCTGTATTGTGACATTACTGTTTGCATTATTCCACTGGCTCTAAACCTCTACTATGACATTGCACAAGCCATGTATTGTGATATTACTTATTTCCTTATTCCTGTTCTCTGACTGTACCAAGTTATGACATCACCATATATTTTACATGAAACCTGTGCTGTGACACCACTTCATGGATGGTCTTCTGACATGTATGCAAAATACCTCTCTGCTGTGACATCATAGTGCACTATATACAGTCATGTGAAAAAATTAGGACACCCTTTGAAAGCATGTGGTTTTTTGTAACATTTTTAATAAAAGGTTATTTCATCTCCGTTTCAACAATACAGAGAGATTAAAGTAATCCAACTAAACAAAGAAAACTGAAGAAAAGTCTTTTCAAGATCTTCTGTAAATGTCATTCTACAAAAATGCCTATTCTAACTGAGGAAAAAGATAGGACACCCTCACATGTATTCCCTCTTAAATTGGCTCAGATCTCACACAGGTATATCACACCAGGTGCACATAATTAGTAGATCGTTACTCTGCATGTTGAATGAGGCTTGCCCTATTTAAACCTCAGACATTTAGTTTGGTGTGCTCCTGACTGTTGAAGTGAGAGTGAGCACCATGGTGAGAGCAAAAGAGCTGTCAGAGGACTTCAGAAAAAAGATTGTAGCAGCCTATGAGTCTGGGAAGGGATTTAAAAAGATCTCAAAAGATTTTGAAATCAGCCATTCCACTGTCCGGAAGATAGTCTACAAGTGGAGGGCTTTCAAAACAACTGCCAACATGCCCAGGACTGGTCGCCCCAGCAAGTTCACCCCAAGAGCAGACCGCAAGATGCTAAAAGAGGTCTCCAAAAACCCTAAAGTGTCATCTCGAGAACTACAGCAGGCTCTGGCTACTGTTGATGTAGAAGTACATGCCTCTACAATCAGAAAGAGACTGTACAAGTTTAACTTGCATGGGAGGTGTGCAAGGAGGAAACCTTTGCTTTCCAAGAGAAACATCGAGGCCAGACTGACATTTGCCAGAGATAAAGTTGACAAAGACCAGGACTTCTGGAATAATGTTCTTTGGACAGATGAGTCCAAAATTGAATTATTTGGACACAACAGCAGAGGACATGTTTGGCGTAAACCAAACACAGCATTCCAAGAAAAGAACCTCATACCAACTGTGAAGCATGGAGGTGGAAGTGTCATGGTTTGGGGCTGCTTTGCTGCAGCAGGACCTGGTCAGCTCACCATCATAGAATCCACGATGAATTCTACTGTGTATCAGAAGGTGCTTGAAGAACATGTGAGACCATCAGTTAGAAAATTAAAGCTGAAGCGGAACTGGACCATGCAACATGACAATGACCCAAAACATACTAGTAAATCAACCAAAGATTGGCTGAAAAAGAAGAAATGGAGAGTCCTGGAATGGCCAAGTCAAAGTCCAGATTTGAATCCCATTGAGATGCTGTGGGGTGACTTGAAAAGGGCTGTACGTGCAAGAAACCCCTCAAACATCTCACAGCTGAAAAAGTTCTGCATTGAGGAGTGGGGTAAAATTTCCTCAGACCGATGTCGAAGACTGGTAGATGGCTACAAGAACCGTCTCACTGCAGTTATTTCAGCCAAAGGAGGTAACACTCGCTATTAGGGGCAAGGGTGTCCTATCTTTTTCCTCAGTTAGAATAGGCATTTTTGTAGAATGACATTTACAGAAGATCTTGAAAAGACTTTTCTTCAGTTTTCTTTGTTTAGTCGGATTACTTTAATCTCTCTGTATTGTTGAAACGGAGATGAAATAACCTTTTATTAAAAATGTTACAAAAAACCACATGCTTTCAAAGGGTGTCCTAATTTTTTCACATGACTGTACTGTAATATCAAGGTCTATATAATGTACTGTTCTATGATATCACTGTGTATGTTATGCTTGTATTCTGATATTCTCTGTATAGTGACATCACTACATGAAGTACTACCATACTGTTTACATATTTCATGACTGCAACATTATGTCACATATTTCCCCACATTGTGACATCATTGTTTGCATTATTTTCATGATGTGATGTCACTGCATTGGTTATCCCTGCATTGTGATATTTCTGTGGCTGTCATTTGCAGTTTCTAATTTTATTTAGCTGAACACTGAGGTGGATACAAAATTGCATAAAAGCGGCTTCTGTTAAGGCAGGCAACAGGTTTTTTGAATCACTGTATGCATTATGGTTATATTGTGACATCGTGTATTTAATTCCTGGTATATGCCATCAGGATATGGGGACTTGTAGTTATTTCTCCTTAAAGGGGTTTTCCAGGAGTACAATACTGGTGATTTATCCTCAGTAGGTAGGTCCAGCGACTGGTACCATTCCAAGGGCTCAGAACTCCTGCAGGGCCTCCATCAGGAATTTCAGGGATCCATACATAGCCTTAACTTTTTTTTAGCATCAGGCCATTTTGCCATACACATCGGTAAGAATATAATTTTTATCAACTTTTATTATGAAAAACTTGTGTCATTTTTATTTACGCTATTTGATCACCATAAATAATGTCTTCACTATATTGTACAGTTTATTGTAATGGTTTTTGCCCCTTTATTTTTTTAGTAACATTAACTTTGGAGAAAAACTTACCTTTTGCCAGAAAAGAAAAGCTGAAAAATTTTAAGTTCCAGTTTTTGCCATAACCTTTACTAAGAAAATTACTTGCTAAACCTCTGCCAGAAATTGAACACCAGACCTTCTGTATATCCGGCAATAGACGTACCACTACTCTATAAGACTGCTCTGTTGTATAGTAGCTGTGCTTGGTATTACAGCTCAGCCACATTCACTTCAATGGAGCTGAGCGCGATGCCAAGCACAGCCGCTACACATTGTACGGCATGGTGCTCACAGGAGTGCTGCGACCTTCTCAAACAGCTGATTGGCAGTGGTCCTAGGTGTCAGACCCCACCAATCAGATACTGATGACCTATCATCATCAGTTGTAAAATCCTGGAAAACCCCTTTAAGAGGTAAAATGTTTGGGTTAAGAAATTAGTTTAGGAACTTTTGTTGGTGATATTGCCAGATGCAAAGTGCAAAGTGAACAGTCTCAAAAGATAATACGGTTTGCCACCCCGCCCCCTCCCGAGGCTTCAAAAGATCATGTGGATCTATTTCTACCATATAAAAGATAAATTTACTGTATATGTGCAGCGGCCCGCTAGGGAGCGCTGTGAGGAAGATAGAAGTGGTAGTGACGGCCCTGTAGCTATCCTAACTCTGGCACTGTCCCTGGGGCCGTTCAGTGAATGGAGGGCACACACTTTCTTTCCATGGGGCACACCCTGGGCCTTTTGGAGACTCCCACATGGTGGTAGTTTGGATTCCCTTGATGGTGCACAGTTGGCAAGGTGCAAGGCATGAGGGTAGGTGCAGGGCTGGATAATGGTGGGGGTGCAATGGTGGTCGGTGTAGGGGTAACAAATCCAGTGTTCTTTACTGAGGTAGTTTAGGCAGTGCATAAGTAAAGACACAGGTAGCGTTCAGTTCAGTCTCTCCACAGTACATACACAATACAGTGGTCCCTCAAGTTTAATTGGTTCCAGGAGGACCATTGAATATTTAAACCATTGTAAGTTGAGTAATTGGTTCCAAAGCCCCAAAATGTCATCCAAGATAAGAGACGATGACGATTTAAGAAAAATAAGCAGATAAATAAGGCAGATAAAGCAAGTCCTTCCATATAACAGTCAGGAATAGCTGCTAACTAGCAACTAATACAACTATTTTACCAGAGAGGTGGCCTTGATTGGTTGGATCTGAGTCTGAGACATTGTATGTCGAGTCTAGTTTCAACTTACAATGGTCTTTTCTGACCCACTGTATGTTGAAAATATTGTATCCTGAGGTCATTGTATCTTGAGGGATCACTGTACTTCCAAGGCTGAATATGGAAACTGCAAACTGCAAGATGGCTGACTCTGAGTCTCTCTATTAACTCAACTTTCCAAGATGACCAAAGGGGTCTACAGGTCCTTCTCAAAAAATTAGCATATTGTGATAAAGTTCATTATTTTCTGTAATGTACTGATAAACATTAGACTTTCATATATTTTAGATTCATTACACACAAACTAAAGTAGTTCAAGCCTTTTATTGTTTTAATATTGATGATTTTGGCATACAGCTCATGAAAACCCAAAATTCCTATCTCAAAAAATTAGCATATCATGAAAAGGTTCTCTAAACGAGCTATTAACGTAATCATCTGAATCAACTAATTAACTCTAAACACCTGCAAAAGATTCCTGAGGCTTTTAAAAACTCCCAGCCTGGTTCATTACTCAAAACCGCAATCATGGGTAAGACTGCCGACCTGACTGCTGTCCAGAAGGCCATCATTGACACCCTCAAGCAAGAGGGTAAGACACAGAAAGAAATTTCTGAACGAATAGGCTGTTCCCAGAGTGCTGTATCAAGGCACCTCAGTGGGAAGTCTGTGGGAAGGAAAAAGTGTGGCAGAAAACGTTGCACAACGAGAAGAGGTGACCGGACCCTGAGGAAGATTATGGAGAAGGACCGATTCCAGAACTTGGGGGACCTGCAAAAGCAGTGGACAGAGCCACCGTGTACAGGCGTGTGCAGGAAATGGGCTACAGGTGCCGCATTCCCCAGGTCAAGCCACTTTTGAACCAGAAACAGCGGCAGAAGCGCCTGACCTGGGCTACAGAGAAGTAGCACTGGACTGTTGCTCAGTGGTCCAAAGTACTTTTTTCGGATGAAAGCAAATTTTGCATGTCATTCAGAAATCAAGGTGCCAGAGTCTGGAGGAAGACTGGGGAGAGGGAAATGCCAAAATGCCTGAAGTCCAGTGTCAAGTACCCACAGTCAGTGATGGTCTGGGGTGCCATGTCAGCTGCTGGTGTTGGTCCACTGTGTTTTATCAAGGGCAGGGTCAATGCAGCTAGCTATCAGGAGATTTTGGAGCACTTCATGCTTCCATCTGCTGAAAAGCTTTATGGAGATGAAGATTTCATTTTTCAGCATGACCTGGCACCTGCTTACAGTGCCAAAACCACTGGTAAATGGTTTACTGACCATGGTATTACTGTGCTCAATTGGCCTGCCAACTCTCCTGACCTGAACCCCATAGAGAATCTGTGGGATATTGGGAAGAGAAAGTTGAGAGACGCAAGACCCAACACTCTGGATAAGCTTAAGGCCGCTATCGAAGCATCCTGGGCCTCCATAACACCTCAGCAGTGCCACAGGCTGATTGCCTCCATGCCACGCCGCATTGAAGCAGTCATTTCTGCAAAAGGATTCCCCACCAAGTATTGAGTGCATAACTGAACATAATTATTTGAAGGTTGACTTTTTTTGTATTAAAAACACTTTTCTTTTATTGGTCGGATGAAATATGCTAATTTTTTGAGATAGGAAATTTGGGTATTCATGAGCTGTATGCCAAAATCATCAATATTAAAACAATAAAAGGCTTGAACTACTTCAGTTGGTGTGTAATGAATCTAAAATATATGAAAGTCTAATGTTTATCAGTACATTACAGAAAATAATGAACTTTATCACAATATGCTAATTTTTTTAGAAGGACCTGTACATTCACAATACATACTAGTTCCCACAGTGGGGTGAACCTCCTCTAAGGATAGCTAATCCATGATAAAAGCATGGTGGGCGCTAAAGCAATATATCCTTTCCACTAGAGGTAAGGCCTGTTGCCATAAACAAGCAATTGTACTTACTGCCTGACCTTTGCACCAGTCCTTTATATTGTCCCTCAACAATATGTATATTTTGTTCTTTCTCTCTCTTAGAGGATGGTAACTTCCCTCAGCATGCAAGGATGGAGGCTCTTTAAGTAGGCCTCACACTGCACAGGCAACTCTGTGACTGCTTAAGCTACGCTCCACAGGTCTAGCCTTCCTCCTTCTGATCTGCGGTAGTGTGAATGCACCCTAATACTTTATCTATAGAAGTCGCACTCCCCAGGTCGATTGCTCTACAAGTTACTCACCAGATGTCTTCAATAAAATTCGACGAAGGGCAATTGATCTCCTTGCTACATATTTACCCATCATTTTATACATGAACATTATTACTACAGGAAATGAATGTGTGTCCTGAGGGTTACCAAATGCTAACCCTTCAGCAAACATGGTGGCCCCTAAAAAGCCCAAGAAAATAGCATTGAACTCAAGGGGAAAATCCCTTCAATGAGGTTTTCCAGGAAATAAACATCGATGACCTATCCGCTGGTTTCTGTTACTCCATTATCCAGTAGCTGGCTTGTTTTTTGTCAGCCATGCCATGAACATGGCCATGAGTGCTGCTGCAGCCAATGACTGGCTTCAGCAGTCATACAGTATGTCTGCACTGAATGGCAGAAATTATCCCATAGAAATCCATATAATTTCTGGCATCAGTTTCCCTCTGGTGTTTCTGTACTACCCAGAAGTTAAACACGAACAGACAGATTTACACAGATATGGTTTAAATGTACAACATTCTGTAGCTTCCAACTAAACCTCCTTTTCAAGTGTTGAGGGGCTTAATAGGGTTTTCTGAGATGTTAACACCTTTTGGTGGAAGTCTGACACCCGGGATTCCGCTGGTCAACTGTTTGAGAAGCTATCGGCACTCCTATGAGCGCTGAGGCCTTCTCATTGCTTACCAAGCACAGCGCCGTTCATAGTATAGTGGCTATGCTTGGTATTGCAGCTCAGAACCATTCATTGAGCTACACCTAGGCCACATGACCAATGTACGTATTGTCACTGGCCTAGAAAATGCAGTGAGAAGGCTACAGTGCTACGGCGGTGTCGCTGACTTCCCGAACAGCTAATTGGCGGGGTCCCAGGTGTCAGACCCCTACCAATCGATACTGATGACCCTTTAACCCCTTTAATAGTAGTTAACAATACAGAAAAGGGTAAAAATACAAGTCTTCTGGAGAGCTGTAGGCCTGTTCCCCCAATGCAGTAGTATTGAAATGTGGCTTTTCTGATGTGATGTTAAAGGGGTTATCCAAATAATAAAAAACAGCCCCAAAATGTTGTAAAATAAAGAAACATTTACTACTACTTACCTCTCTTACCTCCTGCCAATCCATCGGAGAAGCCCCTGTACCTTGATTACAAGCAGCCAGCACATGACCGCAGCAGCCAATCAGTGGCCTTCAGCAGTCGCGCGCCATACTGTGGGCATCATAACTCTTCTTGTTCCTGTTCCTTTAAATCTGATTAGCACTGTGCAGACACAATCAAGATATAGCAACAACTACACTAAGTTCAGAAAAAAATAAGAACTTGCTGCAGCTGCGCAACCCCTTCAAACAGCTGATTAGTGGGAGTGCTGGGGGGTGAACCCTAGACAATCTGTTATTGAGGACCTTTCCGGAGGTAAGTCATCAATACTGCACGACATTCTCGAATCATCATAATAGCGAAATATGAGATTGCTGTTAATAAAGACTCCCACAAAAGTTAATTATTAGTTCACGCATTAAAGGGATTTTATTAAAATAATTTTAAAAAAAGCAATACCATTCCAAACCACCTCCGTTCCAGTGCCGCCGCTCTGTCCTCCTCATCAAGCTTTGACTGCAGTGTGATGCATCCATCTACCACACATGACTATTGCAGCCAATCACTGGCCTCAGCGCTCATGTGCTGTATACTGCTCAGGCCAGTGATTGGCTACAGCGATAGAGTAACTGTAACGGAGGTGGTTCTTGGCAGCGAGTATAATTTTTTTTATTTTACTAATGTCATCACGGCCTTTTTTTGTTATGGGTGAAATATTTATCCTAAATTTAAAGGTCAGGCTGTGACGACTTGCACCAACTCCAGAGGTTGCTCTTTTAGGGTCCATTCACACGTCTGTAGATGGGTTCGCATTTGCAGAACGGGTGCGGACCCATTCATTCTCTATGGGGCAGGAATGGATGCGGACAGCACACAGTGTGCTGTCCGCAACCGTATTTCCGGAGCGCGCCCCCGATTTTCCGGTCCAATCTCCCAAAAAGAATAGAACATTTCCTATTCTTGTCCGCAATTGCAGACAAGAATAGGCAATTCTATGGGGGTGCCGGCCAGGTGTATTGTGAATCGGCAATACACTACGGACAGTTAAAAATTTAACACATCCCCAGGGAAGAACGATGGGTGGGGGGTCAAAATGTAGATGCCTCGTGTAGCTCAGTTCTTTCATGCTTAAAATCTACCCAGCGTGCAGAAGTCTTATACCAAATGAAAACCTATCTCACAAATGAATATTGGATTGGAATACAGCACACATTAGGGCAGTGTATCCAGCAAGATGGAAACCGTGGACCAAAGATAACTCTTTGGTTAGGGGCTACAAACCCCTAAATGAATTTGCTCCCTTCCTTTTTTCTTTTCTTTACCACTGGGGTTAAAGGTGTCCCACGGAAAATATTCATTATTTTTCAAAACAGCACCTGAATCTGAATACTTTTGTAATTGCATGTAATTAAAAATGTATTATAGCCATTGAGTTATTCACTGAAATCTATCTGTATAGCGCCACCTGCTGTTTGTATTTTTCTCATTTTTCTGTCCTACTCACTGAGATGGAAGCACATGCTCAGTTTCATACTTCAACTGCCACCAGTTTCAGCAGAAAGAACATGCCCCCTGACAAAGGACACCCCCCAACCTGAGAGTTTGAAATAACTAGCAGAACAACTGGAGCAATAAATGGGGAGATCTTTGGATCCATGTGAGGTACAGGGCTGGTTCTAGCTTTGTTAGAAAGAGGTTGTCATATACTAGATGATGTTTGATTTTCATTTTTTACATTATTCATGGGATAACCCCACTAAATGTGGGTCATTTTTCTCCTTATGAGATGTTTGTCGTTATGGGACTACATGGATCTGTATCTATGTGACAGCCAATCACGCCAAACTGCATCTGAGCGGGCTGAGTCCACCTGCCGCCATAAGCCAACGCTCATCCTGCTTCTAATCTCTTAGAACAAACAGCACCAAACATAATTAATGTTTGACAGAATATTGACATCCAGGGGGAATGATCTAATCCTTCAGTAAACAGTCATAGTTTATGTTATCAGGGGCGCACATGAGTCATATTGCCTGGAGATTGAGCAAAGGTTCAGCAAAAGGCTTCATTTTTTTCCCCTTATCGACCAACAGAGACAGTGAGACACCGAAACTGCGCCTACTTATATGTTTCTGTTAAACAAATGTGTCATCCTTCTTCCTGCAGAGTTTAAGCGACATAACATCCTCCATATAAATGATGCAATCTGGCATGTGGGCACCATAGATGGATTTGGGTGTATTCATACACAAGAATATATGCTATGGTCTGCATAGTGAAGAGACGGCTGAGACATCCTATAGGAAGATACTAACCACAGGCTATGAGTCACTCCTGGCTTCTTCCACTGCTGTAAATGTACAACTGGCGGTGGAGTATTATGGCCCATTTATTCTGCTTAAAGTCCCAGACAAACAAGTGGCAGTCCTGCAATGCCTGGAGTACAGACACACCAGCCATCAGGGTAGGACTGGGGTTCCTCAGGCCCACCAGAGGAAATTATTCTCAGGGCCCAACCCCCATATCATCAATATAGTCTGATAGATATTGAGTCAAATAAATAAATCCTAGTGCCAATTTATTGTCTCCAAAGGCCCTTTGGGGCCCACTATGGTATCAGAGCCTGGGCCCACCAGAGGATTCTCTAGTGCTCAGCCATATACAAAACATGGGGCACAATGCATGAGGCATTATATAAACGGTCACCGATCATAAGGCACTATATTATGGGGGCACAGAGAATGGGGCACTATATAAAGAGGGAAGAGGGCAAGAGCCATGACAGAGGGCACAGAGAAAGAGGCACTATAAAGGGGGCACAGAGAAAGAGGCACTATATACAGGGGCATAGAACATAAGGCACTATATAATGGGGCACAGAGAAAGAGGCACTAACTACAGGGGCATAGAACATAAGGCACTATATAATGGGGGCACAGAAAAAGAGGCACTATATAAAGGGGGCACAGAACATATGGCACTATATAATGGGGGCACAGTGAAAGAGGCACTAACTACAGGGGCATAGAACATAAGGCACTATATAATGGGGGCACAGAAAAAGAGGCACTATATAAAGGGGGCACAGAACATATGGCACTATATAATGGGGGCACAGTGAAAGAGGCACTAACTACAGGGGCATAGAACATAAGGCACTATATAATGGGGGCACAGAGAAAGAGGCACTATATAAAGGGGGCACAGAACATAAGGCACTATATAAAGGATCATAGACAAATGTTGCCAGCTCGGATGCTCTCCGGCATGGAGCGGTTTAAGACCAGGATCAGCAAAGAAAAGAAGGTTCCAGCCAGAGAAGGAATCTTTATTGGATATTCTTTAAAAATTCCAAGGAAATCGACACAGGAATACAGAAAGAGCTACCCTGATACGTTTCAGATGCCAAATGCACCCTTAGCCATAATGCACCTATGCACTGTTTAAAGGGGACAAAGAGAACGAAGCACTAACTAAAGGGGCACAGAGCATGAGGCACCATATAAAAGGGGCACAGAGAATGAGACACTATATAAATGGGGCACAGAGCATGAGGCACTATAAAAAAAGGGACACAGAGCAGGAGGCTCTATATAAATGGGGCAGAGAGCAGGAAGCACTATATAAAAGGGGCACAGAGCATGAGGCACCATATAAAAGGGGCACAGAGAATGAGACACTATATAAAAGGGGAACAGAGCATGAGGCACTATATAAAAGGGGCACAGAGAATGAGACACTATATAAATGGGGCACAGAGCATGAGGCACTATATAAAAGGGACACAGAGCAGGAGGCTCTATATAAATTGGGCACAGAGCATGAGGCACTATATAAAAGGGGTACAGAGCCTGAGGCACTATATAAAAGGGGTACAGAGCCTGAGGCTCTATATTAAAGGGGCACAGAGCATAAGGCTCTGTATAAATGGGTTACAGAGCATGAGGCACTATTTAAAAAGGGCACAGAAAATGAGGCACTATATAAAAGGGGCACAGAGTATAAGGCACTATATAAAAGGGGCACAGAGTATAATGCACTATATAAAAGGGGCACAAAGCATGAGACACTATATAAAAGGGGTACAGAGAATGAGGTACTATATAAAAGGGGCACAGAGCCTGAGGCTCTATATTAAAGGGGCACAGAGCATAAGGCTCTATATAAAAGGGGCACAAAGAATGAGGCACTATATAAAAGGGGCACAGAGTATAAGGCACTATATAAAAGGGGCACAAAGCATGAGACACTATATAAAAGAGGCACAGAGTATGGGGCTCTATATATGAGTTTCACAGAGGGTGTAGCAGTATATATAGAAGGCACCAAGCATGTGGCACCATATACAGCAGGCACAGAGTGTGTGGCACTAACATTAGGGGCACTTTCTGTGTGATGCTTTATTTCCAGAGAGCAAAATATGTGACATGATTGTGTTCAGGGGCACATTGTATGCCACAATTATTCAGGTGGGTGGCACTAAGAGGGGTTGTGTTAGTGTATAGGGTCCAGATGTGTTGGTACATCAAGAAGCTGAAGACAACTGGGCAGCAAACTGTGCAGAGACAAGCAGTGGCTGGGAGAAGTCATCAGTGTAGTCTGAACTGGATGGAGAATACGTCACTTGTAAGTCACCAAATGTAAATACTTATCTGCCAAAGACTGATTAAGGCAGACATACGTATATGTCAGGGTTTAACCTGACTGTGCAAATGGTATCTGTATTCAGCTTTTTGAGCTGGTGCTGTGTGCATATACTGTGCTTGGTTCTGGCGCTTTATTTATGTTATTAGATTGGTTCTGGTGCTGCATTTATGTAATGAGCTTGGTATGGCACTATATCTATGCTAATACTGTATCTTAAATAATCTTAGCCACCAAACTCTAAGATGGATCTAACTCTTTAAAATTTAATTGTGGCCCTTGGAATGAGTTAAAGGGGTTATCCAATATCATAAACTGCTCCCCCATGTGCCAGGCCCCTCACAGGGAATATACCTACCCCACTCCCGGAGCCGCTTCTGGTCCCCACACCGCCGCTGCTGCTTCTCCCCGTGTGCCGATGAAAACATCTGGTGTCGGGGGCGAGCAGCCAATGACAGGTGGAGACTGCCTTAGCGTCACTCGCGATGCTAGGGAGGCTCGTCCCCGCCTGCCAATGGCTGCTCACCCCCCGACACCAGATCTTTTCATCAGTGCACGGGGAAAAGCAAAGCGGCGGTGCGGGGACCAGGAGAGGCGCAGGGACCAATGAGCCAGGTAAGTATATTCCCTGTGAGGGGCCCAGCACATAGGGGGCAGTTTATGATATTGGATAAACCCTTTAAGTTGGACATTGTGGCCCTCGGACCAGAAAAGGTTGCCAATCTCTGCTCTGTAGTAAAATACAGTGCTTTTTACTAGTGTTGATCGAGCATGCTCGGCACATGGCGGTATTCGGCCGAATACCACATTTGGTCGAGCGCAATGCTCAAGTCTTCTCCCCGCACGTTTGCTGGCTGCTACGCAGCCAATGAATGTGCAGGTAAGTATTGCCCTTCACTGTAATGCCAATGTCATTACAGTGATTGGCTGGCTGGAACGCCCCGATGATACGTGTTCGGCTCAGTGTTAGTCAGGGAGAGCTATGCTCACGATGGGAAAGATAATGTAGGGAGTGAATATTTATATTTTTTTGTTGAAAACCCTTTTAAGGACTATTGTTGTTTGTGGCAGCAGCAATATATATTTTTAGAGCAACTTGCGCTAAATTGCTAAAACTTTACAGACCCAAAAGTTATTTTAAGGACTATTGTTTGTGGCAGAAATATCTATTTTTGGCGCATCCTGCGCTAAATAGCGTGCAATAGTTAGGTCACTGCAGACAGTGACATTATCTGCGCTACATCTTCTGTGTGTGCATCCCAAAAATATCTGTGACATCCAGTGTACTTTTTCCGTAGATGGTGTCTGGTGCAGACAGTGCCATTACATGAGGTACATCTCCTGTGTGACGTTTCCACATCCCAAATACCTGTGACATTTCCTGCAATTTTTTATTAGTCGCTGGTGACATCAGCGACATTATCTGCGGTATTTCTGCTGTGTAACGTTTCCACATCCCAAATACCTGTGACATTCCCTGTAATTTGATATTAGCCGCTGCTGACATCAGCGACATTATCTGCGGTATTTCTCCTGGGTAACGTTTCCACATCCCAAATACCTGTGACATTCCCTGTAATTTTTTATTAGCTGCTGCTGACCTCAGCGACATTATCTGTGGTATATCTCCTGTGTGACTTTTGCACATCCCAAATACCTTTTTTAATTTTTTTGCGCATACACTTACAAATCCTACGCTACTGTACGTGTGACACAGTAACATATAACATTTAATATGAAGAAGGCGAGCGGTAAGGGACAGGGAAGTGGCCGTGATGCTGATGGTGTACTCAGAGGCCGTGGTCCTGGGCGCGTTGAAACTGTGCCTGCTGCGAGAGCACAAGAAAAACAATCATCCACGATACCTAGCTTCATGTCCCAGTTTGCAGGGCAGCGCAGGACATCGCTCTCGAATTCAGACCAATGCGACCAGGCGGTCGGTTGGATTGCAGCAGATAATGCTTCCAGTCGGTTAAGCACCACCCTGTCTTCCACCAAGTCTAGTCTCAGTAGCCAAGAGTCTGGTCAACACAATCCTCACCCTGATCCTCCTTCCTCCCACCATGAAGAGTTCTGCCAAACAAGTGATCCCACACTCGGATATTCCAAGGAGCTCTTTTCAGCGCCATTCATTCATTTGGACCTCTCGACAAGCCCACTTGAAGAGGTACATGAGATCTTGTGCCCTGATTCCCAAACTCTTGAGCATCCACAATCACAAGAAGATGACGGTGGGGAACAGCAATTGGTGGAGGTGGATGATGATGGTGAGACACAGTTGCCAATAAGTCAACGGCAATTAGTGTCTCAAGAGGTTGATGATAAGGATGAGACACAGTTGTCAATAACTGAGGTTGTTGTTATGTCAACAAGTCAGGAGGATGAGCAGAGTGAGGAAGTGGAAGAGGAGGTGATGGACGATGAAGTCACTGACCCAACCTGAGAAGGTGGCAAGCCGAGCGGGGAGCAGTACAGAGGGGAGGGATACGCAGCACCGCACAGGCTGGAAGAGGCAGTGGGGTGGCAAAAGGGAGAAGGCGGGCCACACCAAACAGGCCCGCAACTGTTCCCCGGAGTACACCCTTGCGGAAATTTCCCTTGCCATGGGGTAGGTGTTCCGCAGTCTGGCGCTTTTTTGAGGAAAGTGCGGATGACAAAAGAATTGTAATTTGCAACCTGTGCCATACAAAAATGAGCAGGGGCATGAACACTAGCAACCTCACCACCATCAGGATGATCCGCCACATGGCATCAAAGCACCGTAATAGGTGGGCTGAACGCCTGGGTCCACAATCTCTGTCTGCGGGTCACACCACTGCCTCCTCTTCCCCTGTG
Organism: Bufo gargarizans; assembly: GCF_014858855.1. Classification (NCBI taxonomy): domain Eukaryota; kingdom Metazoa; phylum Chordata; class Amphibia; order Anura; family Bufonidae; genus Bufo; species Bufo gargarizans. Next base: position 106,430,694 of record NC_058083.1, read on the forward strand.
TTACGTGCTGGCCAATCCCCTGTCGAAGGCGCAGGCCCGGATGCCTCCTGCCCTGCATCTGGACCTTCGCAAGCACCATCAGCAACCACATCCACTTCCGTGTCCCAGCGCACCGTTCAAATGTCCTTACCCAGCCACCCACCCACAAGCCATAGCACTAAATGCGCAACTTTTCAAATGACTGGCCCTGGAAAAGCCATTTAGGCTTGTGGACACTGAGGCCTTCCGCAGCCTAATGTCGGCAGCCGTCCCTCATTACGCAATCCCCAGCCGCCACTATTTTTCACAGTGTGCCTTACACCATTATGTGCCCATAACATCACCTGTGCCCTAACCAACACAGTTACTGGGAAGGTCCACTTAACCACTGACACATGGACAAGTGCTTTCGGCCAGAGACGCTACATTTCCCTGACGGCACACTGGGTGAACGTTGTGGAGGCCAGGAGCGAGTTGTACCCTGGGATTGCATAGGTGCTACCGACGCCAAGGATTGCATGCCCTAATTCCATCAGGGTTTCCGCCACCACCTACGTTAGTGGCTCCAACCGCCACTTCTCCGCCTTCTCCTCCACTTCCACCGCAGAATTATCCTCTTGCAGCACCAGTCAGCCATCAGTCGGTAGCTGGAAGCAGTGTAGCACTGCAGTGGGAAGCGTCAACAGGCCATGCTTAATCTGATCTGCTTAGGTGACAAACAGCACACCGCCGCAGAGCTGTGGAAGGGGATAAGAGACCAGACTGACCTGTGGCTCTCGCCACTCAACCTACAACCAGGCATGGTTGTGTTTGATAATGGCCGTAACTTGGTGGAGGCTTTGGAGCTCGGCAAGCTCACACACATCCCATGCCTAGCTCACGTCTTCAACTTAGTGGTTCAGCGGTTTCTCAAATCCTACTCCAATTTGCCTAAACTACTGGTGAAGGTGCGCCGCGTGTGTGTCCATTTCCGCAAAACGACAGCTTCCGCCAGTCTGTCAATGCTGCAGCAGCGCTTACAATTGCCAGCTCACCGACTGTTGTGCGACGTGAGCACATGCTGGAACTCCACGTTCCACATGTTGGCCAGGCTTTGTGAGGAGCAGAGGGCAGTAGTGGAATACCAGCTGCAACATGGTTGTTGCCTTTCCAGTCAGCTTCTGCTCTTCACAAGCGAGGAGTGGGCAGGGATGTCTGACCTCTGTGAGGTTTTAATAAACTTTGAGGAATCAACACAGATGGTGAGCGGCGATAATGCTATTATCAGCGTCACCATCCCACTTTTGTGCCTACTCAACTGCTCGCTGCTCACAATTAAGGCCGACTCTTTGCATGTGGAAGAGGTGGAAATGGGGGAAGACATTACACATGGTGATAGCCAGACCACCCTCAGTTTGTCTTCTCAGCGCAAATTGGATGATGATGATGAAGAGGAGGAGCAGCAGGAGACGGTTGCCTCCGCTACAGAGGGTAGTACCCATGGAAGTTTAATTCCATCTGTTCGGTGTGGATGGGCAGAAGAGGAGTAAGAGGATGAGGAGATTGAGAGTCATTCTCCTGATGACGACAGCGAAGTCTTGCCTGTTGGGACTCTGGCACACTTGGCTGACTTTATGTTAGGCTGCCTTTCCAGTGACCCACGTGTTATACGCATTTTGGACAACACCGATTACTGGTTGTTCACCCTTATCGACCCCCGCTACAAAGAGAACTTCTCATCTCTCATTCCTGTGGTGGAGAGGACGAGCAAAATGGTGCAATACAAGAAGGTCCTTGTGGAAAAATTTCTCCAAAAATTTCCAGCTGACAACGCTGGCGGCTTACTTAGTTCCTTGGGCAACCGAGGAGGGAAGACATGGGGAACACACAGCAGTTCCAACAGAGGCAGGGCAACACTCTCCAAAGCCTGGGACAGTTTCATGACACTCCGCCAGCACCCTCACCCTGATGCGAGGTCTAGTGTCACAAGGAAGGAACATTTTTGGAAGATGGTGAAGGAGTACGTAGCAGACCGTATCAGCATCCTCAATAATCCCACTGTGCCTTACAATTATTGGGTGTCGAAGCTGGACATGTGGCACAAACTGGCGCTCTACGCCTTGGAGGTGCTGGCCTGCCCTGCCGCCAGCGTTTTGTCAGAGCGAGTATTCAATGCTGCTGGGGGCATAATAACTAATAATCTGAACTGAAAATAATGAAAGGTTTACTCTTATAAAAATGAACAAGGCCTGGATTGCCCCTGACTTCTCTACTCCACCAGAGAAAAGCGGCTGAATATAAAGGCACTTTAAATGTGTTTTTTATAATGTACTGAATATACCGTATTCCCATGCACCCCTTTCACCGCAAAAAAGGGTATATGATTCAATCTTACTTTTCTCGTCCTCCTCCTCTTCCATCATATTAACATGCTTATTAGTCTGCCCTCGCTCCTAATGTTGTAGAGGGTCATCTCACCTGCAGGCCCTCACATATGTTTTAGAGGGTCAGCTCACCAGCAGGCCCTCACCTACAATCTTTTAGAGGGTCAGCTCACCAGCAGACGCTCAACCCTTATGTTTTAGATGGTCAGATCAACAGCAGGCCCTCGCCCGTAATGTCTTAGAGGGTCACCAGCAGGCCCTTGCTCCTAATGTTTTTGAAGGTCACCAGCAGACCATTATTCATAATTTTTCAAGGGTGTATGATGCCCTCCTTTATGTGTAATAAAGGGTGTATTGGAGTGCCGATTCCTTGTAATTTTTGGCAGCCCTTTCACTTAGTGCATAGGCTTTATGAGTGTATAAGTCCCACTACCTGAACTATTGTACCACAATGTGAATGAGGCCCTCGTTTATGTGATATACAGGTTGTATCAGAGTGCCTCTTCCTTGTAATTTTTGGCAGCACTTGCACTTTATATTCAAGTAAATATACAGGAAAGAATGGTTCCTAACAATTTTTCCTCTAAAATCGATTTAATCTTTGGTTTTGTGCGTATTATTGTCAGTCTGTAAAAGTGGAGTACTACTCGGACAACATTGTTCCCAGCAGCGACCTGGGAGTCCAAGATGCATCCAGACATCCTCCCCATGCTGTTCCCAAACCATTTTGGTGGTGTTTCCATCAATTTCTGACCTTTTCCTATGAACCAGACACCCTCCCCTTTTCAGAGCAGGGGGTGTCTGGTTTAATGCTCGGGTATCCCCATTGACTTCCATTGTGCTCGGGTTCTCAGTAGAGCACCCAAGCATCCCGAGGTGTTCGACTTGAACACCCGAGCACTTTGGTGCTCGATCAACACTACTTTTACCACTAAAATCGAAGGTTTCCATTTACCACCACCTAGTGGTCTTTAGCAACAGTACAGTATATTTATTTGTCTCTATGGATAAATTACATGACCATACAGTTAGGAGAGGACTGGATCTTGATGTTTAGTGCTCTTTAGTACTTTATCGTGTCGTGAACATAAGCTGTAAGGAAACAATATATAAAAATGTATATAAAAGAATATACACAAAAATCTTAAAAAAATAAAATACCATTCAAATGGATACATCTCAATACTGGATCTAGCCCTAAACTTGTGGGGCATAGACATAACCACTATTAAGTTCTGTTATGTACTTCAATCATATAATGGGTAGTAGAATACCCAGCAATATAATAATCAGTCCTGTGGTTTGGCTCCAACGTCAGAACAGTATTGCTGGCCTTGCCTTCCATCAATTTGGACCTGACTACAAAACAGGGCCACTTTTAGTATTTTTTCCAGGGCCACTTTAAGTTACCAGTCCGCCCCTGCTTTAGTGAAAGGTAAATACGCTTAAATTTTTGGGAGCAAAATATCATGGGAAACCTGAAGTTTTATGTGGACATCTATCTGTCAGCTTGAAACAACCACCAAACTACAGTAGTTAGTGTATAGGTTAAATGACGCTGGGTCCGAGCAGTGGTGCACCACCCATGAGGCGAGGTGAGGCAAGAGGGGGGCAGCAGAAGAGGGATTATCTGTTTCTGCAGTATAGTATTGGGAAGCACAGTGGGCACAGTATATGGCGCTGTATTACCAGGTATGTTTTGTAGACCTGTATGTAATGTTTTCCAAGTGCAGTATATTTTTCAGGCAGCAGAAAGGCTAGGTGCACTCCTGGGTCCGAGTATGTGTATAGCCATCAGGCTGCGCCTCTCTAGTATAGCACTGACAGCATCAGCAGTACAGGCTGTTATAGAAGCGATCAAAAGATCGCTTGATAAGTACCCTTGTGGGACGAGTAAATGGATTTAAAAAAAAAGTTTAAAAAAGCTTTATTTAAAAAAATCCAAGTAAAAACAAAACATTTTTTCCATTAAAAAAAAACTTTTCAGTGTACAGAATTGCAAAAATCTCCTCCACATATTTGGTATCACTGCGTCCATAACAACCCAGACTACACAATTACCATGTAATTTATCCCGTATAGTGAACACTGTAAAATATATAAAAATATTAAACATAATGCCAGAAATGCTGTTTTTTGCTTAAAAAAACACTAACTGAAAAGTAAACTATGTAAAAAACAACAGTAAACTATTGAATTACACTGACATAATGCTGTCAGTGTATTTACATAGATTCCAGGTCTCACAGAGGCACACAGCCTTATCTGATATTGATGACCTGTCCTAAGGACAGGTCAACAATGAGTAAGTCCTGAAAAACCCCTTTTGTAATACATATTCAACGCATGTGTCCCTACACACTGCCATGTCTAATCTTACACCCTCTCACGTTCCCCCTCACTGCTTAAAAAACATTTATATTCGGCCTCATGCACATGGCCGTTGTGTGTTTGGCGTCCGTGTGCGTTCTGCAATTTTCTGAACGGCACGGACAGCCTTCAATATAAATGCCTATTCTTGTCCGCAAAGCGCGGACAAGAATGGGACAGGATATTTTTTTTTGCGGGGCCACGGAACGGAGCAACGAGCAACCGAGTGCTGTCCGCATCTTTTGCGGCCCCATTGAAGTGAATGCGGTTCGAATTCTGCGGACAAAAACAGCGGCCGTGTGCATGACGCCTTCATCAGAAGAAAAAACATAATATAATCTTGTTATTTGTGGATATTTGTCTGCCTATTCCAATCCCTCCAAGATACATGCAGTAGAAGAGACAATAAATCTGTAAAATAAATTCATTTTCTCTACCTGTCTTTGGTATCTTAAGATCTGAGAAGTGTGTTCATAACTTTTGATAAATGCACTTACTGAAAAAAATATATATATAATGCATCAAAATAGAAATGTCGGATTGCTGTCTCAGGAGGTTATGTAAATAAGTACAGGGGTGGTCTGATAAGTCACTGGGTCTTGCCTGAAGAGGGCATAAAAGTGCTTACCCCACTGCCTGTATCCTCTGAGAGGCTACTTTTGAGTAGTGCACCTCTTAGTGAGACATCATTGACTGCTAGACATGCCTAAGTGATGCACTCAAATACATTTTGATCAGTTGACAGGCTTTGAGTGCATCAGTGGACTGAGAGAAGCAGGATGGTCGTTTCAACAAATTGCCCACCACCTAAGCCATTCCGACCTAGCTGTTAGGAGGTGTTGGGAGCAGTGGTGTAGACTCCGAGCAACCCAGACAGACCACTAGTAGACTGTGGTTGTTTGATCCACTGACAAGCACGAGCAGCTCCCACCGTTTCATTGTCCACCATAACAAAACAGCTGACACCTTTATTACACATCCATGTATCTGCCTGGAGCATTTTCAGGCTGAACATGGATTGCTAGTGACTGGACCTGTCTTTAGCGACAAATCCAGGTTCTGTTTAGGGTCCCATGATGGTCAGGCTTGAGTATCAGAGGCCTTGTGGTGAGCCCTTCAGTCCTGCCTTTGCTGTGAAGCAAGCCTAACCCGATGAACCTGATGAAGGGGACCTGAGTATCCCCGAAACATGTTGTTTCTCTTATGCTGCTTTATCCACAATTAAGAAGATGTATCCATCATCCGTGTTATGTCAGCTTCTTTGCACCAAGCAGCAAACCTCCTAAAATTACTTTGCTGTGAGGTGACACACTTCCGGAGTGATGATCTGAGATGCCATCACATACAACAGTCGGTCACCCCTAGTAGTTATACGAGGGACCCTAACAGCTCAGCAGGATAATGTTCACCCACATACACAGCAGGGGTTTCTCAGGAACATGTCTACCAGATTACTTCTTTGCCCTGCCCAGTCTCCAATTGTTCATTTAAGGGACCAGCTGGGGCACCAGCTTTGGCAACCTACAAGTGTGCTGGATCTACAGGTCCAGCTGCAACATCTGTGGGAAAATGTGCTGCAAGATACCATACCGAACCTGTATGCCTCCATGCCCAACCGTATCTCAGCTTGTATCTAGGCTTGAGGTGCTCAACAGGGTCCTAGAGCCTCCTTTCAATTGTACAGTTTCCCCCAATAAACGTAACGTTTCGCTCTAATATTATAATCACTAAGGCTACTTTCACACTAGCGTTTTTACTGGATCGGGCAGGTTCAGCAAAAATGCTTCCGTTACTGATAATACAACCCTCTGCATCCGTTATGAACGGATGCGGTTGTATCATCTTTAATATACCCAAGACGGATCCGTCATGAACTCCACTGAAAGACAATGGAGGACGGATCCGTTTTCTATTGTGTCAGATTGTGTCAGAGAAAACGGATCCGTCCCCATTGACTTGTATTGTGGGTCATGATACGTCTTGCTCCGCATCCCAGGACGGAAAGTAAACGGCAGCATGCTGCGTTTTGCTCTCCGTTATAGGAACAGAACAGAATGCATTTTGGAGCATACCGTTCTGTTCAGTTACGTTTTGTCCCCATTGACAATGAAGCGTTTTTCTCCGGTATTGAGACGCTTTGACGGATCGCAATACTGTAAAATATTAACGCTAATGTGAAAGTATCCTAACATATATTTTGATTACATTCACACATAGAAAGCTTCATTCCATTCCAACAACGCCTTCTTGGTGCATTAGCTTTTTAGTGAATGAGTGTCTTTTAAACATCTGCTGATAAATATTTCACCTTAATTAGATGTGAAATTTTCAACAGAACATTAATGATTCCACAGGGGGATGCAAAACATTGACAATTTTGGTAACTTGTCTTTACAAGTATTCCTTTCTGGAGTGATCATTTAAAGGGGAAATCCACTTTGAAATGTAATGGAGTTGAAAACGAATATACGTTGATGTCTATTATTTCAAGCCACACCGCTATGGTGACAGATGAGGGGACTGACTGTGCATGCTTGGCATCTGGTGCATCAATGCTCACTTTATATAGATAGTTATTACTAAAGTAATATGTTTCTATTCTGAAGTATAAAACATATGAGTATGATACAATATTACTTACGTAGCTTAATTGTAATAGGCATTAAATCTAAAAGTACTTACGTGGAAGACTGAAGAGAGACGAAAACCTCTTACATTGTACGGAGCCTGTAGAGGTGCCTACACAATGCCCCCATAGCCCTTCGAATATGGACGTTGAAGTAATAATGGTACCACTGCTACTGGAAGTTTTCCATTTAAGGGACACAGTGGACACAATGGTACAAGTCATCCCCGCCACAGCAAGTAACATAGCACAGACTTGGTAAGGAGTCCTATTCATGATGTAGGTTGTGCAAATCCTGGGGTCCTAAACATATACTATAAACCAGTTAATCTGTACAGTTCTAAATACACATAGTAAGCCTTTCTAACATTATGAGATCACACCGGCAAAAATCTACTAACATATTGTATACATTATTATCAGAATCACTCCTGGTATGCTGGGGAGTAACCCGAGCAGGGAAACCAATAAGACATTGCTACCATGACTGTTTTTTGGTATTACTTGCCGTCGAAAGTTCCAGAACCCTGGTAGAACCAGATGGACCCCATTGATTAGTCAGGATTCATCGGGATTTGATTATCTATCTGACATAGCTGTGATGGCTCTGTCATAAACAGAATGCCATAAGACTTGTATGAACAGAGCCTAATACATGTATAAAGAGGAAACCTTGTGCTAATCCCAAATACATGGATGTTGTGTAACCAGAAAGGAAACCACGTTATCATGATATTCTATAACATTTATATAAACAATTATGCTAAAAAGCTATACTAATGACAAGAACCTTATGTGAAATTAACACACTGAGACCAGGCTATATCAAGTGTCCGGTGGCTAGGAGACTTCTCAATAAGTAGTATAAAGGCTTTAATGTCGAGGTTCTCTGATGTAGAGAACCTCTGCAGAGTCTCACCTCATGTCTATTTATTAATGATCTGGTATAATACTATAGGACTCACCTTTAGAATTGTAGCTTTTTATGTATCTTCCACGACGGTACAAGGACTTTGCTTCTCTCCAATTGCTACTGAGAATTTGTGTGGTCACAACTTGTTTTGCATCAGAACGCGGCCCGGGTTAAACATCAGAGACCTCAATGTCAGTTTACTTTACAGTGAGACTCCACAAACTACCTTAAAAGCATAAATCAAAGCTATGTTGCAATACCAGTCTCTGCAACATTAGGATATATACAGGTGAAACTCGAAAAATTTGAATATCGTGCAAAAGTCCATCTATTTCAGTAATGCAAATTAAAAGGAAATGCATTAATGCAGCTTAAAATTAGAATTTTGTGAAAAGGTTTAATATTCTAGGCTCAAAGTGTCACACTCTAGTCAGCTAATTAATCCAAAGCCCCTGAGCAAAGGGTACCTCAAAATTGGGGTTTCATAAGCTGTAAGCCATAATCATCCAAATTTATAACAAATAAAGGCTTGAAATATCTCACTTTGCATGTAATGAGTCTATCTCATATGTTAGTTTCATGTTAGTTACTGAAATAAATGAACTTTGCACAATATTCTAATTTTTCGAGTTTCACATATATATATATATATATATATATATATATATATATACAGGTCCTTCTCAAAAAATTAGCATATTGTGATAAAGTTCATTATTTTCTGTAATGTACTGATAAACATTAGACTTTCATATATTTTAGATTCATTACACACCAACTGAAGTAGTTCAAGCCTTTTATTGTTTTAATTTTGATGATTTTGTCATACAGCTCATGAAAACCCAAAATTCCTATCTCAAAAATTTAGCATATCATGAAAAGGTTCTCTAAACGAGCTATTAACCTTATCATCTGAATCAACTAATTAACTCTAAACACCTGCAAAAGATTCCTGAGGCTTTTAAAAACTCCCAGCCTGGTTCATTACTCAAAACCACAATCATGGGTAAGACTGCCGACCTGACTGCTGTCCAGAAGGCCATCATTGACACCCTCAAGCAAAAGGGTAAGACACAGAAAGAAATTTCTGAACGAATAGGCTGTTCCCAGAGTGCTGTATCAAGGCACCTCAGTGGGAAGTCTGTGGGAAGGAAAAAGTGTGGCAGAAAACGCTGCACAACGAGAAGAGGTGACCGGACCCTGAGGAAGATTGTGGAGAAGGACCGATTCCAGACCTTGGGGGACCTGCCGAAGCAGTGGACTGAGTCTGGAGTAGAAACATCCAGAGCCACCGTGTACAGGCGTGTGCAGGAAATGGGCTACAGGTGCCGCATTCCCCAGGTCAAGCCACTTTTGAACCAGAAACAGCGGCAGAAGCGCCTGACCTGGGCTACAGAGAAGCAGCACTGGACTGTTGCTCAGTGGTCCAAAGTACTTTTTTCGGATGAAAGCAAATTTTGCATGTCATTCGGAAATCAAGGTGCCAGAGTCTGGAGGAAGACTGGGGAGAGGGAAATGCCAAAATGCCTGAAGTCCAGTGTCAAGTACCCACAGACAGTGATGGTCTGGGGTGCCATGTCAGCTGCTGGTGTTGGTCCACTGTGTTTTATCAAGGGCATTGTCAATGCAGCTAGCTATCAGGAGATTTTGGAGCACTTCATGCTTCCATCTGCTGAAAAGCTTTATGGAGATGAAGATTTCCTTTTTCAGCACGACCTGGCACCTGCTCACAGTGCCAAAACCACTGGTGAATGGTTTACTGACCATGGTATCACTGTGCTCTATTGGCCTGCCAACTCTCCTGACCTGAACCCCATAGAAAATCTGTGGGATATTGGGAAGAGAAAGTTGAGAGACGCAAGACCCAACACTCTGGATGAGCTTAAGGCCGCTATCGAAGAATCCTGGGCCTCCATAACACCTCAGCAGTGCCACAGGCTGATTGCCTCCATGCCACGCCGCATTGAAGCAGTCATTTCTGCAAAAGGATTCCCGACCAAGTATTGAGTGCATAACTGAACATAATTATTTGAAGGTTGACTTTTTTTGTATTAAAAACACTTTTCTTTTATTGGTCAGATGAAATATGCAAATTTTTTGAGATAGGAAATTTGGGTTTTCATGAGCTGTATGCCAAAATCATCAATATTAAAACAATAAAAGGCTTGAACTACTTCAGTTGGTGTGTAATGAATCTAAAATATATGAAAGTCTAATGTTTATCAGTACATTACAGAAAATAATGAACTTTATCACAATATGCTAATTATTTGAGAAGGACCTGTATATATATATATATATATACACACACAATTGTGATGACTATAATTCTGACACTGCAATAATTCCAAAGGGTTAATTTACTTTTTCTTGCAACTATGTCTATAAAGTAAAAAAAAAAATACATATAGTTTTGTTCTGTGACGAGTGTAAGGGTAGATAAAAATAACTGGGGTCCCAGGGAGGGTAGGATTATACCCATACACTGACATAAATACATATGCAGTACACATTCTGTATGTATTGTGGGGACTCGCTCTGGTAGACAGGATTAGTGGACGCAGTATAGAGGCAACAACAAGTTCTTTGGATCAAACAGTTCAGTGTTTTTTTCACACTTTAGGCAAGTGACAAAACAAGCAGTCATATTCAAACAAAAAGTCACCTTGCGGTGTTGGTGGTAATTCACACCATGCGGCAATTCTGCCTCAAAGAGTCCTTGCTGATAGCAGCACCAACCTGTTTTCACGCCAAACAGGTAGCAAGCCTTCATCCATTCACAAGGCTCCCAGATCCCAACACAGAGACTTGGCTTCTGATCCCAGCTACCTATTGAAGGACAGCCAGGTGCTGCCAAAACCCGGACCGACATTTAAAATCTGGTCCAGTATTTGACCTCACCTGGCTGTAAATCAGCCTAGCAGCACATGCTGGGAGGAAAATACCTATTTTCCCAGACCAAACCTCTCACTGTGTCACATATCTTATGTAATATCCGATCATTCCCAGAAATGACTTTATTTGCCTAGTGGTGACAGGTTGGGCCTATTCCATATCGCCTCTATTTTGTTCACTTGGGGTTTGATGATTCCGCGCCTAATGACATACCCCAGGTACTTAGTTTCTTCTAACCATATCGCACATTTTTTTTGAGTTAGCAGTTAGGCCAGCTTTCCAAACGGAATCCACTACAGCCTACACTTTGGGTAGGTGACTTTCCCAGTCGGTACTGTGGATGACAATATCATCCAGGTAAGCCGAAGAGTACCAACGATGTGGACGAAGCACAATGTCCATTAGTTGCTGAAAAGTGGTGGGGGCGTCATGCAGACCAAAGGGTAAGATCTTATACTGATACAGCCCCTCAGGCGTGATGAAGGCAGTTTTCTCTTTGGCAGCCTCCGTTAAGGGCACCTGCCAGTACCCTTTCGCGAGATCCTAAACAGAAAAATACCAGGCTTGTCCTAAACTCTCTGTGAGTTCATCCACCCAGGGCATGGGATACGCATCAAATTTGGAAAGCTCGTTAAGTTTTTCGAAAGTCGTTACAAAACCGCAATGTCCCGTCCGGCTTGGGTATCAATACTAGGACTGGCCCACTCACTTTTTGACTCCTTAATGAAGTCTAGCTGCAATATTAGCTGCACCTCCTCCGATACCGCTTGTTGCCGAGCCTCGGGCACCCAGTATGGTTTTAATCTGACTTTTGCCTGGAGCTCAGTGACAATGTCATGCTGGATTATAGAAGTGCATCCAGGGAGGTCCGAGAACACATCCATTGTCCGACTAACAAACTCCCTGGCCTCCTGAGTCTGTTTAGAGGAGAAGCTGTCAGCAATTTTTACTGTGACAGCCGCCTTTCTTGCATCAGACAGAGAGGCAAGTACCTCTTCTCCTAAAAAACCCGGCCACGGACTGTCTTCTGTACAGGTTATCCTATCTTTCCACGGTTTGAGTAAATTCACATGGTAAACCTGCTCTGGCTGTCACCACCCTGGCTGGTGTACCTTGTAGTTTACATCTCCAATTTTCTCGAGTACCTCGTAGGGCCCCTGCCACCTAGCCAGGAACTTACTGTCCACGGTCGGCACCAGAACCAAAACACGATCACCCGGGTTAAAGATCCGGACCCGAGCCTGCCGATTATAAACCCGATTCTGGGCTCACTGAGCTGCCTCCATATGCTCCCTAACAAGAGGCAACACGATCTTGCATCTGGGTAACATACTCAATGACACTTTTATGTGGAGTGGGTTGTTGTTCCCACGCCTCTTTGGCCACGTCCAAGAGGCCGCAAGGGTGTCTGCCATATAGTAGTTCGAAGGGCGAGAACCCAGTAGAGGCCTGGGGTACCTCTCGCACTGCGAACATGAGGTAGGGCAGAAGGAGGTCCCAGTCCTTCCCATCTTTAGACACTATCTTTTTCAACATATTTTTTTATGTTTGGTTAAACCGTTCTACCAGACCATCCATTTGCGGATGGTAAACGGACGTCCGTAGTTGTTTTATGTGCAACAACTTAGAGTTCCCTCATCACCTTGGACATAAAAGGGGTCCCTTGATTGGTCAGAACCTCTTTAAGTAGTTCTACTCGGGAAAACATCTCCATTAACTCTTTAGCTATGAGTTTGGCCGAGGTATGTCACAGTGGCACAGCCTCCGGGTACCGAGTGGCGTAGTCTAGAATTACAAAGATGTGTTGATGCCCTCTGGCGGACTTCGGTACTGGGCCTATGAGGTCCATAGCTATTCGGTCAAACGGTACTTCGATAATCGGGAGAGGTACTAGGGGAATACAGAAATGTGGCTTGGGGCTAGTTATCTGGCATGTCGGGCAAGACTTATAAAACTCTTCCACTTCTTTGAATATGCTGGGCCAGTAAAACCGTTGTAGAATACGATCCTGAGTTTTCTGCAGCCCCAGGTGACCCCCGATAACGTGTTGGTGGGCTAGATCTAACACAAGCTTGCGATAAGCCTTGGGGACCACCAATTGTTCAATAGGCTCACCCCGTAGTTGGTTTACCCGATACAACATATCTTGATGAACCACAAAACGGGGAAACACTGACTATGCCCCAGGTTCTTGTGGTTCACCATCTACTATTAACACATTTTCCCAGGCACGGGATAGGGTTGGTTCCCAAAGTTGGTGGCACCAAAATTATCCCCGGAGACATTGAGGTCTGCCAATTCAGGACCCAGCGGCAAGTCCTCCACGTCAGACATGGCTTCTGAGCCCAGCTGCCTATTGAAGGACAGCCAGGTGCTGCCAAAACCCGGACCGGCATTTAAAATCTGGTCCGGTATTTTAACTCACCTGGCTGTAAATAAGCCCAGCAGCACATGCTGGGAGGAAAATACCTGTTTTCACAGAGCAAACCTCTCACTGTGTCACAGTATATACTGCACTTCAGGATCCCTTTAGTTTTGAGTTAGCCCCCTAGCATGGTTGACCTAATACAAGAAGAATACTCACTTGGTCCCTGCTGCTCTGTTCCTGTGCCCTGCCTGTGGTCTGCAAACTTTCGGTTTTAGATGACTTTTGGCCGGTCTGCACACACCGTCTCTTGCACTGCTGCATCAAATGACCTATTTACTTTTTCACATACATAGATACACATACACACAAATAATAGATTCACAGGTGGATACATAAACATAAGTAGATACATTTGTAAATGGTGTCAGACATTACAGCACAATATGCTCAGTATCTAACAGGCAACTGCATTCCTCCTATTTTTGACACATTATCACTCAGTACAGGTTCTTTCAGGTTGCATCTTCATCCTCAAACTCACTGTGTGCACTCGGTATTATATCTCACATGCTGCAGTATCTGTCTCCTCACACACGTTTGCAGCTTACACTGGGGCAGGTTGACTGGTCCTTGTGGTTCCGACCTGACATCTCCATAGCTGCTTGAGGATGCGGGAGCTAAAAGTAAGAGTCAGCTACCATAATTCAGGCTGCCCCTTTCCACTAAGGTGCTCAGCTGTTTGTGATCCCTTATGAATACGGCTTCAAACCTCTATTTGCTAGCCTACTAAAACAAAGAAGTATTGCTGGATCTGTCTCCAGCACAGACTTACTTTCTACGTGAGTACTACTGATTCTAGGTTCACAGGTAACTGCTTTTTATGATTTCACTGACATGTGCTCTCACAGTAGCTCGAGGACCTGCATAATTAGGTAATGTGTTTAAAGAAGTCCTGTGTCTCTAACAGCATATTATCCACCAAAAATACCAAAATTGACCACTAGGTAGGAGCCTACCTTAGTGTTGTGTACAACATACACATGTACTGACGTGAGACCTACCTGGATACGGGATCAACTGGGTTTCCACAGAAGGATGTCAGCACCTGTGAAATCTGTGGGCCGTGGCTGAAGTAGGTAAAAAACTATTTGTAACAGAAAAATAGAAAATGGAATTCATAGTTGATCCTGCAAAAGTTGATGCAATACAATAATCTAGACAGGCAGGGTCAAAGGCAAGCATCACAAGTTAAAAGTCAGGGGCAATCCAAGTCAATCCAGCCACCACCAAAGAAATTAACAAACCTGTTGCTCAGGCAAGGAGCAGTGGGAATGGAACCATAAAGGGATTACCAGTTTTGAGTAAGCACCCCCCCCCTTCCCCCCAGTTTGGTTGTCCTAGTACAAAAATCATACTCACCTGGTCCCTGCCTCTCCAGTCCTATGCACTGGTTGTGTTCAAAGATCTTCTGGTTCCAGTCTTGTGGCGGGGCTGCAGACAGGGTTACAGCAAGAATGGTCTTAGTAGTGATGTGTCCCCAAGTGGTAAGTCACTTCTGCTTGGGACACGTAACTGCTGAGACAGGTCATTTGATACAGCAGTGCAAGAGATGGTGTGTGCAGACCGGCCAGAAGTAATCTAAAACCGAAAGTTTGCAGGGCACAGGAACAGAGCAGCAGGGACCAAGTGAGTATTCTTCTTGTATTAGGTCAACCATGCTAGGGGGCTAACTCAAAACTGAAGGGATCCTGAAGTGCAGTGGCCGGGTTTGGGGTGGCCCCAATGCTTCGCTGGGTCCCCTGGACACCATTGAGGTATTACCACGTGTTGCTGATCTCCGGAAGGGATGGTAAGGCATGGTGTACCCCAATGGGAAATAAGTCCAGAGAGTCAGGGTCTGCAGTAAACCAGGGTGCTTCTTTACTGGAGGAATTTAGGTACAAAACAATACAGGTGAGGTATTGGGTTGGCTTTTCCAGTCTCCTCCCTGGCAGAAGAAGGGTTTGATGCTGAGGAAAGGCCTGAGCTAGCAGTCCCTCTTACTCTTCAGAAGGCTGGTACCCTGGTCCAAGGCTGGTGATCCAGGGTCTGTGGCAGCATATCCCTGTCTCAGTGTCTTCTTCTGGTTACTCAGTAGTCTGGCAGAGTCTCCTCGTCCAAGCACTGGTCCCTAACTGCAGCACACTAGGGGCTCTGACTGCTCTCCTCATATAAAGTTTTTGCTAGACTAGAACTTTCTAATGGGAAAGGTGGAGTGGAGAAGCTCAGCACAAGCATATACATTGTTTCAGATCCCGGCTGGTATAGCCTAACATTAGAGCTTCAATGATACCTAATGGCGATGACACAGCAGGTTTTCCAGACAAAAACAAGTTTCCAGACATAACAACATAGCTAAAACCAGACATTTAAAAGGTCAGGCTGTCTGCTTTTTGGTGGTAAACAAGCCTGAGTTTTTCCCTCTAAAACATGGTGGTAAACAAGTCTGTGTTTTCCCTCCAAAACATGGTCTTCTTTAAACCCTATGGCAGCTTTGGAAAATTACCAGATTCTCAATCAAAGCCCTAACAGTCTCCCTCAGTAATCATTAACCCTTTCCACAGAGCCATGTAAATACAGTGATAATGAACAGATTATATAACACAATATATATATATATATATATATATATATATTTATGCCAGAAATAGGACAGCACTCCAAGACTTGAAAAAACGGTGTCTTTATTCACCCATGTGAAGCAGTAGCAACGTTTCAGCTCACAACTGAGACTTTCTCAAGGCGTGAGAAAGGCTCAGTTGTGAGCTGAAACGTTGCTACTGCTTCACATGGGTGAATAAAGACACCGTTTTTTTTCAAATCTTGGAGTGCTGTCCTATTTCTGGCATATATTAAGGGTGAGAAGCTCATTCCCTTGGACGCTGCACCTGAGCCAGTTTACTGGTGCCGCCGAATCCTCTTTTTTCTATATACAGTACAGACCAAAAATTTGGACACACCTTCTCATTCAAAGAGTTTTCTTTATTTTCATGACTATGAAAATTGTAGATTCACACTGAAGGCATCAAAACTATGAATTAGCACATGTGGAATTATATACATAACAAAAAAGTGTGAAACAACTGAAAATATGTCATATTCTAGGTTCTTCAAAGTAGCCACCTTTTGCGTTGATTACTGCTTTGCACACTCTTGGCATTCTCTTGATGAGCTTCAAGAGGTAGTCACCTGAAATGGTCTTCCAACAGTCTTGAAGGAGTTCCCAGAGATGCTTAGCACTTGTTGGCCCTTTTGCCTTCACTCTGCGGTCCAGCTCACCCCAAACTATCTCGATTGGGTTCAGGTCCGATGACTGTGGAGGCCAGGTCATCTGGCGCAGCACCCCATCACTCTCCTTTATGGTCAAATAGCCCTTATACAGCCTGGAGGTGTGTTTGGGGTCATTGTCTGGTTGAAAAATAAATGATGGTCCAACTAAACGCAAACCAGATGGAATAGCATGCCGCTGCAAGATGCTGTGGTAGCCATGCTGGTTCAGTATGCCTTCAATTTTGAATAGATCCCCAACAGTGTCACCAGCCAAGGACCCCCACACCATCACACTTCCTCCTCCATGCTTCACGGTGGGAACCAGGCATGTAGAGTCCATCCGTTCACCTTTTGTGCGTCGCACAAAGACACAGTGGTTGGAACCAAAGATCTCAAATTTGGACTCATCAGACCAAAGCACAGATTTCCACTGGTCTAATGTCCATTCCTTGTGTTCTTTAGCCCAAACAAGTCTCTTCTGCTTGTTGCCTGTCCTTAGCAGTGGTTTCCTAGGAGATATTCTACCATGAAGGCCTGATTCACACAGTCTCCTCTTAACAGTTGTTCTAGAGATGTGTCTGCTGCTAGAACTCTGTGTGGCATTGACCTGGTCTCTAATCTGAGCTGCTGTTAACCTGCGATTTCTGAGGCTGGTGACTCGGATGAACTTATCCTCCCCAGCAGAGGTGACTCTTGGTCTTTCTTTCCTGGGGCGGTCTGCATGTGAGCCAGTTTCTTTGTAGCGCTTGATGGTTTTTGTGACTGCACTTGGGGACACTTTCAAAGTTTTCCCAATTTTTCGGACTGACTGACCTTCATTTCTTAAAGTAATAATGGCCACTCGTTTTTCTTTACTTAGCTGCTTTTTCTTGCCATAATACAAATTCTAACAGTCTATTCAGTAGGACTGAATATCCACCTGTGTATCCACCTGACTTCTCCACAACGCAACTGATGGTCCCAACCCCATTTATAAGGCAATAAATCCCACTTATTAAACCTGACAGGGCACACCTGTGAAGTGAAAACCATTTCAGGTGACTACCTCTTAAAGCTCATCAAGAGAATGCCAAGAGTGTGCAAAGCAGTAATCAAAGCAAAAGGTGGCTACTTTGAAGAACCTAGAATATTACATATTTTCAGTTGTTTCACACTTTTTTGTTATGTATATAATTCCACATGTGTTAATTCATAGTTTTGATGCCTTCAGTGTGAATCTACAATTTTCATAGTCATGAAAATAAAGAGAACTCTTTGAATGAGAAGGTGTGTCCAAACTTTTGGTCTGTACTGTATATATATATATATATATATATATATATATACATATATAATGCAGTTACACAGTATTAAACAGTGCAAGTTAACCCTTTTAGGTGAAATAAAGTAAAAAGTTTTAACTTTGCATAGGGGAAATAGGCAAATGTGGCATCCCTGAGACAGTCAGGACTATTTAACAAACAAGATTTGTGCAACAGGGCACCAACCTTATATAATGTGTTTGACATACTCCAGCTCTAGGGGTCCTTCAATTTTCCCCTAGGTGTCCAGCTCTTAAATGTTACGAACTGGATTAATCATGGGCTTGTTGTGTTCTACTTCAGATTGGTGGGCTGTTAATGCTGTAATCCGTCTGGCAATAATGTATCCTGGTAGTTGGTTATATGGAACATGCGGAATGCAAGTGGACAGGATGCATGTGGCTGATTAAGGCTCTATCATCAAGTTGGAATTTTGCAGAGATTAGCAAGGTCTTTACTGGTCACCGCTGGGGTAGAACATGATAGAAGTTACTGTATTCAAGTCGCAGATTTAGGACAAGTAGGGCTAGGCGTTCCCCTACCTTTTCATTGTCTCTCTGGCTGGCATCTGCACCTGTAGCAAAAAGACTCAAAAGGACATAATTATTAACTGGGCCGAACCAATTATTGGACAGGCAAACAGTATCACCAACATAGTCATCATGCGCAATATACATGGTGTACATGAGAAAGCCCCTTATCAACATGGTCATTACAGTATGTCAAGCATCATTTTGACCCCTTTTCACTTCCTTTACAGGGCTCCCCTTAAAGCCTTTTATCATAGCTTTTTCCAACACAATAATATTTTCTAGAGATGAGCGAATCAAAGTTGACAACGTGGAATTTGATCCGAATTTTAGGAAAAATTAGATTCATACAGAATCTGAATTTCGTCACGCTTCGTGGTAACTAATCACATTTTTTCCTAAAATGGCTGCTGCACGTATTTGGAAATAGAGCAAGGAACTCTGGGAACGAGGGATCACCCACAATGCCATGCATGCAGCCAATCATCAGCCAGCCAACCCTGTGATGTCACAGCCCTATAAATACCCTCAGCCATCTTGGATTCCGCCATTTTCCAGTGTACTTAGTGCAGGGAGAGACGTCAGCTTTAATACTTTTATTTTTTTGTATAGAAGTTCAGGGACAGGATAGGGAGGAATCATTCCACGGTATTGAAGTAGAACAGGGTTCAGTAGGGGAGGTTACAGCCTGGGTAATAGGAATAATCCTATTACACCTTGCTGCACTGACTGCGGATCCAAATTGCCATTATACAGCTCTATAATTCCAGCAAACCGCTCTTGTTATTGGGGTGCAAGTGCTGTTTGATACAGCCAATAACAGGGTTTATTTTAAGGAAATATTTATATGTCTTATTTGCCCTTGTGCGGTGCAGTTATATGTTCTAAAGCATTTTTTGGCTTGTAAAAGTGGGAAAAAAAGGGCATATTAGCCGTTGTGTGGTGAAGTGAGAAAATTACAGCCCTTTTTATCATGTGGTAGTGGCAAAAAAAAAATATTATTTATCTTCAGCGGTGCAGTTATACGTTCTAAAGCCATTTTTGACATGTATTAGTGGCAAAAAATATATATTATTTGCCGTTCAGCGGTGCAGTTATATGTTCTAAAGCTTTTTGTGGCGTGTATAAGTGGAAAAAAATAAGGCCCTATTTGCCGTTCAGTGGTGCAGTTATATGTTCTAAAGCCTTTTTTTGCGTGTATTAGTGGCAAAAATATATATATTATTTGCCATTCAGTGGTGCAGTTATATATTCTAAAGCGCTTTTTGGTGTGTATTTTAGTGGCAGAAAAATATATATTATTTGCCGTTCAGTGGTGCAGTTATATGTTCTAAAGCTTTTTTTGGCGTGTATTAGTGGCAAAAAAATATATATTATTTGTCGTTCAGCGGTGCAGTTATATGTTCTAAAGCCCTTTTTGGCATGTATTAGTGGCAACAAATATATATATTTGCCGTTCAGCGGTGCAGTTATATATATTCTAAAGCCTTTTGTGGTGTGTATAAGGGAGAAAAAATAAGGGCCTATTTGCCGTTCAGCGGTGCAGTTATATATTCTAAAGCCCTTTTTGGCGTGTATTAGTAGGGGAAAAAAGGGCTTATTAGCCGTTGTGTGGTGAAGTGATAAAATTACAGACTTTTTTGCGGTGTTTTAATTTCCTTTCTATTTATTTATTTGATCTAACAAATGTCAGACAGAGAAGTGCCAGGCCCTGAACAGGGGAGTGGCAGAGGCCTAAATGTTTGTGGCGCAGGCACAGGTCACAGCAGAGTAAAGGGGCGTGGCAGCAGGAGTCACAGCGAGAGGCTTGAGCTCCCGGTGTCATATAGCGGTAGTGTCTTGACCAGCAACCTAGGGGTTCTTGAATGGTTGACTCGGTCATCCACTTCGTCCCAAGTGACATCAGACACCCCCAGCCAAGAGTCAGTGGGTTCGTCAGAAACAACCCTTAGTTGGCATGGCCCGGGAGCAGGCTCTGTGCCCTCACCTGTCCTCAACTTGCCTCTGTCCTTTTCTGTTCCCTCAGCCAGAGAAGTATTATATGCTGTGGGCTCAGCTCCACTATATGGCGAGGACAAGCAAGGACAGTCAGCAGCTACTGGCCAGACAAGATGTGGAGGAGACATCTGCCGCTTCCTCCAGTAGGCGTGCAAGTAGTAATGAGTAGGGATGATCGAACTCGAACTGTATAGTTCAGGTTCGTACCGAATTTTGGGGTGTCCGTGACACGGACTCGAACCCGGACATTTTCGTAAAAGTCCGGGTTCGGGTTCGGTGTTCGTCGCTTTCTTGGCGCTTTTGTGACGCTTTCTTGGCGCTTTTTGAAAGGCTGCAAAGCAGCCAATCAACAAGCGTCATACTACTTGTCCCAAGAGGCCGTCACAGCCATGCCTACTATTGGCATGGCTGTGATTGGCCAGAGCACCATGTGACCCAGCCTCTATTTAAGCTGGAGTCACATAGCGCCGCCCGTCACTCTGCTCTGATTAGCGTAGGGAGAGGTTGCGGCTGCGACAGTAGGGCGAGATTAGGCAGATTAACTCCTCCAAAGGACTTGATTATTGATCGATCTGCAGCTGTGGGTCATTGAGCTGCTGATACTCAATTGCTCACTGTTTTTAGGCTGCCCAGACCGTTTGTCAGTCACTTTTTTCTGGGGTGATCGGCGGCCATTTTGTGTCTTGTGGTGCGCCAGCACAAGCTGCGACCAAGTGCATTTAACCCTCAATGGTGTGGTTGTTTTTTGGCTAAAGCCTACATCAGGGTGAAGCGGTCACACCAAGTGCATTTAACCAGCAATAGTCTGTTTATTTTTTGGCCATATACTACATCAGGGGCAAGCTGCGCCTGTCACCAAGTGCATTTAACCCTCAATGGTGTGGTTGTTTTTTGGCTAAAGCCTACATCAGGGTGAAGCTGTCACACCAAGTGCATTTAACCAGCAATAGTCTGTTTATTTTTTGGCCATATACTACATCAGGGGCAAGCTGCGCCTGTCACCAAGTGCATTTAACCCTCAATGGTGTGGTTGTTTTTTGGCTAAAGCCTACATCAGGGTGAAGCTGTCACATTAAGTGCATTTAACCAGCAATAGTCTGTTTATTTTTTGGCCATATACTACATCAGGGGCAAGCTGCGCCCGTCACCAAGTGCATTTAACCCTCAGTAGTGTGGTTGGTCAAGCTGTCACACCAAGTGCATTTAACCAGCAATAGTCTGTTCATTTTTTGGCCATATACTACATCAGGGGCAAGCTGCGCTCGTCACCAAGTGCATTTAACCCTCAGTAGTGTGGTTGGTCAAGCTGTCACACCAAGTGCATTTAACCAGCAATAGTCTGTTCATTTTTTGGCCATATACTACATCAGGGACAAGCTGCGCCTGTCACCAAGTGCATTTAACCCTCAGTAGTGTGGTTGGTCAAGCTGTCACACCAAGTGCATTTAACCAGCAATAGTGTGGTTATTTTTTGGCCATATCCCAGTCTAATTCTGTCAGTAAATCCATACCGGTCACCCAGCGCCTAAATACTAGGCCTCAAATTTATATCCCGCTAAATCTGTCATTACCGCTGTACTGTTGTGGCTGGGCAAGTTATTTAGTGTCTGTCAAAGCACATTTTTTGTTCTGGGTTTAAATACAATTCCCAATTTAGCAATTTCATAATTTAGTGGTTTCTGCTATATCAGAGCTATTTGAAATCTATCCCTAAAAGGGTATATAATATTCAAGGTGCACATAGGGTCATTCAGAATAACTTCACACACACGCTACTGTGCATTTCCAAGTCTAATTCTGTCAGTAAATCCATACCGGTCACCCAGCGCCTAAATACTAGGCCTCAAATTTATATCCCGCTAAATCTGTCGTTACCGCTGTACTGTTCTGGCTGGGCAAGTTATTTAGTGTCCGTCAAAGCACATTTTTTGTTCTGGGTTGAAATACAATTCCCAATTTAGCAATTTCATAATTTAGTGGTTTCTGCTGTATCAGAGCTATTTGAAATCTATCCCTAAAAGGGTATATAATATTCAAGGTGCACATAGGGTCATTCAGAATAACTTCACACACACGCTACTGTGCATTTCCAAGTCTAATTCTGTCAGTAAATCCATACCGGTCACCCAGCGCCTAAATACTAGGCCTCAAATTTATATCCCGCTAAATCTGTCGTTACCGCTGTACTGTTGTGGCTGGGCAAGTTATTTAGTGTCCGTCAAAGCACATTTTTTGTTCTGGGTTTAAATACAATTCCCAATTTAGCAATTTCATAATTTAGTGGTTTCTGCTATATCAGAGCTATTTGAAATCTATCCCTAAAAGGGTATATAATATTCAAGGTGCACATAGGGTCATTCAGAATAACTTCACACACACGCTACTGTGCATTTCCAAGTCTAATTCTGTCAGTAAATCTATACCGGTCACCCAGCGCCTAAATACTAGGCCTCAAATTTATATTCAGCTGAATTTGAATACAATACATTGGGCCAAATAATATATTTGTTGTTGTGGTGAACGATAACAATGAGGAAAACATCTAGTAAGGGACGCGGACGTGGACATGGTCGTGGTGGTGTTAGTGGACCCTCTGGTGCTGGGAGAGGACGTGGCCGTTCTGCCACATCCACACGTCCTAGTGTACCAACTACCTCAGGTCCCAGTATCCGCCAGAATTTACAGCGATATATGGTGGGGCCCAATGCCGTTCTAAGGATGGTAAGGCCTGAGCAGGTACAGGCATTAGTCAATTGGGTGGCCGACAGTGGATCCAGCACGTTCACATTATCTCCCACCCAGTCTTCTGCAGAAAGCGCACAGATGGCGCCTGAAAACCAACCCCATCAATCTGTCACATCACCCCCATGCATATCAGGGAAACTGTCTGAGCCTCAAGTTATGCAGTAGTCTCTTATGCTGTTTGAAGACTCTGCTGGCAGGGTTTCCCAAGGGCATCCACCTAGCCCTTCCCCAGCGGTGGAAGACATAGACTGCACTGACGCACAACCACTTATGTTTCCTGATGATGAGGACATGGGTATACCACCTCAGCATGTCTTTGATGATGACGAAACACAGGTGCCAACTGCTGCGTCTTTCTGCAGTGTGCAGACTGAACAGGAGGTCAGGGATCAAGACTGGGTGGAAGACGATGCAGGGGACGATAAGGTCCTAGACCCCACATGGAATGAAGGTCGTGCCACTGACTTTCACAGTTCGGAGGAAGAGGCAGTGGTGAGACCGAGCCAACAGCGTAGCAAAAGAGGGAGCAGTGGGCAAAAGCAGAACACCCGCCGCCAAGAGACTCCGCCTGCTACTGACCGCCGCCATCTGGGACCGAGCACCCCAAAGGCAGCTTCAAGGAGTTCCCTGGCATGGCACTTCTTCAAACAATGTGCTGACGACAAGACCCGAGTGGTTTGCACGCTGTGCCATCAGAGCCTGAAGCGAGGCATTAACGTTCTGAACCTGAGCACAACCTGCATGACCAGGCACCTGCATGCAAAGCATGAACTGCAGTGGAGTAAACACCTTAAAACCAAGGAAGTCACTCAGGCTCCCCCTGCTACCTCTTCTGCTGCTGCCGCCTCGGCCTCTTCTGCTGCTGCCGCCTCGGCCACTTCTGCTGCTGCCGCCTCGGCCTCTTCCTCCGCCTCTGGAGGAACGTTGGCACCTGCCGCCCAGCAAACAGGGGATGTACCACCAACACCACCACCACCTCCGTCACCAAGCGTCTCAACCATGTCACACGGCAGCGTCCAGCTCTCCATCTCACAAACATTAGAGAGAAAGCGTAAATTCCCACCTAGCCACCCTCGATCCCTGGCCCTGAATGCCAGCATTTCTAAACTACTGGCCTATGAAATGCTGTCATTTAGGCTGGTGGACACAGACAGCTTCAAACAGCTCATGTCGCTTGCTGTCCCACAGTATGTTGTTCCCAGCCGCCACTACTTCTCCAAGAGAGCCGTGCCTTCCCTGCACAACCAAGTATCCGATAAAATCAAGTGTGCACTGCGCAAGCCATCTGTAGCAAGGTCCACCTAACCACAGATACGTGGACCAGTAAGCACGGCCAGGGACGCTATATCTCCCTAACTGCACACTGGGTAAATGTAGTGGCAGCTGGGCCCCAGGCAGAGAGCTGTTTGGCGCACGTCCTTCCGCCGCCAAGGATCGCAGGGCAACATTCTTTGCCTCCTGTTGCCACCTCCTCCTTCTCGGCTTCCTCCTCCTCTTCTTCCACCTGCTCATCCAGTCAGCCACACACCTTCACCACCAACTTCAGCACAGCCCGGGGTAAACGTCAGCAGGCCATTCTGAAACTCATATGTTTGGGGGACAGGCCCCACACCGCACAGGAGTTGTGGCGGAGTATAGAACAACAGACCGACGAGTGGTTGCTGCCGATGAGCCTCAAGCCCGGCCTGGTGGTGTGCGATAATGGGCGAAATCTCGTTGCAGCTCTGGGACTTGCCGGTTTGACGCACATCCCTTGCCTGGCGCATGTGCTGAATTTGGTGGTGCAGAAGTTCATTCACAACTACCCCGTCATGTCAGAGCTGCTGCATAAAGTGTGGGCCGTCTGTTCGCGCTTCCGGCGTTCACATCCTGCTGCTGCTCGCCTGTCTGCGCTACAGCGTAACTTCGGCCTTCCTGCTCACCGCCTCATATGCGACGTGCCCACCAGGTGGAACTCCACCTTGCACATGCTGAACAGACTGTGCGAGCAGCAGCAGGCCATAGTGGAGTTTCAACTGCAGCACGCACGGGTCAGTCGCACTACGGAACAGCACCACTTCACCACCAATGACTGGGCCTCCATGCGAGACCTGTGTGCCCTGTTGCGCTGTTTCGAGTACTCCACCAACATGGCCAGTGGCGATGACGCCGTTATCAGCGTTACAATACCACTTCTATGTCTCCTTGAGAAAACACTTAGGGCGATGATGGAAGAGGAGGTGGCCCAGGAGGAGGAGGAGGAGGAAGAGGGGTCATTTTTAGCACTTTCAGGCCAGTCTCTTCGAAGTGACTCAGAGGGAGGTTTTTTGCAACAGCAGAGGCCAGGTACAAATGTGGCCAGCCAGGGCCCACTACTGGAGGACGAGGAGGACGAGGATGAGGAGGAGGTGGAGGAGGATGAGGATGAAGCATGGTCACAGCGGGGTGGCACCCAACGCAGCTCGGGCCCATCACTGGTGCGTGGCTGGGGGGAAAGGCAGGACGATGACGATACACCTCCCACAGAGGACAGCTTGTCCTTACCCCTGGGCAGCCTGGCACACATGAGCGACTACATGCTGCAGTGCCTGCGCAACGACAGCAGAGTTGCCCACATTTTAACGTGTGCAGACTACTGGGTTGCCACCCTGCTGGATCCACGCTACAAAGACAATGTGCCCACCTTACTTCCTGCACTGGAGCGTGATAGGAAGATGCGCGAGTACAAGCGCACGTTGGTAGACGCGCTACTTAGAGCATTCCCAAATGTCACAGGGCAACAAGTGGAAGCCCAAGGCCAAGGCAGAGGAGGAGCAAGAGGTCGCCAAGGCAGCTGTGTCACGGCCAGCTCCTCTGAGGGCAGGGTTAGCATGGCAGAGATGTGGAAAAGTTTTGTCAACACGCCACAGCTAACTGCACCACCACCTGATACGCAACGTGTTAGCAGGAGGCAACATTTCACTAACATGGTGGAACAGTACGTGTGCACACCCCTCCACGTACTGACTGATGGTTCGGCCCCATTCAACTTCTGGGTCTCTAAATTGTCCACGTGGCCAGAGCTAGCCTTTTATGCCTTGGAGGTGCTGGCCTGCCCGGCGGCTAGCGTTTTGTCTGAACGTGTATTCAGCACGGCAGGGGGCGTCATTACAGACAAACGCAGCCGCCTGTCTACAGCCAATGTGGACAAGCTGACGTTCATAAAAATGAACCAGGCATGGATCCCACAGGACCTGTCCGTCCCTTGTCCAGATTAGACATTAACTACCTCCCCTTAACCATATATTATTGTACTCCAGGGCACTTCCTCATTCAATCCTATTTTTATTTTCATTTTACCATTATATTGCTAGGCTACCCAAAGTTGAATGAACCTCTCCTCTGTCTGGGTGCCGGGGCCTAAATATATGCCAATGGACTGTTCCAATGTTGGGTGACGTGAAGCCTGATTCTCTGCTATGACATGCAGACTAATTCTCTGCTGACATGAAGCCAGATCCTCTGTTACGGGACCTCTCTTCTCTGCCTGGGTGCTGGGCCTAAATATCTGACAATGGACTGTTGCAGTGGTGGCTGACGTGAAGCCTGATTTTCTGCTATGACATGCAGACTAATTCTCTGCTGACATAAAGCCAGATCCTCTGTTACGGGACCTCTCTCCTCTGCCTGGGTGCTGGGCCTAAATTTATGAAAATGGACTGTTGCAGTGGTGGGTGACGTGAAGCCTGATTCTCTGCTATAATATGAAGACTGATTCTCTGCTGACATGAAGGCAGATTGTCTGTTACGGGACCTCTCTCCTCTGCCTGGGTGCTGGGCCTAAATTTATGAAAATGGACTGTTGCAGTGGTGGGTGACGTGAAGCCTGATTCTCTGCTATGATATGAAGACTGATTCTCTGCTGACATGAAGGCAGATTGTCTGTTACGGGACCTCTCTCCTCTGCCTGGGTGCTGGGCCTAAATTTATGAAAATGGACTGTTGCAGTGGCGGGTGACGTGAAGCCTGATTCTCTGCTATGACATGAAGACTGATTCTCTGCTGACATGAAGCCAGATTGTCTGTTACGGGACCTCTCTCCTCTGCCTGGGTGCTGGGCCTAAATTTATGAAAATGGACTGTTGCAGTGGAGGGTGACGTGAAGCCTGATTCTCTGCTATGATATGAAGACTGATTCTCTGCTGACATGAAGCCAGATTGTCTGTTACGGGACCTCTCTCCTCTGCCTGGGTGCTGGGCCTAAATTTATGAAAATGGACTGTTGCAGTGGTGGGTGACGTGAAGCCTGATTCTCTGCTATGACATGAAGATTGATTCTCTGCTGACATGAAGCCAGATTGTCTGTTATGGGACCTCTCTCCTCTGCCTGGGTGCTGGGCCTAAATTTATGAAAATGGACTGTTGCAGTGGTGGGTGACGTGAAGCCTGATTCTCTTCTATGACATGAAGACTGATTCTCTGCTGACATGAAGCCAGATTGTCTGTTACGGGACCTCTCTCCTCTGCCTGGGTGCTGGGCCTAAATTTATGAAAATGGACTGTTGCAGTGGTGGGTGACGTGAAGCCTGATTCTCTGCTATGACATGAAGACTGATTCTCTGCTGACATGAAGCCAGATTCTCTGTTACGGGACCTCTCTCCTCTGCCTGGGCGCTGGGCCTAAATATCTGACAATGGACTGTTGCATTGGTGGCTGACGTGAAGCCTGATTCTCTGCTATGACATGAAGCCAGATTCTCTGCTGACATGAAGCCAGATTCTCTGTCACGGGACCTCTCTCCTCTGCCTGGGTGCCGGGGCCTAAATATCTGAGAATGGACTGTTCCAGTGGTGGGTGACGTGAAGCCAGATTCTCTGCTATGGGACCTCTCTCCAATTGATTTTGGTTAATTTTTATTTTAATTCATTTCCCTATCCACATTTGTTTGCAGGGGATTTACCTACATGTTGCTGCCTTTTGCAGCCCTCTAGCCCTTTCCTGGGCTGTTTTACAGCCTTTTTAGTGCCGAAAAGTTCGGGTCCCCATTGACTTCAATGGGGTTCGGGTTCGGGACGAAGTTCGGATCGGGTTCGGATCCCGAACCCAAAATTTCCGGGAAGTTCGGCCGAACTTCTCGAACCCAAACATCCAGGTGTTCGCTCAACTCTAGTAATGAGGAGAGTGGCGTGGGAGCTGCTGTTGCGAGCGGTCAGGCTCCTGACCCAGAGACCGTTGAGGAGGACATCAGTGACATGCAGACAGTACTCGATGATGATGGTGTAGCTGATCGCACTTGGGAGCCGGGTGAATTAGGGGCTTTATCATCATTAAGAGAAGAGGGTGGCAGCTTGCCCGTGAGGCAGCAGCGGAGCCAGCAAGTCACTAGCGTGGCCGGGAGTCATCAGGGTGGCAGCAGTGGGAGGACGGGAGCCAAACATTTCTGGGGTGGACCACCCGCTTTGCAGGAACCTACCTGGCAGGAAAGTAGTGGTGCGGGGGTTCACTGAAGCAACGGCGGTAGCAGTCAGTCAGTGCGGAGTGTTGGGGGTAAAATCACCTACTCGGCGGTGTGGCAGTTTTTTGTTAAGCCGCCGGAGGAGGTGAACATGGCCATTTGTAGAAACTGTGGCAGAAGGTGAAGCGCGGCCAGGGTGCCGATCTTGGCACCACGGCCCTGCGTCAACATACAGTGAGGAACAGAAATATTTGAACACCCTGCGATTTTGCAAGTTTTCCCACTTAGAAATCATGGAGGGGTCTGAAATTCACATTGTAGGTGCATTCCCACTCTGAGAGACAGAATAAAATAAAAAAAAATCAGGAAATCACATTGTATGATTTTTAAAGAATGTATTGCCTTGCACTGCTGAACATAAGTATTTGAACACCAGAGAAAATCTGTGTTAATATTTGGTACAGAAGCCTTTGTTTGCAAAGGAGTTTCAGCTCCCTCCAAAGATGTTCTATTGGATTTAGGTCTGGAGACTGGCTAGGCCACTTCAGAACCTTGATATGCTTCTTATGGAGCCACTCCTTGGTTATCCTGGCTGTGTGCTTCGGGTCGTTGTCATGTTGGAAGACCCAGCCACGACCCATCTTCAATGCTCTGACTGAGGGAAGAAGGTTGATGCTCAAAAGCTCACAATAAATGGCCCCATTCATCCTCTCCTTAATACATTGCAGTCGTCCTGTCCCCTTCGCAGAAAAGTACTCCCCAAAGCATGATGTTACCATCCCCCATGCTTCACAGTAGGGATGGTGTTCTTGGGATGCAACTCATCCTTCTTTTTCCTCCAAACACGACGAGTGAAGTTTAGACCAAAAAGTTATACTTTGGTCTCATCTGACCACATGACTTTCTCCCATGCCTCCTCTGGATCATCCAGATGGTCATTGGCAAACTTCAGACGGGCCTGAACATGTGATGACTTGAGCATGGGAACCTTCCGTGCAATGCATGATTTAAAACCATGACGGCGTAGTGTTCTACCGACAGTTACCTTTAAAACTGTGGTCCCAGCTCTCTTCATGTCATTGACCAGCTCCTGCCTTGTAGTTCTGGGCTGATTCCTCACCTTTCTTATCATCAGTTATACCCCACGAGGTGAGATCTTGCATGGAGCCCCAGTCCGAGGGAGGCTGACAGTCGTCCTCTTCCATTTTTCTAACAATTGCTCCAACAGTTGATCTATTTTCACCAAGCTGCTTGGCAATTGCCCCATAGCCCTTTCCAGCCTTGTGGAGGTCCGCAACTTTGTCTCTTATGTCTTTTGACAGCTCTTTGGTCTTGCCCATAGTAGTAGTTGGCGTCTGACTGACTGTGGGGTGGACAGTTGTCTTTAAAGAGCTCAGACAGGTGCTACTAAGTTAGATTAATGAGTGGAGTAGAGGTGGACTTTTTAAAGGCACAGTAACAGGTCTTTGAGAGACAGAAATCTTGCTGTTTCTCAGGTGTTCAAATACATATGTTCAGCAGTGCAAGACAAATAAATTCTTTAAAAATCATACAATGTGATTTCCTGAATATTTTTTTTTTTTATTCTGTCTTTCAGAGTAGGAATGCACCTACAATGTGAATTTCAGACCCCTCCGTGATTTCTAAGTGGGAGAACTTGCAAAGTTGCAGGGTGTTCAAATACAGTGATGGCCAGTTCGCATTGTTCGCAGAAGCTGAATGTGCTCCTGGCCAATTTGCTGGTGCTGCAGTCCCTCCCTTTCCAAGTGGTGAACTCTGCATCTTTCAGAGATCTGATGGATTGTGCCGAGCCGAGATGGAGAGTCCCAAGCCGTCATTTCCATGCCAAATAGGCAGTACCAGCCCTGCACACATATGTAAAACAGAGGGTGAGCCGGTCCTTGAGCCTGTTAGTGTCTGCCAAAGTGCACAGCAGCGCCGATGTGTGGAGCTGTAACTATGGTCAGGGACAATGCATGTCCTTTACTGCCCTTTGGGTGGTTCCTGCACATTCACCCAGTGCATGTGGTTCCTGCACACCCACACCAGCAACTTGGCTAGGTGCTGCCACTTCTACCTCCACGTTTTCACACCGTTGGTCCTGCGAAAATGTCCGCCTCTGCCTCATCATCCTCCACCGTGTCCTCAGCCTCCACTGCAGGAACAATTGACAGTGCCTCTCCAGCATACCAAATGTGCAGGACACGGCGGTGTCACGCTGTTCTGAACCTCGTTTGCCTGGGCAAATAGAGTCACGCAGAGAGAAAATGCTCCATGTCCTTCAATAAGAAATCAAATCCTGGCTTTCTCTGTGACAACTGAAAATCGGAACCATGGTGACTGACAACGGGAAGAACATGGTGTCGGTGCTGCGTCAGGGAGGGCTGAGCCATGCGCCCTGCATGGCACACGTGTACAATCTGGTTGTCATGCGGTTCCTGAAGTCTTCCACCCATCTGCAAGAAATCCTAAAAATGGCCAGGAAACTTTGCATGCACTTCAGCCACTCGTACACCGCAAAGCACCACCCTCCTTGAGCCGCATTGGAATTCCACCCTCCATATGTTGAACCGCTTAAACGAACAGAGAAAGGCCATAAATGATTTCTTGATGATCCAAGCAGACAGGAGTACTCCACTGTGTAACTTCAATGTCAAGAAATTATTGTAGAGTCGCACTCACCAGCTCTCGAGGTCATCCGGAATGCACCAGCCTACCTGGAGTCCAAGGTTCATCAGGGCTCCTGAGTAACAAGTCCCATAAAAGAGGAT
Source organism: Bufo gargarizans (assembly GCF_014858855.1). Lineage (NCBI taxonomy): Eukaryota > Metazoa > Chordata > Amphibia > Anura > Bufonidae > Bufo > Bufo gargarizans. The sequence continues at coordinate 106,462,276 of NC_058083.1, forward strand.
GGAGGCAGCATATCCGGAAAAAAAATCCCTTTTATTGGGAGCCACTTACGTGAACAAATGTGCAATAGGTCGTGACGTTTCGGCTGGTGACACTGTGTTTGATAAAGGCTGGGCACCAGCCGAAACGTCACGACCTATTGCACGTTTGTTCACGTAAGCGGCTCCCAATAAAAGGTATTTTTTTACCGGATATGCTGCCTCCATCCTCTTTTATGGGACTAACTTCAATGTCAGCCATTGGCAGCTCATGCGTGACACTTGCCATTTGCTTAGCCCTTTGAGAAGGGCACGTTATTTGTCAGTCGCCAGGACTAGGGGATGAGCAACGTCATTTCACTGCTTCATGTCCTGGAACAGATGCTGGTAAATCTGGCTGGTCAGGGGACTGGAGATGTGGCGCCTACATCTCACGGCCACATGAGCCCTGTGGGGGCTGAACTGGAGGAAAAGGAGGAGGACATTGGAGCACAAGCAATGTGTAGCGAAATGGGTGGTTTTTCTACACAGGTGACAGGAGAGGAGGAATAGCAGCAGCCAGATGAGCTACAGGGGATGAGGAAGACGAGCCAGAGGACCCAGACACACCATGGCAGTATGCAGTGGAGAGGGAGGCAGGTAGTCCTTCCGTGTCACTTGCACAAAAAGCCTGATGCATGCTCACTTGCTTGCTTAGTGACAGCCAAATTGTCACCATTCCGGCAGAGGAATGACTTCTGGCTCTCCACCTTGTTGGACCCTCGCTACCGGTCCAAAATGGGGGCCTTTTTACACCCGCTTAGAGGGAGGACAAACGGAACTACTATAGAGACATCCTATGTAGTCAGTTGGCCGCTGCCTATCTGCACCATCGTCCATCCTCTCACAGGTCTGATCAGGGGGGCCCTTTGCGCTCACGTTCCTCTGCAATGGCTGCTGTGGCAGAGTAGGGGGTAGGAGCAGTTCCAGCTCCATCAGCAGCAACTTGAGTCTAGAGTCGCTGATGAGCAGCTTTCTTTACCCGCAAAGTGAAGAAACTACTCACCAGCAGCAGCAGCAGCTAGACCTGGAGCAGGACCTGAACCAGCATGTGGTGGCATACTTGGACAGCACCCTGCCACCCCACATTGAAGATCTGCTGGACTACTGGGCAGCCAAACTGGATTTGTGGCCGCAACTGGCAGAGTTTTCACTGGAAAAGCTGTCCTGCCCTGCCAGTAGTGTGGCATCAGAGCGGGTGTTTAGTGTGACGGGGGCCATAGTTACCCCAAGAAGAATTCGCCTGTCCAACCAAAATGTGGAGAGACTGACCAATCAGGCATGGATCAGCCAGGATTTTCTCCCACCAATGCCTGATGCATCAGACTAGATCATCCATGGTGCCACACCAACACTTTGACAAAAGACACCAGTTTCTTCTGGCTACCTACCTCAGCTACTATTCTGATGCTGCCACCAGCCTGATGCCACACATCTCCTTCTTTCACCCACCATCTTCAGCTGGTACTGGTATTGCCACCCACCTCCCCACTCTTATCACCGGGTAACTCTGTGGTCTCCTGATGCTGCTGCCACCTCCACACTATGTCACCTTGCCACTGTGGTCTCCTGAAGCTGCTGCCACCTCCACACTATGTCACCTTGCCACTCTGTTGTTTCCTGATGCTGATGCCACCTCCACACTATGTCACTTTGCCACTCTGTGGTCTCCTGATGTTGCTGACACCTCCACACTATGTCACTTTGCCACTTTGTGGTCTCCTAATGCTGCAGCCACCTCCATACTATGTCACCTTGCCACTCTGTAGTCTCCTGATGTTGCTGACACCTCCAGACTATGTCACCTTGCCACTCTGTGGTCTCCTGATGCTGCTGATACCTCAACACTATGTCACCTTGCCACTATGTGGCCTCCTAATGCTGCTGCCACCTCCACACTGTCATTGTGCCACCCTGTGGCCTCCTCCTGATGCTGCTGCTGCCACCTCCACACTGTCATTGTGCCACCCTGTGGCCTCCTCCTGATGCTGCTGCTGCCACCTCCACACTCTGTCATTGTGCCACTCTGTGGTCTCCTTCTGCTGCTGCCAACTCCATACTGTCATTGTGCCACCCTGTGGCCTCCTCTTGATGCTACTGCTGCTGCCACCTCCACACTCTGTCACTGTGCCACTCTGTGGTCTCCTTCTGCTGCTGCTGCTGACAACTCCACACTGAGGTCTCCTCCTGATGCTGCTGCCGCCACTTCCACACTCTGTCAGTTGTGCCACTCTGTGGCCTCCTGATGATGCTGCTGCCACCTGCATACTCTGTCATTGTGCCACCCTGTGGCCTCATCATGATGCTGCTGCTGCCACCTCCACACTGTTATTGTGTCACCCTGTGGCCTCCTCCTGATGCTGCTGCTGCCGCCACCTCCACACTCTGCCATTGTGTCACTCTGTGACATCCTGATGCTGCTGCCACCTCCACACTGTCATTGTGCCACTCTGTGGCCTCCTCCTTATGCTGCTGCTGCCACCTCAACACTGTCATTGTGCCACTGTGTGGCCTCCTCCTGCTGCTGCTGCCACCTCAACACTGTCATTGGGCCACTCTGTGGTCTCCTCATGCTGCTTCACCTCACCACTATGTCATAGGGCCACACTGTGGACTTCTCATGCTGTTCCCTCCCTCCCCACTTCATGACCGGGCCACTATTTTGCCTTTCGGCCTGGCTGACATCATCATTTATTTGACCCTTCTTCTGATCTGTTAGATGGAAGGAAAAATGAGATGCACAATAGATCCTGTCTATGTAACAGCTGTAAGGCCTGCATGACATAGTCCCTATTTTGCATCCGAATTGGCTTATGATTTGGTAGCCAAAAGCAGGAGTGGGTACAAAACACAGAATACATGCAAATATTCCATTCACGTGTCATCTCTGTTTTGGATCCACTCCTTTTTTTGGGCATTAGTAATACTGATGGATTACTGACCAAATGCTGACCGAGTGAAGGCGGATGCTCCACAGTCAGGAATAGGATTAATTTTTTGGGGGTTATTGTTCTCACGGATCAGAGGAAGGGCAAAATAATCTGTGACGTCTACAAAAACTTACTGCTGACACCCTCTCCGCTCTGTCCGGGGGCTCTATTTGTATAAGTGTTAAATAGAACATGTTCTGTAGAGATCTACAGGTCCTTCTCAAAGAATTAGAATTTTGTGATAAACTTCATTATTTTCTGTAATGTACTGATAAACATTAGACTTTCATATATTTTAGATTCATTACACACTGTCACGGCTGAGGATGGGGGAAATCCTCAGCCGTGCGATGACGGAGGATGTCCGGTCGCTACTTGGCCAGGACCACAGAATTAGGGAGCAGGTCACCTCCTATTGCGTCCCTAACGCTGACCCTGTCTCCTGTCAGTATGAGCCGACCTTGATGGTAGGAGGGCTCATACGCTGGAACCTTATAGTCCCTACAAGCCCTCAAGGCGGCCCTGAACTAGAGAACAGAGTAGGACAACCTACTCCTCCAAGACACGGAGGAGCAGGAGTCTCAATGGCCAAGCAACATGAAGAAGGGACCATCAACAGGCCTATGGATATGACAGGTGCTGCACTAGTTCCAGCCACCTGCCACAGCCTTGCTGACTGGGTCCGTGTGCAGGCAAGCTGGAGTCCACAACCAAAACAAATAGGACTCAGCACACGCACATCCACACACAGGAACCCAGATCCATAGCTGCACAGAATAGTAAAGGAAAACATAAACCGAACATCACACAGACTAAGACAAACTCAACTTGAACTTATGACCACAGTGGTGGCTCTCACAGACAGCTAGGAAACACAGGAGGCTGCTCCAGCTAGCAAGGCTGAAGCAACCTACTGAGCCATGCTAAAGAGAGGGGCTATATAGGCCCAAGTGGCCACACCCACTGGTCAACCACACCCAGTGACATCACACACACTGGGAAGGGAGTTAACCCTTCCAGCACCACAGAAGGGAAAACACACATAAAGGGGAAGTGCACACAATACAAAAATACAGTGCACACAACACACACACCTCACATAAAAGACGTAAGGAGAGACCGCATGCCAGGGCAGCAAGCTGCCTAGCGACGCTCAGGCTGCTCTGCTGCTAAATACAACGCTAGTTGCCCGCGGCAACCACAAGTGAGGCCACACACCAGCGGCCCTCACCCATGGTTGAACACCCATACAAAACCGCAGGCAACCGCATGCAGTCAAGGAGTCACGGTCATGGGCATGGCCGTGACACACACACTGAAGTAGTTCAAGCCTTTTATTGTTTTAATATTGATGATTTTGGCATTCAGCTCATGAAAACCCAAAATTCCTATCTAAAAAAATTAGCATATTTCATCCGACCAATAAAAGAAAAGTGTTTTTAATACAAAAGAAGTCAACCTTCAAATAATTATGTTCAGTTATGCACTCAATACTTGGTCGGGAATCCTTTTGCAGAAATGACTGCTTCAATGCGGCGTGGCATGGAGGCAATCAGCCTGTGGCACTGCTGAGATGTTATGGAGACCCAGGATGCTTCGATAGCGGCCTTAAGCTCATCCAGAGTGTTGGGTCTTGCGTCTCTCAACTTTCTCTTCCCAATATCCCACAGATTCTCTATGGGGTTCAGGTCAGGAGAGTTGGCAGGCCAATTGAGCACAGTAATACCATGGTCAGTAAACCATTTACCAGTGGTTTTGGCACTGTGAGCAGGTGCCAGGTCGTGCTGAAAAATGAAATCTTCATCTCCATAAAGCTTTTCAGCAGATGGAAGCATGAAGTGCTCCAAACTCTCCTGATAGCTAGCTGCATTGACCCTGCCCTTGATAAAACACAGTGGACCAACACCAGAAGCTGACATGGCACCCCAGACCATCACTGACTGTGGGTACTTGACACTGGACTTCAGGCATTTTGGCATTTCCCTCTCCCCAGTCTTCCTCTAGACTCTGGCACCTTGATTTCCGAATGACATGCAAAATTTGCTTTCATCCGAAAAAAGTACTTTGGACCACTGAGCAACAGTCCAGTGCTGCTTCTCTGTAGCCCAGGTCAGGCGCTTCTGCCGATGTTTCTGGTTCAAAAGTGGCTTGACCTGGGGAATGCGGCACCTGTAGCCCATTTCCTGCACAGTGCACGCCTGTACACGGTGGCTCTGGATGTTTCTATTCCAGACTCAGTCCACTGCTTCCGCAGGTCCCCCAAGTTCTGGAATCGGTCCTTCTCCACAATCTTCCTCAGGGTCCGTTCACCTCTTCTCATTGTGCAGCGTTTTCTGCCACACTTTTTCCTTCCCACAGACTTCCCACTGAGGTGCCTTGATACAGCACTCTGGGAACAGCCTAATCGTTCAGAAATTTCTTTCTGTGTCTTACCCTCTTGCTTGAGGGTGTCAATGATGGCCTTCTGGACAGCAGTCAGGTCGGCAGTCTTACCCATGATTGCGGTTTTGAGTAATGAACCAGGCTGGGAGTTTTTAAAAGCCTCAGGAATCTTTTGCAGGTGTTTAGAGTTAATTAGTTGATTCAGATGATTAGGTTAATAGCTCGTTTAGAGAACCTTTTCATGATATGCTAATTTTTTTAGATAGGAATTTGGGGTTTTCATGAGCTGTATGCCAAAATCATAAACAATAAAAGGCTTGAACTACTTCAGTTGTGTGTAATGAATCTAAAATATATGAAAGTCTAATGTTTATCAGTACATTACAGAAAATAATGAACTTTATCACAATATGCTATTTTTTTAGAAGGACCTGTATGTGGAATCAGCTGCCGACAGTGTAAAAGGAGTGCGCTTCTTCTTGATGCTAACATTGACCTGTAAGGCTTCAACTACCCGTAACTGCCCAAATAAGTGAAGTGTGCAGTGATTTTAAGAGCGACGCCTGTCATCTGCATGTCATACTGACTACCACAGCAGACTTTCTATGCATGTTACTGCAAGGCACAGAGTTCTACACCTCTGCAGTAACATGCAGGACTCTCTGCAGCCTGGAAATAGCAGTTTTTTTATGCGATTCGCCACAAATAAATTTGGATCGAACTGAATTTTTTCGAAATATTCGGCGAACCAGACCAATCGAATATTTCCAAAGGATACAGATCTTCAGCATTATCAGCAAAAATGGGCAGCATCATAGATGAACCTTAGAAGCTTAGGCATAGTCATACAGTACATCATCACATATTCATATTCAGTTCTGACCCATATATCACATAACAGAAATGTGGATGGAACAGTTAATCTGGTATCTGGCTGGTATGATACCTTTGGTGGCTCTTTCCGATCTCCTGGGCTGATCACAGGATCAGAAACAACATTATTGGTGACCTCGGCACTGGAACCACAAAGTTCAGGAATACTAGACACAGGTAATGACATTTTTGGTACCATCCACCATTCTAGAATTGAAAACCAGTTAAAGGGGGTCTCACTAACTGTAGCTGGTTTTTATTTAATTGCCGGTAATACATTTTCAGTTGGTACATTTTCTTGAGACGTAGGGGTATCTTCCCCAAGTTCCTTGGTTAAACACAGCTTCAATTGATTACAGTGAACAATTTTTAGGTTCTCATTAGTGTTGATGGAGCACCAAAGTGCTCGGGATGCTCAGGTCAAACACCTCGGGATGCTCAGGTGCTCTACTGAGCACCCGAGCATAATAGAAGTCAATGGTAGAACCTGAGCATTAAACCAGGCACACCCTGCTCTGAAGAGAGGAGGGTGTCTGGTTCATAGGAAAAGGTCAGAAATTGATAGAAACCACCGAAATGGTTCGGTAACAGCATGGGGAGGATGTCTGGATGCATCTTGGACTCCCAGGTTGCTGCTGGGAACGATGTTGTCTGAGTAGTACGCCACTTTTACAGACTGACAATAATACCACAAAACCGAAGATAAAATTGATTTTAGAGGAAAAATTATTAGGAAAAATTATTTCCTGTATATTTACTTGTATATAAAGTGCAAGTGCTGCCAAAAATTACAAGGAAGAGGCACTCCGATACAACCTGTATATCACATAATGGAGGGCCTAATTCACATTGTGGTACAATTGTTCAGGTAGTGGGACTCCTACACTCATAAAGCCTATGCACTAAGTGAAAGGGCTTCCAAAAATTACAAGGAACCAGCACTCCAATACACCCTTTATTACACATAAAGGAGGGCATCTTACACCCTTGAAAAATTATGATTAATGGCCTGCTGGTGACCCTCAAAAATATTAGGAGCAAGGGCCTGCTGGTGACCCTCTAAAACATTAAGGGCGAGGGCCTGCTGCTGATCTGACCATCTAAAACATTAGGGTTGAGGGTCTGCTGCTGAGCTGACCCTCTAAAATATTAGGGGCTAGGGCCTGCTGCTGATCTGACCATCTAAAACATTAGGGGTAAGGGTCTGCTGCTGAGCTGACCCTCTAAAACATTAGGGGCAAGGGCCTGCTGCTGATCTGACCATCTAAAACATTAAGGGTGAGGGTCTGCTGCTGAGCTGACCCTTTAAAACATAAGGAACGAGTGCCTGCTGCTGATCTGACAATCTAAAACATTAAGGGTGAGGGTCTGCTGCTGAGCTGACCCTTTAAAACATAAGGAACGAGTGCCTGCTGCTGATCTGACCATCTAAAACATTATATGCGAGGGCCTGCTGGTGAGCTGACCCTGTAACACATTATAGTTGAGGGCCTGCTGGTGAGCTGACCCTCAAAAACATTATATGTGAAGGCATGCTGGTGAGCTGACCCTGTAAAACATTATGGTTGAGGGCCTACTGGTGAGCTGACCCTCTAAAACATTATATGCGAGGGTCTGCAGGTGAGCTGACCCTCTAAAAGATTGTAGGTGAGGGCCTGCTGGTGAGCTGACCCTCTAAAACATTACATGCAAGGGCCTGTAGGTGAGCTGGCCCCCTAAAATATTGTAGGTGAGGGCCTGCTGGTGAGCTGACCCTCTACAAAATTAGGAGAGAGGGCAGACTAATAAGCATGTTGATATGATGGAAGAGGAGGAGGACGAGAAAAGGAAGATTGAACTATATACCCTTTTTTGTGGTTATAAAAAACACATTTAAAGTACCTTTATGTTCAGCCGCTTTCCTCTGGTGGAGTAGAGACTTCAGGGGGGCAATCCAGGCCTTGTTAATTTTTATAAGAGTCAACCTGTCAGTATTTTCAGTTGACAGGCTGATGCGCTTATCAGTTATTATGCCCCCAGCAGCACTAAATACCCGCTCTGACAAAACGCTGATGGCAGGGCAGGCTAGCACCTCCAAGGAGTAGAGCGCCAGTTCGTGCCATGTTTCCAGCTTCGACACCCAGTAGTTGTAAGACACAGAGGGCTCATTGAGGACGCTGACACGGTCTGCTACATACTCCTTCACCATCTTCCCAAATTTTTTCCTCCTCGTGACACTAGGCCGCGCATCAGGGTGAGGGTGCTGGCGGGGTGTCATGAAACTGTATCAGGCTTTGGAGAGTATTGCCCTGCCTCTGTTGGAACTGCAGGGTGTTCCCCTCATCTCCCCTCCTCGGTTGCCCAAGGAACTACGTACTCTGCCGCCAGCATTGTCAGATGAAAATTTTTGGAGCAATTTATTATCAAGGACCTTCTGGTATTGCACCATTTTGCTCATCTTCTCCACCACAAGAATGAGAGATAAGACATTCTCTTTGAAGCGGGGGTCGAGAAGGGTGAATAACCAGTAATCGTTGTTGTCTAAAATGCGTAAAACGCGTCATTCACAGGAAAGGCAGCCGAACATAAATTCAGCCATGTGTGCCAGAGTCCCAACAGGCAAGACTTCGCTGTCGTCATCAGGAGGACGACTCTCAATCTCCTCATCCTCTTCTGCCCATCCATGCTGAACAGATGGAATGAAACTTCCATGGGTACTACCCTCTGTAGCGGAGGCAACCGTCTCCTGCTCCTCCTCCTCATCATCCAAATTTCACAGAGAAGACGAACTGAGTGGGGTATGGCTATTACCCTGTGTAATGTCTTCCCCTATGTCCACCTCTTCCACAAGCAAAGCGTCGGCCTTAATTGTGAGCAGCGAGCGTTTGAGTAGACAAAAGTGGGATGATGACGCTGATAATAGCGTTATCGCCGCTCACCATCTGTGTTGATTCCTCAAAGTTTCTTAAAACCTCACAGAGGTCAGACATCCATGCCCACTCCTCGCTTGTGAAGAGCAGAAGCTGACTAGAAAGGCGACGACCATGTTGCAGCTGGTATTCCACTACTGCCCTCTGCTGCTCACAAAGCCTGGCCAACAAGTAGAACGTGGAGTTCCAGCACGTGCTCAGTGAGCTGGCAATTGTAAGCGCTGCTGCAGTGTTGACAGACCGGTGGAAGCTGTCGATGACTTGCGGAAATGGGCACACACGCTGCGCACCTTCACCAGTAGCTCAGGCAAATTGGGGTAGATTTTGAGAAACCGCTGAACCACTAAGTTGAACACGTGGGCTAGGCATGGGATGTGTGTGAGATTGCCGAGCTCCCAAGTCGCCACCAAGTTACGGCCATTATCAGACACAACCATGACTGGTTCTAGGTTGAGTGGCGAGAGCCACAGCTCAGTCTGGTCTCTTATCCACTGCCACAGCTCGGCAGATCAGCTTAAGCACGGCCTGTTTCCGCTTCCCCACTGCAGTGCTACACTGCTTCCAGCTACCGACTGATGGCTGACTGGTGCTGCAAGAGGATAATGCTGAGGTGGAAGTGGAGGAGGAGGAGGAGGCAGAGAAGTGGGGGTTGAAGCCACTAAAGTAGGTAGTGGCGGAAACCCTGATGGAATTAGGGCCCGCAATTCCTTGGCGTCGGTAGCACCTTTGCCATCCCAGGGTACAACTTGCTCCCGGCTCCCACCATGTTCACCCAGTATGCCGTCAGGGAAAGCATCCCTGGCCGAAAGCACTTGTTCATGTGTCAGTGGTTAAGTGGACCTTCCCAGTAATTGTGTTTGTCAGGGCACGGGTGATGTTACGGGAAACATAATGGTGTAAGGCACACCGTGAAAAATAGTGGCAGCTGGGGACTGCGTAACGATGGACGGCTGTCGACATCAGACTGCGGAAGGCCTCAGTGTCCACAAACCTAAATGGCAACATTTTCAAGGCCAGTAATTTGGAAAGTTGCGCATTTAGTGCTATGGCCTGTGGGTGGTTAGCTGGGTATTTGCGCTTGCGTTCAAATGCCTGGGGTAAGGACATTTGTATGCTGCACTGGGACACGGAAGTGGATGTGGTCCCTGATGGTGCTTGCAAAGGTCCAGGTGCAGGACGGGTGGCATCCGGGCCTGTGCTTTCGACTGAGGATTGGCCAGCACGTAACACGGGAAGAGGAGGCAGTGGTGGGACCCGCAGACACAGATTGTGGACCCAGGCGTTCGACCCACCTATTACAGTGCATTGATGCCATGTGGCGGCTTATGCTGGTGGTGGTGAGGTTGCTAGTGTTCATGCCCCTGCTCATTTTTGTATGGCACAGGTTGCAAATTACAATTCTTATGTCGTCCACACTTTTTGGCTGCTCTAAGAACTCTATAGAAATAAATGGAGCATGCTGGGAGTCGTAGCTTCAGCACAGTTGGAGTGCCAAGGTCAGCCATCACTGACCTAACCCCTCAGGTGAATACTGTAAAAAAAAAAAAAAAAAAACGGTGTAAAAAAAGCTATTTTTTGTCACCTTACATCACGAAAAGTGTAATAGCAAGCGATCAAAAAGTCGTACGCACCCCAAAATAGTGCCAATCAAACCGTCATCTCATCCCGCAAAAATCATATCCTACCCAAGATAATCGCCAAAAAACTATGGCTCTCAGACTATTGAGACACTAAAACATAATTTTTTTTGTTTAAAAAATGAAATCATTGTGTAAAACGTACATAAATAAAAAAAAGTATACATATTAGGTATCGCCGCGTCCGTAATAACCTGCTCTACTAAAATACCACATGATCTAACCCCTCAGGTGAGTACCGTAAAAAAAGAAAAAACTGTGTAAAAAAAGCAATTTTTTGTCACCTCACATCATGAAAAGTGTAATAGCAAGCGATCAAAAAGTCATACGCACCCCAAAATAGTGCCAATAAAACTCATCTCATCCCGAAAAAAATGAGCCCCTACACAAGACAGTCGCCCAAAAAATAAATAAAACTATGGCTTTCAAAATGTGGAGACACTAAAGAATAATTTTTTTTTTAAATGCTTTGTTATGTAAAACTGAAACAAACAACCAAAACAAGTAGTCATATTTAATATATTCGTGTCCGTGACAACCTTCTCTATAAAAATACCACATGATCTAACCTGTCAGATGAATGTTGTAAAAAAAACTGTGCCAAAACAGCTATTTCTTGTTCCCTTGCCTCACAAAAAGTGTAATATAGAACAACCAAAAATCATATGTACCCTAAAACAGTACCAACAAAACTGCCACCCTATCCTGTAGTTTCTAAAATGGGGTCACTTTTTTGGAGTTTCTACTCTAGGGGTGCATCAGGGGGGCTTTAAATGGGACATGGTATCTAAAAACCAGTCCAGCAAAATCTGCCTTCCAAAAACCGTATGGCATTTCTTTCCTTCTGTGCCCTGCCGTGTGCCCGTACAGCAGTTTACGATGACATATGGGGTGTTTCTGTAAACTACAGGATCAGGGCTATAAATATAGAGTTTTGTTTGGCTGTTAACCCTTGCTTTGTAACTGGAAAAAATGGATTCGAATGGAAAATCTGCCAAAAAAGTGACATTTTGAAATGTTATCTCTATTTTCCATTAATTCTTGTGGAACACCTAAAGGGTTAACACAGTTTTTAAAATCAGTTTTGAATACCTTGAGGGGTGTAGTTTGTAAAATGGGGTAATTTTTGGGTGGTTTCTATTAATGTAAGCCTCACAAAGTGACTTCAGACCTGAACTGGTCCTGAAAAAGTGGGTTTTAGAAATTTTCTGAAAAATTTTAAGATTTGCTTCTAAACTTCTAAGCCTTCTAACGTCCCCAAAAAATAAAATGGCATTCACAAAATGATCCAAACATGAAGTAGACATTAGGGGAATGTAAAATAATAACTTTTTTTGGAGGTATTACTATCTATTATAAAAGTAGAGAAATTGAAATTTGTAAATTAGCAAATTTTTCCAAATTTTGGGTAAATTTCAATTTTTTTTATTAATTAAAATTTTGTTTTTGGACTAAATTTTACCACTGTCATGAAGTACAATACTTGACGAGAAAACATTTTCAGAATGGCCTGAATAAGTAAAAGCGTTTTAAAGTTATCACCAAATAAAGTGACACATGTCAGATTTGCAAAAAATGGCCTGGTCCTTAAGGTGAAAATGAGCCTGGTCCTCAAGGGGTTAATATTACATTTGCCACAAGGGTATTTGATGGTAAATTTATAATTAGCTAATCTAGAGACCCAGCGCTGTTCTATGGCACCAACTGTATATGTGCAGTGGAAAGATGAACCATCGGGTTGTTGTTTGTATAGGCCACAACTTCAGTAGCGGTCAAAAACTTGAGCCTACACTGCTCCCAAGCCCTTTTTACATGCATCGGTATACAGTCTGAAGGGTTTAGTATAGTCTGGGTAAGCAAGAATAGGGGCTTTGGTAAGTTTCCATTTCAGATCATTAAAAGCTTTTTTCTAAGCATCAGTCCATACAATAGTCGTCTTAGTTGAACCTTTTTTTTAGGCTGAACTTTTAATAAGTCCTGCAAAGGGGCTGCAATCTTAGTAAAATCTTGAATAAATCACCTGTAATATCCAGCAATGCCTAGAAATTTCTTCACCTCATAGATATTGGTAGGATCAGGGCCAATTTTTCACTGCAGCGATTTTATTGGGGTCAGAGAGGACTCCTTGAGCACTGACCACATGCCCTAGATAGTGCACCTCAGACTGCAATAAGTGGCACTTGGATGGTTTTACTTTGAGTCCATGTTTTTAGAGTATAGCAAATACTTCAGACAGGTGTTGTCAGTGTCGGACTGGGGTACCTAGGGCCCACCAGTAAAAATTTATTTTGGGGGCCCACAATACAGATACATTCAAATATAATAAATAATCTAACAAGTTTTTTAATTTTTTTATATGAACATAGGCTGGTTGAGGAGCTGTATGTTGAATATATGTTTGTAGTGCAGTAAGTCTACTGTGTTATGTGCCACTTGTACAGGGGGTGGGAGACTAGGGGCCCACTTTGCTCAGGGGCCCACCGCGGGATTCCCCTGTACCCCTGTGGGCCAGTCCGAGCCTGGGTGTTGTAAATGGTCTTCATAGGATTTAGAGTATATAATAATATCACCCAGATACAATAGCACAGTCTCAAGGTTTTTGTGACCTAAGCAATACTCCATGAGATGCTTGAAAGTGGCTGGTGCATTACACAGGCTGAATGGCATATAATTTAACTTATAAAGTCCCACAGGTGTGGTAAAAGCTGTCTTTTCCCGGTCTTCGGGTGCCATGGGGACCTGCCAGTACCCACTACTTAAATCTAAAGTAGAGAAGAATGTAGTACAACCTACTTAACCATCGAATAGCTGGAAAAATTCATGTCGACAAATAAAACACCGAAAGAACGATAAGGGAAACACATGAAATATCAAATCTTTTTTCAGTACTCAGAAACTACAACAACTAATTTATTCCAAAATAAATGATAAAATATAGCAGCAGTGCAGGCAAGCAGCTCACCTGCTGACCCTCAAGGTACCCGATCCCCACTAAAAATAATGCTCTATACATAGGTAAATAAAAGAGCAATGGTGAACATATTTCCCAAGGTAACTCCAGATAATATATCAACTGCTATGTATGTAATCATCCACCAAAGGACCCAATCAAAGTGGCCAACTGTAGATATACTAATAGCAAGTAGCTGAAAGAAAGGAAAATAATGAAATACCAATAAAGAGATCGGAACTCTGGTCAGCTGGGAGCGCACCCCGATGCAGGTTTCGCTCTGCTTTTTCAAGGGGCGTGTCTGACTGGATCACCCCACCACAATATATACCCCAGGTAATGATTAAAAAATGCAGAACATCTGTGCAGCAGCCAATAACTGCACACCGGTACGTTACCTTCTCCCGAGCGTAGTCTCGCGAGATCTAACCAGAGTGACATCACATGTCACATGATGGATAACAGAGTAATTCTCATGGACCTCAGATCGCACGAGACTTCGCTGGGGGGAAAACACATGCAAATGCCTGATCGTCTCACCATGGAGACACTGGAACAACAACAAAGCAGTCCCACCACAGAACAGCGCATTTATGACTAGCGGTATTCACAAGTATGTATGAATGTCCACATAAAAATATAATATAATTACAAAAGGGCAATGTCAGCATCGGCAAGCTATCACAATTAGCACATCCAATATGTTATACGCCCATAAAAACCTATGTGTTACTAACCAGAAATATCTAAAATATTAGCAAACATCTATACTCATAAATAATTAAATAAATATTAGAGAAATAAATAATAAATCATAAATAATGAATCTGATCATTTATTATTTATTTCTCTGATATTTATTTAATTATTTATTTATGATTGTTGAGGAAGGGTTGAGACGGATGCATATATATCCATGCATGCCCGCAAACACGTACGGGCATGTATGGTATATATGCATACATTAACCAACGCACCATGGGATGATGTGCGCAGATGTGCCCAGCATCTGCGCACGTCTGCCCATGGTGATCCCCAGGGGCTCATGGTGGCCCCTGTGGGAAATATGTGCCCCCTTATAATATATGTAGGGGCCTTGTGCCCCCTTATAATATATGTAGGGGCCTTGTGCCCCCTTATAGTATATGTAGGGGCCTTGTGCCCCCTTATAGTGTATGTAGGGGCCTTGTGCCCCCTTATATAATCTGTGCCCCCTTATGTAATGTATATACATGTGTATGGATGTGCCCCAAGCATCCATACTCATGTATATTATATAAACCCCCCCCTACATGGACCCAGATGCATCAATGTGAATGTGGCCCAAGCATTCACATTGATGTATTCTGAGTAAAGGCGCCAGGATGACCGGATAAGGTCCGGTCATTCTGGTGACCTCAAAAGGATTCAAATTCTAATGAATTTGAATCCTTTTGTTCTAATTATCTGCAGCCCTGCTGGAGATAATTAAAACATAATAGAGAGAGAGGAGACACCTCCACTCCCTCTATTATGTGCATTCCGGCATCGCAATTACCATTGCGATGTCCGGAATGCTGAGCGCTACAGGCGGGAGATCAAAGGATCTCCCGCCTGTCTGCAGCGCGTCCCCGATGTGCGGGCCGGCGCAGTGACGTCATATCACTGCGCCGGCCCACGTGGCTGATGGGGGCGCACGCCCCCATCAGCCACGTGGGCCGGCGGTTTAAATATCCGACGGTTTAAATATCCGACGGCCCGGCACTGAGGAAGCAAGTTAGGGTCTGGGCCAGGGCATGAGGAGAGCGCGTCCTGCGCTCAGAGCAGTTAGGATCAGGACCCCCCAGGAGAGCGCATCGTGCGCTCAGGGATAAGAGCCGGACCGGACCCCTGCCGTCCCCACCCCACTACAAGGAGGAGAGCGCGATCGGCGCTCGACAGAAGTGCCTTGCCGTCCCCTCCTGAAGGACCCCTGACCGGACCCAGGAAAGCGCGTCCTGCGCTCTGGAATAAGTATCACCCCCTATTAACCCATATTCCCCTATCCCACCAATGATCCCTGTACCACCTACCCCTGTTAACCCCTATGAACCCCTGGGTTACCCCTACATCCCCTGGTTCCCTGTGTGCCTGTTCTCCCCTGATTCCGTGCCCTGTTCCCCTGTCCTGCCTGCCTCTGTAGAGCATGCTTCTGCTCTGCAAACAAATCCTCTGTAGAGCATGCCTCTGCTCTGCAAACAAATCCTTTTAACCCTTCGTCATACCCCGTAGGGACAGTGAATAGTCAGGTGGGGTGGGTTCATATACTTGTATGTGTGTATTGTATAGTTAGTTTGTGGGTGGAATTTGGGAACGTGTAGTGTAGTTGAGCATTGTATATTTAGTGCTGTATTGTCACTGTATTGTGTGCGTAGTGTCAGGTGTTAATAAATACTGTGTTACTTGTACCCTTTGTGTAGTGTGTACTTGTTAGCGGTAGTAAGTAAGGCGCATGCAGCTAGTATAGTGATTAGTGTAAGGCATAGCGAAGATATTGTGTTATTGTTATATAAAGGCATAAATAGGCGGAGTCATCACTAGACGGCTCCTCCTATTTAGGAATATTAATTATCAATATTCACATAATATTGGTGATTAATATCCCCCTTTACAATGATTATAGATGTTTTCTAATATTTTGCTAAATATTAGTTCCCAATACAACTGAAAACCCTCATCATGCACGTGCACAACTATTAACCCTTGCCTCTGTTCCAATTTGCACAGTGGGCTCCCAGTATCCCTGGGATTCTATGGGCTGGCCATTGCTGGCGATGACATTTATCTTACTCTGAGTAGGATGGATAAGATGGTCTAGCTCCCAATGCCACTGATAGAATGGCAGTTGCATAGTAGTCACTTGTTACCCAGGGTCCACTAAAGCAAGGCAGGACACATCATTAATTCTGACAGTAATTGTAGGACATTCACCAATATATGCATAATAGTTTGGAGCCAAGCAAACCCTTAGCCCCAGGAGACACTACTTTAACTTCTTTCATTCCCGCTCCACATGACCAACTTTTTGACATTTACGACATATCGGTTGGCCATTGGCATCAAACTAGTCAGTGGGTAATCGACCATAATTCCTAGGATTACCCTTAGAACCATATCTCGGTCTACCTCTTGGATACCAAGTACCTCTATCAGGCTGGTGGCTTTGTTCTATGCCCTGTACCTCTTTTTGTAACACCTCAACATTTTTGCAAGTTGCAACACCAAATCCTTCAAGTTAACTTCAGTATTTTCATCACATTTCTTAACATTAGACTTTACTGGTGTGCTCTTTTGTTCAGACATAATGGCACAATTATAACCTGGGTCTGAATCAGAACCCAGTACTTTTACTGCAAGCTCCTTAAAGTCAAAGAATGGCATATCAGGGTGTTGTAATGCAAGAACTCTCAGCTGGGTTTTTACAGCATCTATTCTGGCACCCTCTACAAACTGGTCTTTCAGAGTCCGATCTGGGTTAATTACCTCATGTGGACCCATGTGTTGGATGGTACGCAGAGATTCCTGGAGACTTACAGCAAAATTTGCCTTTGTTTGTGGTTAAAGAAATGCATTTTTAACTCGGATAATGTGTGCCTGTCAAACATGCTGGCAAGTCTTTCTAAAATTTGGTCAGCAGTACTAGGCCATGACTTAACCTCCCTTATGGCTGCTCCATCCAATTGACCAATCAATATAGCGACTTTCTGGTCATAATTAAGGGAAATCATCTTGTAAATTGAGCTCATCTAATCCCTAAAATCTTTGAGGCCTCTAGGCTCTTGTCCATATTTTGGTAAACATGGTACACCCAAAAATATGGTATGGACAAGGGTATTGTTGGAGAAGGGCTAGAAACCCCAGAACTAGCAGGCATATCATGGTCTCATATCATGATCTACTGATATGGCAGCAAGGTATAGTAGCACTATGAGGCAGTAACCCAGTCCCTCACTAGCAAATCTCTAGCTAATAATGCAGGACACAGTCTCACTAGCACAGTCACTTGCTTGTGGCAGACCCCACAAGGGGAACGCTTACAGTACAGATGCTTATATATTGCTGGTTCCCCTCAGATATGGGCTGGGGCGTTCCTGTAGTTGCCACTGGCTGTCTTGATCCACTGGAGCTGGATCCATAACTGCTGGTGCTGGACTGGATCCTGTTTGTGACGCCAAATTGCAGTGGTCGGGTTTGGGGTGGCCCCAACGCTACGCTGGGTCCCCCGGACACTGTCGAGGTGTCACCACGTGTTGCTGCTCTCCAGAAGGGATGGTAAGGTGTGGTGCACCCCAATGGGGTGAGTCAGGGACTGCAGTAAACCAGTTCTTTACTGGAGGAATTCAGGTACAAAACAATACAGGCCAGACATTGGGCTGGCTTCTCCAGTCTCTTCCCTGGCAGAAGAAGGGTTTGATGCTAAGGAAGGCCTGAGCTAGCTGTCCCTCCTACTCTTCAGAAGACTGGCACCCTGGTCCAAGGCTGGTGATCCAGGGTCTGTGGTAGTGTATCCCCGTCTCAGTGTCTTCTTCTGGTCACTCATTAGTCTGGCAGAGTCTCCTCTTCCAAGCATTGGTCCCTAACTGCAGCACACTAGGGGCTCTGACTGCTCTCCTTTCATACAGTTTTTGCTAGACTGGAACCTTCTAATGGGAGGGGTGGAGTGGAGAAGCTCAGCACAAGCAGATACATTGTTTCAGCTCCCGTCTGGTATAGACTTACATTAGAGCTTCAATGATACTCAATGGCAATGACACAGCCGGTTTTCCAGACAAAACAAGTTTCCAGACATAACAACAGAGCTAAAACCAGACATTTAAAAGGTCAGGTTGTCTGCTTTTTGGTTGTAAACAAGTCTGGGTTTTTCCCTCCAAAACATGGTGGTAAACAACTCTGTGTTTTTCCCTCCAAAACATGGTCTTTTTTAAACCCTATGGCAGCTGTGGAAAATCACCAGTTTCTCAATCAAAGCCCTAACAGTCTCTCAGTATTCATTAACCCTTTCCACAGAGCCATGTAAATACAGTGATAATGAACAGGATATATAACACAACATATACAGTGGGATGCGAAAGTTTGGGCAACCTTGTCAATCGTTATGATTTTCCTGTATAAATCGTTGGTTGTTACGATAAAAAATGTCAGTTAAATATATCATATAGGAGACACACACAGTGATATCTGAGAAGTGAAATTAAGTTTATTGGATTTACAGAAAGTGTGCTATAATTGTTTAAACAAAATTAGGCAGGTGCATAAATTTGGGCACCACAAAAAATAAATGAAATCAATATTTAGTAGATACTCCTTTTGCAGAAATTCCAGCCTCTAAACGCTTCCTGTAGGTTCCAATGAGAGTCTGGATTCTGGTTGAAGGTATTTTGGACCATTCCTCTTTACAAAACATCTTTAGTTCATTCGGGTTTGATGGCTTCCGAGCACGGACAGCTCTCTTTGTCACACCACAGATTTTCAACTATATTCAGGTCTGGGGACTGAGATGGACATTCCAGAATGTTGTACTTGTTTCTCTGCATAAATGCCTTAGTGGATTTTGAGCAGTGTTTAGGGTCATTGTCTTGTTGAAAGATCCAGCCCCGGCGCAGCTTCAGCTTTGTCACTGATTCCTGGACATTGGTCTCCAGAATCTGCTGATAATGAGTGGAATCCATGCGTCCCTCAACTTTGACAAGATTCCCAGTCCCTGCACTGGCCACACAGCCCCACAGCATGATGGAACCACCATCATATTTTGCTGTAGGTAGCAGGTGTTTTTCTTGGAATGCTGTGTTCTTTTTCCTCCATGCATAACACTCCTTGTTATGGCCAAATAACTCAATTTTAGTTTCATCAGTCCACAGCACCTTATTCCAAAATGAAGCTGGCTTGTCCAAATGTGCTTTAGCCCACCTCAAGCGGCACTTTTTGTGCTGAGGGCGGAGAAAAGGATTCGTCTGAATCACTCTCGCATACAGCATCTCCTTGTGTAAAGTGCGCCGAATGGTTAAACGATGCATAGTGACTCCATCTGCAGCAAGATGATGTTGTAGGTCTTTGGTGCTAGTCTGTGGGTTGACTCTGACTGTTCTCACCATTCGTCGCTTCTGTCTATCCAAGATTTTTCTTGGTCTGCCACTTCGAGCCTTAACTTGAACTGAGCCTGTGGTCTTCCATTTCCTCAATATGTTCCTAACTGTGGAAACAGACAGCGGAAATCTCTGAGACGGTTTTCTGTATCCTTCCCCTAAACCATGATGGGGAACAATCTTTGTCTTCAGGTCATTTGAGAGTTGTTTTGAGACCCCCATGTTGCTACTCTTCAGAGAAAATTAAAAGAGGAGGGAAACTTACAATTGACCCCCTTAAATACTCTTTCTCATAATTGGATTCACCTGTGTATGTAGGTCAGGGGTCACTGAGCTTACCAAGCCAATTTGAGTTCCAATAATTAGTTCTAAAGGTTTTGGAATCAATAAAATGACAACAGTGTCCAAATGTATGCACCTGCCTAATTTTGTTTAAACAATTAAAGCACACCTTCTGTAAAGCCAATAAACTTCATTTCACTTCTCAAATATCACTGTGTGTGTCTCCTATATGATATATTTAACTGACATTTTTTAACAACCAACGATTTATACAGGAAAATCATGACGATTAACAAGGTTGCCCAAACTTTCGCATCCCACTGTATATAAAATGCAGTTACACAGTATTAAACAGTGCAAGTTAACCCTTTTACGTGAAATAAAGTAAGACGTTTTTACTTTGCATAGGGAAAATAGGCAAATGTCCAAATGTGAAAGTACTCCCTGCTCCAGGGCACTACAGAAGCATCCTTATAAATAGCCATGGTCACAGTACTGAAAGAGTTGAGAACTGTTTAGTTGCTGAACTGGGTTTGGTGAGGTAACATAGTAGAGTCAGTGAGTACAGATATCAGAGTTGAAAGCATAGATGAACATGGCTAGCAGAGATTGTGACATATAACGTGCAATGCATTTAAAATACAGTGCAACTCAATCTTTTTGTCAGTATGATGGAAAGTGGTCCATTAAGCTGCTAACACCTGGTGGTCAGTGTCATGATCTTTGCTGTACAAAGCCACAGACACCACTTGGTACTTGATCTTCAGTCTTACATATAGAATCTCAAAACCTAATGGCCAGTGGAAATGTTTGGAGTGATTTAGTGGCCTAATGGCCCATAATGATCCACTGGTTAGGCCCCGCATAATAATCTAGAAGAAGAAGCACCATCAAAAGCTAGAGGGAGAGATAGAGAGAAGGAAAGAGAGAGGGAGTAAAAAACACAATCCAAGAAGCTAGGTGGGTGATACACGCACACATATAAATATATACTGTACATAGACACCACCTTGTCATAACGTAAATGTATCCCCTGACAGTCCGTGCACCTGATTGAAATCTATGCCAGCTCGTAGCTGTCAAAAAATTTCTGTCCTCATTTATGCTAAAAAAAACTTGTGCTATCAGTATAGCTAGAGGACCTTAATAATTAGATCATGTGCTCAAAAAGGTCCTGTGCCCCTTAACAGCATATTATCCTGTAATGCCCCAGAGTAAGGGTACTTTAGATTATGGACGTTTGTCGACATTTGCCCCATTGGTACTACACAAAGCCATCAACTCACTACTTTAGTGCACATGGAAGGGTTAACTAACACTGAGATTTTATTTCAAGACACGGAGGCTCCTATTGCATTATCTCTCTTTACTGACAAAACCACAGCAGCAAAGAAAAAACTTAGGAGATTAGCATATCTCCATGGTAACAAGCTCCTCCCACTTGCTCCCCTATATATAGTCTCTGTAGCAGGAAGCCTCCCTCTTTCTTTGCTGCTGCCACAGCTAAGTACCTCACTGTGCCTATTTTCGAATGTTTATATGTAATACACTGTATATATATATACATTTCCTTCCTTACAGGGTGCGGTCTTTACCCAGTTATCCATTTATTATGGTTGGTGTCATTTTGCAGGTGTATTTGTAATTTTTTCTCCACAGGTTGCGCGCCATTTTTCATTTCCGTATACCACATTGTTTTCTTTATCAAATCTTTCCCTTCTCTCACTCCGACCCACCCTGTACTCACCCCCCTTTTCGCCTGTTTTTCCTCTCAGCCTTATAATACCTTGCGCTTCCTCGACCGGTCGCCATTTTAGTCGCACTGCCCCGAGATCTCGCACGGATCCTTCCGTTCGCGAGAATCTTGGCGGCCATTTTGGATCCCTTCTGGCCACTCCGAAAATCTCGCGTTATTTCTATCGCGAGATTTTCGGCGGCCATTTTACAGTCATTTGTAGGCGCACAATCAAGTCAGTCACATCCTCGGTTTATCGCTGCCAGGCTGCGTTTCTTCTCTGCGTCTTGTGGGGTAACTCACCCCAATTAAATTATTTGTTTTTTCTCCAACTACCCTGTTTATTAGGTCTATAAATTTAACCCAGATTATACTTAGAGACAATAAATCTCTCAATATTACCTCAGTTACCATGTCACATACCCCATCCAGACATTCTATAGCTGAGGAGTCTGAGGTAGAATTTCACTCCCCTCCTACAGCACCTGAATTTAGTGCAGCCCCTTCCACCCTAGACCCTAACCAGGTTGATATGTTACAGCGCTCTGTGTCAGAGGCTATTATTGCGGCAATGGGATCTATGTCCCATTCCCTTTCCATGACAATTGCAGATGCACTTAAGAGTCAGCCCCCCACACCCTCAGTTGATACCCAAGCAGGTGCTACTTCCCATCCTACCTCCAGAATTTATTTGACTGGTGTGACCATAGCCACCCAAGACGGCGTGCCAAGGTCGCGCAAAAGAGCCTTTTCCCGCCAGGCAGAAAAGGCGAGGAGTTGGAAATGTGCCAGAGCACAACCAGAGTCAGTCTCAGGATCCGAATTCGGTTCCGACTATGAGGAGGCTAGATTTGAGGATGAGGAATATCCAGATGCAGACCTGTCTGACTCCCCATATGTTCGGCCTACTGACAGTTCCGCTACTGCGGCTATACCGTCGACATCCCAGGCTGCATTGGGTTCATCCGGTCCTTTGACCGACCCCTCTGGAGAGCCATTATTTGATCCTGACTCCTTGCACCACCCAAGGTCGGCTGAGTGGCTACCGCTGGATCATGTAGCCCAATACTTAGAGTCCAGAGTCCGCTGCCCCCTCAGTAAGGAGGCGCGTAAAAAGCTCAGGGCTGAATGCCCGCGGCCCTTAATACCAAACAAAGTGTGCGATACACCATCAGTAGACCCTAAGATGGTCCAATTTCTATCCAAATCTGGCTGGAATCCTAGGAGAGGCCTAGATTCTGCTCTTCGAGCATGCCAAGATAAACTGCTGGACATATTTGGGCCCCTAGCAAAAATTTTTGAACTAGCTGAGACCGCAAAGGCGGCTAATGAGTCTGTGGACCCTGAGGTCCTCCGTGCCTGGGCACAACGTGCCATTTGTATAGCTGGGAATGTCAACACTTCCCTGTCAATAGAAAGACGTAAGGCGATCTTATTTAAGATCGAGCCTAAATTAGCTCATTTAGCTCTGTCCGAATCTGGTAGTGAGGCACAGGGCCTCCTCTTTGGTGACTCATTCATTAAAGACATGAGCAAATTTGTGGGAGCATTCACGGCCCTTGACAAGGCCCAATCCTCCATGAAGAGGGTTTTCCACCCTCGTTTTTCTCACAGGGCCGGCAGCTCCAGGGGCCGTCTGTCCGGCCGCTCCTCTTTCCAGACCCGGGGCTCGGGTCGAGGTTCCTACAGCCACCGATCCTATTCAGATAGATCCTCATTCCAGGATTCCAGACAACCAATGGGTTTCTTCCCATCCCGAGGCGCCCCCAATCGTAGAGGTTTCCGTGGAAACTCCGGCTCCCGCCGCCCTTTCGGTAAGTGTACCACCACTTCTTTTTTCTCCACTTTGTGTAGGGGGCAGACTACGACATTTTTCTCGTCCTTGGTCCGCCATCACCACGGACACTTGGGTGCTCTCCACAATCCTTGCTTTCCAGATAGAGTTGGTGAGTTTTCCGTTTCTTCCCAACCCCCCCTACCCTATGGCCACTTCATCACAGACCCTCTTCCACATAGACAAGGAATTGATGGACCTACACAGAAAGGAGGCGATCGAACGTGCTCCAGATTACTCCGGAGGAGTTCTCAGCACTATCTTTCTGGTGCACAAGAAGGGCGGCCAAATGCGCCCAGTCATCAACCTACGCCCCCTAAACAGGTTTGTGCGATATCGACACTTCAAGATGGAGGGCATCCATCTTCTCAGGGATCTCCTACTAAAAGGGGATTGGATGGTGAAACTCGACCTAAAGGACGCGTACCTCACCGTCCCTGTAGAGGAATCCTCCAGAGACCTGCTTCGCTTCAAATGGAAGGGAGAAATTTGGCGTTTCACTTGCCTCCCCTTCGGTCTTTCATCGGCTCCATGGTGTTTCACCAAACTCATGCGACCGGTGGTAGCATGGCTCCGCAGTCGAGGAATTCGACTAATTATCTACCTGGACGACATACTTCTGCTGGCCCAGGACAGACAGACCCTTCTCTCGCATCTGGAACTCACTTCAAGCCTATTAACCGGATTGGGATTCCTCATCAACTACGACAAGTCCGTTTTGACACCAGCACGGATAATAGAATTCCTAGGGTTTTCCGTGGATTCGGTAGCAGAAACCCTCAGTCTTCCGACGACAAAGATCAAGGAGATTCGCAAGGAACTATGCAGAACGCTGGACATGCCCCGGATTTCCCTTCGACATCTGGCTCGAATCATCGGCCTCCTATCGTCCTCCATCCAGGCCGTTTTTCCAGCTCCTTTACACTACCGAGCCCTACAACGCCTGAAGACGGCGCATCTTCACAAAGGAGCCACCTACGCGGATTTTATTTGTCTGGACGACGAAACTCGGGACGAGATCCATTGGTGGATCGGCAATCTTCAAGCCTGGAACGGGAAGGCGATTTGCGGTCCCCGTCCGGATTTCACAGTAGAGTCGGACGCCAGCCTACTTGGTTGGGGAGCCCACTGCGAGGGCATTTCGACCGGGGGTCGTTGGTCAGTAGAAGAGTCTCCTTTACACATCAACGCCTTGGAACTCCTAGCGGGCTCATTCGCTATTCGCAGTTTTGCGAAGGACATGACCAAGGTTTGCATTCGATTACGTATGGACAACGTCTCCGCTGTCCGTTATGTCAATGCCATGGGCGGTACCCATTCTCCCATGCTGTCTCATTTGGCCAGGGATTTCTGGTCTTTCTGTCTGAGTCGGGAACTTACAGTGGTGGCGGAATACATCCCAGGACTACACAACGTTCAGGCGGACTGGAGCTCACGCTATCTCAAGGATGCCAGCGACTGGAGATTAGATGCGCAGGTGTTTTCTACCATCTCCTCAATCTGGGGCCCTGCTTGCATCGATCTCTTCGCCTCCCGTTTGAACAAACAACTACCGAGGTTCTTCAGTTGGCGCCCGGATCCAGAAGCGGAAGCTGTAGACGCATTCCTTCAAGATTGGTCAGAGGATCTTCACTACGCGTTTCCGCCGTTCTCAATGATTCCGAGAACCCTGAACCAGGTCCGTTCCCAATCAGCGGAGATCATCTTGATCGTTCCGTTCTGGACCACTCAGTCATGGTTTCCCAACCTTCTAGAGCTTCTCATCTTCCCTCCTTTTCTTCTACCAGTTTACCCAGATCTCCTCTTAGGTCCGGAAGACGCTCAACATCCTCTCCTTCTGGAGGGTTCTCTCCGATTACTGGCGTGCAGAGTTTCAGGCGTTCCTACCAAGGCTATGTCCTTTCAGAACCAACTTGGAGATTACTGGAAGAGTCTTGGGCTCCTGGCACCAGACGGGCTTATAGAGCAGCCTAGAGATCTTGGTCTAGTTGGTGCGTGGACCGGGGTCTGGATCCCGTTTCGGCCACTGTAACAGACATCTTAAATTTCCTTACTTCCCTATTCGAAGACGGTAAGGCTTATCGGACTATAAATCTTTTCAGGTCCGCCATTTCCTCTTTTCATCAAGGTTTTGAAGGCCGCCCTTCAGGCCAACACCCTTTAGTCTGCCGCCTACTCAAGGGCGCCAGGATGGCTCGTCCTCCCAGACCACGCCTTTCCACCACTTGGGACGTTTCTCTGGTCTTAAATCTTTTTTCTTCCTGGCCATCCAATTCGGAACTCTCATTACGCCAATTATCAGCTAAACTGGTCACTCTGTTCTGTCTGATCTCTTGTAAGAGAGTTTCTGACGTGAGAGCGTTAGATTATAACGCCAGATTTTTCTCTCCTGAAGGAGTCACCTTTGACATTTCTCGTCGGACTAAGACCCAGATTCGTTCTGTGTCTTATCCTTCTTTTCCAGGAGTTCCTGCCCTTTGTCCCGTATCTTGTCTACGCGAATACGAGTCTCGAACTTTATCTCATCGTTCCAACGAGCTCCCTCAGTTGTTCCTTTCTTACCGATGTCCGTTTGCCCCAGTTTCCACCACAACTTTGGCTAGATGGGTTAAATGGCTCATGTCTTTAGCGGGTGTTGATACTTCAATATTCACTCGAAGCGCATCGTCTACTTCTATGATGGCGGCGGGCGCTCGCCTGGAGGACGTTATGAAAATTGCAGACTGGTCCAGAGTATCGACTTTCAGAGACTTCTATTTTCGTCCTACTCAACATGTTTTTACTCCTGTTATTGGACAGCTTTAAACTCGCAATAGGAGCCTCCGTGTCTTGAAATAAAATTATATGATTTTGCTAATTTATGACGTAAAGTCATGATTTTATGAAAGACACGGAGGCGAGTATTGCCCTCCCTCACTTATTTTCCCTCCCTGCTCACTTTAATTTAGTTATTTATTTATTTAATAAATTATTGTATTATTTTGACTTGGTGACGTCCACTTATACTTGCCATTTATTATGCTCCTTGCTGCTTTGCATGCACATGTTCCTTTAGTGTTTACTATTACCCCCTCTATGTGATTTTCCTTTTTCTTTTTTCTCCTAGTGTGACTTAATCCTCACTATCGGCTGGATTACGTATGATCTACGTTCTTAGTTCCCAGTTTCGACATTGCAGTTCCGGTTTGACCAGTTCTCGGCTTCTGTTTCAAAGTTCCTGAAGAGTTGGAGTGGCATCCGCCAAGAAAGAGGAAGGCTTCCTGCTACAGAGACTATATATAGGGGAGCAAGTGGGAGGAGCTTGTTACCATGGAGATATGCTAATCTCCTAAGTTTTTTCTTTGCTGCTGTGGTTTTGTCAGTAAAGAGAGATAATGCAATACTCGCCTCCGTGTCTTTCATAAAATCATGACTTTACGTCATAAATTAGCAAAATCATATAATTTTTGCTGATGTTTACACTATTTACACAATGTTTCATATTGTTTAAAGGTATTCTGTCAGCCACAATATTATCTCCTATAGCACATGCACAGTCCGTTCCCTGAGGCTGATGCCAGTACAGGGATGGAAGACCGTGTAGGTGCTTATGTGTCCTGAATGATGTCCGGGAAGCTAGAAGGGGACTTTGGGATGCGGGCGGTGCTGGGCTCCCTCCGAATGTGCGTGGCTGGGCTCCACGGGCCTTTTTTACAGGTGATTGACAGGTATATGTAAACTATTTTATGGCAAAACTAAAGCAATCATACATTTTATTTGGTATAGTTCTGACATGCTATAGGAGAACTACCATAACCTATAAATGGCTCTATAGCCATAATCTGGCTGAGAATCCCTGTAAACTGCATTTTATGTTTATTGTAATAAATCCTGTTTATTTTCACAGTAATTGCACAATATCAGAAATGGTTAATGCACAGCCAGCAAATATTGAGAGACTTTGGGAATGTCTCTCTATGCACTGAGAAGTTAGATATCTTCCACAGTTGCTATAAGAGACTATACAAAGTTTTGGAGGGAAATAACCGGACACACTGACCTTCTGACTGTTTAGCTCTGTTGTTTATGTCTGAAGACTTGTTTATGTCTGGAAAAACTGCATGGTCATTCCCATAAGACATGCATTGAAACAATATACAAGTCTATAACAGACAGAAATTGCAACATTGTTTTTGTTTAGGCTGTGATTCTCCACTACACTTCTCCCAATAGAAGGTTGTACTTCAGTTAGAAACTGTATATAAATAGCAGTTTATATACAGCTTATATAGCAGTTGGAGCCCCCAGTTGCCTGCAGATAGGGGCCAGTGTTTAGTAGAGACTCTGCCAGACTGCAGGAGTGACCAGAAGAAGATGCTGATAAAGGGATACTCTGCCACAGACCCTCTGGACTTGGGGTGCACCACATGAACCTGGAGAGCGCAACATGTGGTGATACCTCAACGGTGGACCCAGCATAGTGTTGGGACCATCCCAAACCTGATCACTGCAATCCAGTAACAAAATTACCCACTTAGTGAAAGCATAAACTTGGTGCTGTTTACAGCATAGACATATACTAATGGCCCCACCCATGCCCTATCTTGCCACGCCCACTTTTCAGAAACTGTTGAGGGCAGCATAAAGATGTCAATTGCAAAAAAAAAAAAAACGCAAATTCTGTGTTTTAACCTTCTTCATAGCAAAAATAACATGTAACGGATGATAAATCTCCCACCTTTAGTTCTTTAATCTGATCTCTATTTGTGCAGCTATTGTCTGCCTCTTCTATACTACAAAGTGTCCCCTACATAATATGATGTTCCTTTAAGTACCTCCACACAGTATGATACCATCTTAAGTGTTCCCATACAGAGTCATGCCCCCTTAAGTGTCTGCCACGCAGTATGATGCCCCTTAAGAGCCCCATACAGTACGAGGCCCCCTTATGAGCCCCCATACAGAGTAATGACTGCTTAAGTGCCCCCATGGTTGCCCTTCATACAGTATAAGGGGCTTGAGACTAATGGTTGGGCAAAGACCCCTCCCTTTTCGTGGGCGGCCTCTGGTTCAGGGGGATCTCCTACCCCGGGACCGGTGGCCGTCCGTCATCCAGGGTCGTGTTGGCTGTTTAATGAGGGGAACTGTAGGTTTGCGGGCTTGTGCAGATTTAAGCATGAGCGCTCAGCCTGTGGCGGCCCTCATCTGGTAAGTGCCTCCGACCTCCCGTTAAGCTTTCCAAGCAGAGTGAGCAGAAAGAACATAAGAACCCGGTGAGCGCGTGAGATGGAACCCTGGTTATACAGATACCCCAATAGGCAGGCAGACGCTCAGGGTTGGTTTTTCCTTTGGTTTTTTTATCCCTTTCGTCCTTAATCGTTCACCGTTTTTTTCAGATAACCTGAAGTTGGCCTGCGACTTTTCAGAGGATCTCAGAGAAAAGGTGGATAAAAAGGTCTCAATGGGTTGGATTAGGGGCCCGTTTAATGACTTGACTTTTCCCAATCTACGGGTCCCCCCAGTGGGGTCCCCAAGAAAGAGACGGGGAAGTTTCGGTTGAAACATCATCTCTCCCACCCAAAGGGTTCGTCAGTAAACAACGCCATCAGTCCTGAGAATTCTTCGGTGTCGTATGTCTCATTTGACCGGGCGGTTGCGTTGGTCAGGAAGGCGGGTAGAGGGGCCCTACTGGCGAAGTCGGACATCGAGTCGGCTTTTCGTCTTCTCCCTGTTCATCCTCATTGTTTCCATTTGTTAGGTTGCTGTGTGGATGGTCAGTTTTACCACGACACTTGCCTTCCCATGGGTTGTTTCATTTCATGTCATTATTTTGAGATGTTTGGGTCTTTCCTAGAGTGGGTATTTCGTGACGATACGGGCTCTACATCTGTTTTACATTATTTAGATGATTTTCTTTTCGTTTCCCCCGGGTCGGGTAATGGTTGCTTATCCCTGTTGAATACTTTCTTGGGGAGGATGGCTCAGTTTAGGGTTCCCATTTTGGCAGAGAAAATGGAGGGCCCGGTCACACGGCTGTCGTTTCTAGGTATCGAAATCGACACTGTGGACATGGTTTTCCGGTTGCCACGTGAGAAACTGCAGAAACTCTTCGGCTTGATTGATGGTTCTTTAGCAGTCAAAAAGGTAACCCTCCTCCAGCTTCAGTCCTTATTAGGTCTTCTATTTTTTGCATGCAGGGTTATGCCCATGGGTCGAGTTTTTGCACGGCGTCTGTCATTGGCCACTCGGGGCGTTAAAGCTTCGAGGCATCGCATCCGGCTTTCCAAGTCCCTGAAAGAAGATTTGGGGGTCTGGAGATATTTTTTGCAGTCTTACAATGGCCATACATCACCCCCGATGAAGCTGACCGGCGAAACCTAGGTCGGGTGCTATACGAGGAACTTTTATCTGGTTTTATGCTTTTACAATTCACTATATTGTGAGTATAAATAAAAATCCTTAGGAATTTGATCGTTTTGGATGTCCTCTGGTGCATCGACCCCTGAACTCTATTGTGTGGCTGCATTGTGAAGAGCTTGGATATCCTATATACCTTTACCTGATGGACCTCTGTGTACTGGGCACCGCGACCACCATTATCTATACGAATGGCCATACATGCTATATGGCAAAAGAAATCCCAATTCTGAGTTGTCAGTTTTCCGATGCTGCAGGGTCCTGCGGTTTCAGGAACATTTTTGGGAACAAGTGGTGTGCTGCCCCATGGCCTGATGCGTGGTTTTCTTCCGGGTTATGTAAGAACCTCACCTTACTCGAGTTGTTCCCGATTATTGTGGCGGTGGAATTATGGGAGAGCAGGTTATCCAACAGGCACGTTTCTTTTTGGACTGATAATTTGTCGGTAGTTTACGGGGTTAACAGTCTCTCTTCTTCTTCCCTCCCGGTCTTGGCCTTGCTCCGGTTTTTGGTACTTAGGTGCCTCGAGTTCAATATCTATTTCAGGGCCTGGCATGTACCGTGGGTGGATAATAAAGTTGCTGATGCCCTTTCCCGTTTTCGTTAGCAGGATTTTTGGTCTTTTCTTCCGGAAGCGGATCAGGAGGACAAGGAATTCCCACAGCACCTGTGGTACTTGGTGGACAGCAAATTATATCGTTGGTCAGATCCTCTGTTTCCCCTGTGACCTGGCAGGCTCATGGTAAGGCATGGGAGGACTGGGGGGGTATGGTGGGTGGACGAGACGTGGTTTCCAGAGATGATCTGCGATTAGAAGTCACAATTAAATGGTTACTGCAATCGCGACCCAGGGGAGTCTCGGCATCAGTTGCACAGCGGCGGCTGTCGGTTATTGCCTTCCATTTTCGGTTACGCAACTGGCCGGACGTTACCAAGCGGTTTATTATACGGCAGGCTTTGCGTTGTTGGAAGAAGGAGCTCGTTTACCGGGAATGTCAGCGTCCCATATCGTTCAATCTATTAGGCAGGCTTATTTCTAAGCTTCCTGAGGTTTGTGTGTCCCCATTCGAGGCTGCGCTGTTTTCCGGTAGCTTTAGTATAGTCTTTTTTGCGGCTCTGCGAATCAGCGAGTTGGTAGCCCCCTCCGGTACGGACATTGTCCTGGGTAATCTCATTGAGGATCCGGTAAGTCGTTCCAAGACAGACCAGTTTGGTAGTGGCACTTGGATCCCCTCTGACCAAGTTCCAGTTCATTATGGTTTTTAGGGCTTGTTTAGAGCTGGCGGGGATGAATCCCAAAGACTTTGGCACCCACTCATTCCGAATCTGGACTGCAATGTAAGCCGCTAGGGCGGGTTTTCCGGAGTCAAAGGTTATGAGAATCGGCATATGGAAATCTGACTGCTTTGCAAGGTATATTAGACCTGACCTTTTATAAAAATAAAAAAAAATCCCTTCCCTTATTTGATGTAGCTCACTCAGTTGTTATGGGTTTACGAAAATATGGCATTTTGTTCTAACGGTTGTTTTCTTGCAGGTGCAGTAAGACCGACCGTATGGATGGTTGGTCATTTATAAATTTTTTGGGCTGCAGAGAGCCGAATGCAGACCTGGCGGGAGATCCCTCGGCTTCCGCGAAGTAGGGGTGTCGTGGAGAGGGATTTGTGGCCTCAGATGGTCTCAGCTCCTTTCACAAGTGGTTGAGATCGGGATGCAAGCAAATGGTCCAGTGATTTTGGTCGTCCATGCCAGTGGTAACGATATTGGTTCCATGCCATTGATGGAGCTCTTGACCTTGATCTAGTCCGATCTAGAGCGGTTTCCATCCTTCTTTAGAGAAGTGGTGTTGGTATGGTCTGAGATTGTTCCAGGGGTAGTATGGCAAGGAGGCAGGGACGCTGAGGCGGTCGAAAAATGCAGGCGCATAGTGAATGCGCAGATATCCCGCTTTGTTAGGTCCCGGGGAGGTGTGGTTGTTCGTCATCGACAGTTGGAGGGAGACAACCGTTCATTGATTAGGCCAGACGGTGTGTACCTGTCCGATATTGGCTTGGACATTTTCCTTTCTGGTCTCTAAGGGGTAGAACAGGCCATGTTCTTGTTGGGTGGTGGTCGGAGCCCCGTTTGAGTGTGGGTCTCCTCCATGGCGGCAGGTAAAGAAAAGTAAGATGTTGGAGACAAAATTGGCGTAACTGCCCGCTGGGAGGCCAGCAGCTGGCAGATTGCACGGTTTGGTTTATGGTTATGCCGTAAATAAATAGCTGTCTTAATAAATAGCTGTGGCCGACTACCATCCAACAATGACAATAAAGAACATAAAGAGAGATTTGGTATCAGTGTCGTTTATGGTTGGGTTAGCATGGGAGGGGCCAGAAGTGTTGTAGGGGGCTTACCCCTTTCCCCCCCCTTTTTTCCCTAAGATGATTACCGACAGTCTGGTGAGCACCCGACCATTTAGCGAGGGTGTGAAGGGACTGGGGGTCCCCTTCCCCCCTTTGTTCCCTTTCCTGTTTTGGTGGGAGAATGGGCCCCTAGTGTGGCAAAGCAGGGTTAATTTGGCAGGCGGAGGGTTAATGAGGGGATCCGGCCGTGGAGGAAGAGGTAGGCGGTTGTATAGGACATATATACCTCTGTCCCGCCTCTCCTCTTCCTCTTTATCAGAAGCACTGTGTCCCTCCCTCCCTTATTATGTCTGGTATGGAGTTAATTTCTCGGTTTGTGGGTTTTTATGATTCGGGAGGTTATTGAGTTCGTATGTGTTTAGTGTACTAATTCTGGTGGAATATTTTGTGAAGTCACAGCTGGCGGCAGGTAAAGAAAAGTAAGATGTTGGAGACAAAATTGGCGTAACTGCCTGCTGGGAGGCCAGCGGCTGGCAGATCACACGGTTTGGTTTATGGTTACACCGTTAATAAATAGCTGTGGCCGACTACCATCCAACAATAAAGAACATAAAGAGAGATTTGGTGTCAGTGTCGTTTACGGTTGTGTTAGCATGGGAGGGGCCAGAAGTGTTGTAGGGGGCTTACCCCTCCCCCCCCCCTTTTTCCCCTAAGATGATTACCGGCAGTCTTGTAACCAACACGCACAGAGGACGTGCCACCTCTCATGACACGTAAATAATTGTATTCCACATGAAATTACAATTCTGGAGCATCTATCCTTATTACTCTATGTTGTTTTGTTCCTGTATTATTCCTGTTAGAAATGTACTGTATAAATGAAGGTGCGATTGGGGGTGAGTCTCTGCGGTGTTACACTATCCAATCAGTGTTGCCAGTGTCAGACTGTGCAGGGATCTACTCCCCCCCCCCCCCCAATCTGGTAACACCCAGCTAGACCTTTATTCATAAACTTCTAGCAGGACTAATAGAGGAATGGCACAACATAGGGTCATAAGAATAGATACTCTAGAATTCTTAGTGCATGGGGAATAAAAATGGTTAATAACCAATATGTCAGGAGAGCTGAGAGGCCTTCTTTATGCCTATGTCACGGAAGGTGTACAGGTAACAAGACAATGCAAAATGAATGTATGACTCACTGGATCCAAAACTAAGGAACAAAAGGGAGACCCCTGCATAAGACCTTGGCACTCTCCCTGACTGCTCAGCCTATGCGAAAATCCCAATGGTAGATGATCGCATATCCTCGTACCTCGACTGTATAACACCTGAACACCCTACAATAGTGAGGGGACACGACCACCGGCTCCCTACACTAGACACGGAGGGAGTCAGGGTCACCTGGGATCCAGCAAACAGGAAATCACAAAAGAATGTAACACTTATCTTGTAGAAGACTGAGAAATGGGATCAGCATGCACACACACTCCAGGAAGTTGTATAAGCCGCTACACTAATGCATTATGGGGAGGAATTTAAAGGGATGCAATCAGTCCAACTACATGACAGCTGAGAGAGGCTAACGAGATGAAGAACTGAAAACCAAAACAAAGAATAGCTCAAGGAGGAGGTTCTGAAAGGCATCTGTCAGAGCTTCTCAGATGTCTGGTTGTGACAGTACCCCTCCCTCTACGAGTGGATTACAGACACTCAGAGCCCACCTTCTCAGGATGGGACCTATGGAAAGCCCTGATGAGACGAGTGGCCTTAATGTCCGTCACTGGGACCCACATCCTCTCCTCAGGACCATAACCCTCCCAATGAACGAGGTACTGGAGAGAACCGCGGACAACACGAGAATCCACAATCCTGGAGACCTGAAATTCAAGATTCCCATCAACCATAATCGGAGGAGGAGGCAAAGGCGATGGTACAATGGGTTGAACATAAGGTTTTAATAAGGACTTATGAAAAACATTATGGATCTTCCAAGTCTGAGGAAGATCAAGACGGTAGGCAACAGGATTGATGACAGACAGGATTTTGTAAGGCCCAATAAACTTAGGACCCAACTTCCAGGAGGGAACCTTCAATTTGATATTCTTGGTAGACAACCACACCAGATCACCAACATTCAGGTCCGGACCAGGCACACGTCTCTTATCTGCCACACGCTTATATCTCTCACTCATGCTCTTTAGATTATCCTGAATCTTTTGCCAAATAGATGACAAAGACGAGGAGAATCTGTCCTCATCAGGTAAACCAGAAGACCCCTCTCCCGAGAAAGTCCCAAACTGCGGATGAAACCCATATGCACCAAAAAATGGTGACTTATCAGAGGACTCCTGACGACGGTTATTTAAAGCAAACTCAGCAAGAGACAAAAACGAACACCAATCCTCCTGATTCTCCGCCACAAAACAGCGCAGATATGTCTCCAGATTCTGATTGACGCGCTCTGTCTGGCCATTCGACTGCGGGTGGAAAGCAGAAGAGAAAGACAACCGAACCCCCAAGCGAGAACAGAAAGCCTTCCAGAATCTGGAAACAAACTGCGTGCCCCTATCAGAGACTATGTCTGAAGGAATACCATGCAATTTGACAATGTGATCAATAAATGCCTGCGCCAGCGTCTTAGCATTGGGCAAACCAGGAAAAGGCATGAAATGCACCATTTTGCTAAAACGGTCCACCACCACCAGAATCACAGTCTTCCCCGAGGAACGAGGCAGGTCCGTTATGAAGTCCAATGACAGATGTGTCCAAGGACGGGAAGGAATGGGTAAGGGAAGGAGAGGACCTGATGGCCGTGAATGAGGGACTTTGGCACGAGCGCAAGTCTCGCAGGCTGCCACAAAACCCTCAACCGACTTACGAAGCGCAGGCCACCAGAATCTCAGAGCGATGAGATCCAGTGTGGCTCTTGCCCTCGGGTGCCCAGCAAGGACCGTATCGTGGTGTTCCTTAAAAATCTTGTGTCTTAAAGCGAGAGGCACAAACAACCTCCCAGGAGGACAAAGATCAGGAGCCTCTGACTGGGCTGCCTGCACCTCTGCCTCCAATTCAGGAAAAAGAGCAGAGACCACCACACCTTCACCTAAAATGGGACCCGGGTCTTCAAAATTCCCACCTCCCGGAAAACAACGTGACAGGGCATCTGCCTTCACATTCTTAACCCCAGAGCGGAACGTGACAACAAAATTAAACCTTGAAAAGAACAAAGACCATCTGGCCTGTCTCGGGTTCAGACGCTTGGCTGACTCCAAGTAGGCCAGATTTTTATGGTCAGTAAACACAGTAATAGGGTGTCTGGCTCCCTCTAGCCAATGGCGCCATTCCTCAAAAGCCAACTTGATGGCCAACAACTCCCTATCTCCCACATCGTAATTTCTCTCTGCAGAGGAGAGTTTCTTCGAGAAAAAGGCACACAGTCGCCATTTGGCAGGAGAGGAACCCTGAGACAAGACCGCACCCACCCCCACCTCAGAAGCATCAACCTCAACTATGAAGGGTAGAGAAATATCAGGTTGTACCAAGATGGGAGCGGAAGCAAAACTCTCCTTGATATTAGAAAAGGCCTTACGCGCCTCTACCGACCAGGAAGAAAAATCTACCCCCTTTCTGGTCATATCAGTGAGTGGTTTAACAACAGAGGAATAATTCAAAATGAACTTCCTGTAATAATTGGCAAAGCCCAAAAAACGCATCAGCGCCTTCTGATTCTCAGGAAGCTCCCACTCAAGCACAGCGCGGACCTTCTCGGGGTCCATGCGAAAACCAGAAGCGGAGAGAAGAAACCCCAGAAATTGAATTTCTGGAACCGCAAACACACATTTTTCCAGTTTCGCGTATAATTTATTCTCCCGCAGGATGAGCAAGACCTGACGTAAATGTTCCTTATGAGTTTTGAAATCAGGAGAAAAAATCAAAATGTCATCCAAATACACTAATACAAATTTTCCCATTAAATGATAAAAAATGCGGTTCACGAAATGCTGAAAAACGGCTGGGGCATTCATCAAACCAAAAGGTATAACCAAATTCTCAAAATGGCCCTCAGGGGTATTGAAGGCCGTCTTTCATTCGTCTCCTTCTCTGACCCTGACCAGGTTGTATGCCCCTCTTAGATCTAATTTGGAAAAGACTTTAGCCCCAACAATCTGGTTAAACAGGTCCGGGATCAGAGGAAGCGGATAAGGGTCACGAATAGTGATACTGTTCAGCTCCCTGAAATCCAGACAAGGTCTTAAAGAACCATATTTTTTCTTAACAAAGAAAAAACCAACTGCAACAGGTGACTTCGAGGGTCGTATGTGTCCTTTTCTCAGACTATCAGAGATATAAGCACGCATAGCAAGCCTTTCGGGTTGGGAAAGATTGTATAAACGAGATTTAGGCAGCTTGGCGCCTGGGATGAGATTAATAGGGCAATCGTACTCCCTGTGTGGGGGCAAATCCTGAACTCCACTCTCAGAGAAGACATCCGAAAATTCTGAGAGAAAAGGTGGTACAGTCTTAGTAGAAACCTCAGAAACAGATGTCGTGAGGCAATTCTCTCTGCAAAAGTCACTCCAACCATTTATTTGCCTCGCTTGCCAATCAATGGTGGGGTTATGTTTAGTGAGCCAGGGTAGCCCCAACACAAGAGGAGTAGGTAATCCGCTAAGGACGAAACATGACACATCCTCAACATGAGCATCACTCACACCCTGGCAGGCAGGACAAAACGGGGACTACAAGCAAACGGAAAACCTTCAATTTCCGCCTCAACCCTGCCAATAGTAACAGATGGAACATTTTTAAAAGATTTTTCCCTTTTTGTTTCTTTATTACTCCCAGAAAACTGCCAAATGATTTATACCTCCACAACAAAAACAAACCTTCCCATGCGGGCTGAATCTTCTATTGTCAGAGGCAATCAACCCCAGCTGCATGGGCTCCTGCTCAGAAGGGGCTGACAGCGACTGAGACCCCTGCGCACAGAATGAGACCGCTGCACTGTCCTGGGACTGAGTATGACAGGAAGGAGAGATCTCTCCTCTCTCTCTAAGACGCCTGTCAATACGAACGGCCATAGCAGAGTCCAAGGAGATAGACCTCTCATGAAAAGCAAATGCATCTTTCAATCCCTCAGAAAGACCATGGAAAAATTGACTTCGGAGTGCAGCATCATTCCAACCAGTATCAGCTGCCCATCTCCGAAATTCTGAGCAATATATCTCTGCGGATTGTTTACCCTGGCATAACAGATATAGTCTAGACTCAGCCAAAGCAACACGATCCGGATCATCATATATCTGACCCAGGGCTAAAAAGAATTCATCCACTGAACGGAGGGGCCGTGCCCCCACCAGCAGCGAAAAGGCCCACGACTGAGCGTTACCCCTGAGCAGCGATATAATGATCCCCACCCTCCGTTCCTCATCACCAGAGGAATGGGGAAGAAGGCGAAAATGGAGTTTGCAAGCCTCTCTGAAACGCACAAAATTCTCACTACCCCCGGAGAACGTATCCGGGAGCGAGATCTTAGGCTCAGAACAAACTCCATGAACGCAAGCTGAACCGGTCACTAGAAACTGAGAAAGAGTCTTACGGAGATCAGCTACCTCCAATGAAAGACCCTGGAAGCGTTCAGTCAAAAGTGAAACCGGATCCATGCTTGAGACGGTTTAGGCGGCTTATAATGTCACGGAAGGTGTACAGGTAACAAGACAATGCAAAATGAATGTATGACTCACTGGATCCAAAACTAAGGAACAAAAGGGAGACCCCTGCATAAGACCTGGCACTCTCCCTGACTGCTCAGCCTATGCAAAAATCCCAATGGTAGATGATCGCATATCCTCGTACCTCGACTGTATAACACCTGAACACCCTACAATAGTGAGGGGACACGACCACCGGCTCCCTACACTAGACACGGAGGGAGTCAGGGTCACCTGGGATCCAGCAAACAGGAAATCACAAAAGAATGTAACACTTATCTTGTAGAAGACTGAGAAATGGGATCAGCATGCACACACACTCCAGGAAGTTGTATAAGCCGCACACTAATGCATTATGGGGAGGAATTTAAAGGGATGCAATCAGTCCAACTACATGACAGCTGAGAGAGGCTAACGAGATGAAGAACTGAAAACCAAAACAAAGAATAGCTCAAGGAGGAGGTTCTGAAAGGCATCTGTCAGAGCTTCTCAGATGTCTGGTTGTGACAGCCTATTTGTAGTAAACAGAAGGTTCACATTTAGCAGCCCCAGGCTGTTGTCCCTTTCTTGGTCTTGCCTGGCTCGGTTGGAGCTTCGTCGTAACCCCGTACCAACCAACCACAACTCAGAGAATAGCCCCCCTTTAACCATTGAATTTGCCACACTCAGGATAATTCCCTCGGATTTTAAAGCCAAAGTAGCCAAAAGTGTCCAGAGAGGGTGGTTGAGGGGACTCCTGGTGGCTAATGTATTAATTTTGAGGCACTGGATGATGGACAGGGCCCCCACAGCACCTGAATGGGAAAGATTAATGGATAGAGTAAAGGAATTTGAGCATATTAAACGCAAGGGTGAGAAGGAGCGGACATAGTGAGGGGCTACTGGAGTGGAACTGGAAATCATCAATATAGGGCAACCCCAGGTGGAATGGTACCTTGATGGACAGGCCAATGTGACATGCTGGAATTCAATCAGTACGTTTATTATTAAGAGTGTTCATTGGAAGATGTAATATGTATATCCTCTATGCTCCCACCTTTGCATATATATTTGTATATTGTCTTGATTTTGAAAAAATTAATAAAGAAATATACAAAAAAACAATCACAACTCACAAAGATGGCATTGTTTGATTAGTAGGCCTTGATCCTTACACTATGTATGAATGAACAAACTAGGTATATAAACAAAGGATTATTCCACCGGCCTATAGGTTTAGACAGTGAGGATTATTAGTTCCCCTCACTAGGATCCAATAATGCTGACCTTTCCGGTTATTGATGTTCCTATACTACCACTACTTAGGTCAGCTTAAATTTAATACCCCTCATAGTATTTCTTGTGAATAGACCACACTCAGATCAATACCGAACACATTTTAATTATAAATGTTATCCTCAACGTGACTACCCTTAAAAGATGGAGAATAAAAAGGAAAGGAGCTAGGGAGCAGTAATAGAATAAATGTAATACATATCATGGAATGGTCAGGATGGACCTTCTTAGTGATGTCATAGACATGAGATATTTAGGACCTACTTAGTGATGTCACAGACATGAGATATTTAGGACCTTCTTAGTGATGGCACAGACATGACATATTTAGGACCTTCTTAGTGATGTCACTGACATAAGATATTTAGGACCTACTTAGTGATGTCACAGACATATTTATCTGCAGACCATTGGCTGATCCAGCTACACTTGGTGAGATCTGTGGTGGTCATACACGCAACATTTAAGGGGTTTTCCAAGTATTATTATTTTTTTACTGATGACCTATCTTCTGGAAAGGACTATTTGATCGGTGGGGGTCTGACAGAAGCACGATGACCTTCTCCTAGGTCAGTGACGACACGTTCATCGGTCACGTGGCCTAGGCGCAGCTCAGCTCTATAGAAGTGAATGGGGCTGAGCTTCCTGTCTCCCAAACTCCTTCCCTTCTCTTCCCCTCTCCTCTCCATAGACTTCTATGTAATCTGATCCTTCAGTAAGCAGACAGTCACTCGTCACTGAAAATGGATTTGAGTGAATTGTGAGTTAAGGGTAGAGGAAGGGGGGGGGGGGAGAGCATGATATGGAGTAGGAAGTATCTTTCTCTGATTCAATATATTACAAAGTTTCTTGTGTTTGCATGTACTATTCATTTACGGAAAACAATAAAACAACACTCTTTGAAAATATTCTCTCTGAATATACTGTATATTGTGACACAGTGAGAGGTTTTGCCTAGGAAAACAGGTATTTTCCTCCCAGCATGTGCTGCTGGGTTGATTTACAGTCAGGTGAGGTCAAATACCGGACCAGATTTTAAGTGCCGGTCTGGGTTTTGGCAGCACCTGGCTGTTCTTAAAAGGGCAGCTGGACTCAGAAGTTAGGTCTCTGTGTTGGGATCTGGGAGCCTTGTGTCTGGATAAAGGCTTGCTACCTGTTTCAGGTTGGACTCTTTGAGGCAGAATTGCGGTAAGGTGATTTTTTTGTTTGATTATGACTGCTTGTTTTGTCACTTGCCTAAAGTGTGAACAAAACACTGAACGGTTTGATCCAAAGAACTTGTTGTTGCCTCTATACGGCGTCCGCTAATCCTGTCTACCAGAGCGAAACTCCACAATTGGTGGAGGATGCGGGTATGAGCAGTGAGGCTAGCGTGAACGCCGATTTTTTTAGGTTTCTGCATTTTTCAGGCACAGTTGTATGTCGTACATTAAACCAGCTGTATTACAACCAGTGCCCCACGACAAAATGGAGGCTGTTTTGAAGGCCCTCATAGAGGCTGATCTGCAGCAGCAAAAGACAAACCTGCAGCAACGCGAGGCTAATAAGCAGCAGCAGGAGACTGACCAGTTGCTGCTACAACAGGTGATGGCTTTGGAGACAGCAGGAGCAACCCCAAGCGTCCACGATGCCCGGAAAGCCGCCCGTGTCGCGATTCCTAAGATGACCCCCGCAGATGATATCGAAAGCTACCTGGCGATGTACGAGAAAGTGGTCATCAGGGAAAAGCTACCCCGTGACCTGTGGGCTGAGGTCATTGCTCCGTTCCTGGCATCCAATTCCCAGTGGGTGTATTTCGACTTGCCGGACGATCAAGTGGCCGACTACTAGAAAGTCAAGGGTGAGATTCTGGCAAGACTGGGGGTGAATGTGTTGGTCTAGGCCCAGAGGGTGCATCAGTGGGGTTCAACCCGGCTGAGCTTGCAAGACCCCAGTATTATAACTTACTTCACCTCTTGAAAAAATGGCTACAGCCTGAGGTGCCGAGTCCCACTGCTATGCTGGATCATATGTAAGCCGATATGTTCTGGAGGGCATTGCCATACCCTCTACAGCACTGGATCGGTCATGTGTCTCCTGGCAATGCCCTTGAGATGGTAGACCTGGTGGAACGCTATTAAGCTACCAGGAATCTAAAGGAGGGTTCTGTCGGGAGTGGGGGTCGGCAAACCCTGGAAATCTCCACCCCAGGCCCGGAGATTTGAGCCAATAAAACCTGCCTAGGATGTACCCACGGCAGACCTGGTTCGATAGTCTGCTGGCGGTGTCAGGAGCCTGGCCATGTAAAGGGCTGACTGTCCCCATTGGGTTGAGCCCATGGACACTAACTATGGCTACCGTCAGTCCCTATATGCCAGGAGGCTGTGTGCAACAGGTACCCCAGAGTCTCAAGATCATTTGTGCCAGGTGGAAGTGGGAGACACTCCAGCGGAGGCTCTGCTGGACTCAGGGAGTCTGGTGACCCTAGTAAGGGCTACCCTGGTGCAGTCCCCTGAGTATACTTGCCGGAAAGTCGGGGTGATGTGCATCCATGGAGACTTAAAAGACTACCCCACCGCGCTGGTGTCTCTAACCACGGTGGCCGGTAGATGGACCCACAAATCTACATTATGAACTCATAATAGGGAAAGACTTCCCGGCACAGTGGCCTTCTATGAGAGTGACTGATACCCATGATACAGGAGTAACCCTAGCAGAGTGGCCCGGCTCAAGGGGGAGACCAGAACCCTGGGAACCTGAGAACGAAGGGCCAGCAGTAGGGGTGACCGCCACTGTGGTGGAAGAGGGGGAGAAAAATTCCGCTAAGTGTGATGGTGGGAGACGAGGAGGACTTGCCGCCGGGTCCTGAATTGGCAGACCTCAATGTCTCCGGGGATAATTTTGGTACTGCCCAACGTCGGGACCCAACTCTATCCCACGCCTGGGAAAATGTGTTAATAGTACATGATGAACCACAACAACCTGGCGCAGAGTCAGTGTTTCCCTGTTTTGTGGTTCATCAAGATATGTTGTATCGGGTAAACCAACTACGGGGTAAGCCTATTGAACAGTTGGTGGTCCCCAAGGCTTATCACAAATTCAAAAAAGTGGAAGAGTTTTGTACCTCTCCCGATTATTGAAGTACCGGTTGACCGAATAGCTATGGACCTCATAGGCCCAGTACCGAAGTCCGCCAGAGGGCATCATCAACACATCTTAGTCATTGTAGACTACACCACTCGGTACCCGTAGGCGGTGCCACTGCGACATACCTTGGCCAAACTCATAGCTAAGGAATTAATGGAGATGTTTTGCTGTGAAGGACTACCTAAAGAGGTTCTGACCGACCAAAGGACCCCTTTTATGTCCAGGGTGATGAGGGAACTTTGTAAGTTGCTGCACATAAAACAGCTACGGACATCCATTTACCATCCGGAGTGATAATTGTGTCAATGGTGTCTCCTACCTGGGTATGGCTGGACTCCTGGCTTCTGCCTCACTTGCAATATATTTGAGTGTAGTGATAGTAGGAGTAATAAAGGAATTTTGCAGCAGAAATGATGTCCAAACCTTTAGATGAAGTTCAAACGTTTCTTTACTGAAGATAACTTGTATCCAAGCAGTATACGGCCTTGGTCTCTTTGTCCCAGCAGGTTCTAGCAATCATTGGTAGGAATAAATACTTCTGCTTTAAATGTGAGCTTGCAGGATAATTTGTCTGCTTGGTAGCTCTGTAATTGTGGCAGGGATTAATCTTCTGCAATTTTCTGTAACTTCTGCTTTGTGGGGACAGACTAGCTGAGGAGGAATGGCTTCTTCGAGGTCTCTGGACTTAACTCACAGATAGATTCTCAGGAGATGCTTTCTTCCTGGAACTCTGGAGGTTGTCTGTAGTTTTCTGCTTCTTCATCCAGCTGAGGCTGAAGGGGCTCAGACTGGGAAGATGATTAAGTCTCAGACCGAGACTTGGTCCTTGCTGTCCTCCCTATACAGGGGGCAAACTATATCTGGTTCTAACTGTTTTTTCCCTCCCTTGCTGCAGGAAGATGGAATCCTCCACTTCTCTTCAGCAGGGGGGCAGAATAGAACAGGATGGTTCCACTCTGAACTGCCATAACATTAAAACCATCTCTACCAATGTTGCTGCCATCTGCTGGTATACCAGGAAAATGACTTGAACAATTGCATTTAACATAGGTTTATGCACATTAGTGGAGGATATAAGCACAATCACATCAGATGACAGTATAAAAGCTCTTAACAGATATTAGCGGGGTAGAGGCGTGTAGTAACACAACTCTGGGGTGTTATATTCCCCCTTACTTTGAATCAAGCAGTCCTCGGCTTGTGCTTGGGATAAGAGGAACAAGCTCTGGGGCACCCAATTTAATACAAAGTGCTACACATAAAGACATACAAAGACAAAATACAAAACGGCTACCCTAAGGTTCCTGCCCGCATGAGTAGGGTGTCTTAATAATAGTTTCCCTCTCGGTATACCCAGTGAACCAAAGGTCTGCACTAAGCAATCACTACTGACTGATTTTAGAGTATTTTAGCCTAATACCAAAGGAAGCATGGGGGTGTCTTTACTCTGTAATCCCACCATTGTGTAATGAAATGCCCGGAAATGGAAGGGTGGCTTTATCCTGTATTCCCTTCTCTGCACCAAAGTCAACATATAAGGCTTATAGCACGATCACTATGGTGACTACGATTAGCAAAATGGCTCTAAGGCAGTGGCCTACGCCTTAGGCAAAGGCACATAAGAGGAAGGCATGAGCTTCCCCAAACGCTTCTGTCAGTCACAGGAGGAGGGTATACTAATCCCATGAAACTCCTGAAAGACATACAAGGATGGGGGTTTAGTAGTCCCATTACCAATCCTGGCACATATAACAAACATGAAGGAGGGGTATATTATTCCCCT
The DNA here is from genome assembly GCF_014858855.1 of Bufo gargarizans. Classification (NCBI taxonomy): domain Eukaryota; kingdom Metazoa; phylum Chordata; class Amphibia; order Anura; family Bufonidae; genus Bufo; species Bufo gargarizans. Next base: position 106,506,557 of record NC_058083.1, read on the forward strand.
AGCCATTCCCGAAGCAGCGGGATTACCCTTGTAGTTGCCGGACCTGCCTGGGACTTACCACTTGTCCTACTGGGTATCTGGGATATATGACACCAGATGTAGGCCATTAGTATTAAGCGTCCAAAGAGGCAGTATAAAGAGAACAGAGCTGTACATCAAGGCACACAGAAGCAAGGTGCTACTGATCTGGCAAAAGGCAACAGTTAAGTGCAATATCAAAAAAAGTGCATAAATTCACATTGCGGCATCTGTAAAAGAGTCCATACAATGAGCATAAGTACTTGAACGTTGCTACACCTGTAAACATTTAAGCAAAATTAGTGCAATATTAGACCAGTATAAGTCACAAAGAGCTCAGGTACACATTTGAGTCTTTTCTTTGGGTGCAAGCTTGTAATGTTGCATAACTTGTAACAAGTAGAAAAAAAACACAAAAATCTAAAATCATTTGTAAGGTAAGATATGGCTTGGCTGATAGATGGAGTCCATAAAGGCCAGGCACAAAAAGGGTAGATGAAGCAGCCAATAATGTAAACAATAAACAGTAGGCAATGTTTCTTACCAGTCAAAATCTGTCCATGGCTTGGCTCCCATTGTCTCTGTAGCTAAACACTGGTTTCAAAGAATTCCCGATAACAGGCTTTACCTTTATTGGTCCGTTGGGATCTCCGCAAGGGCAGTTCCGAGTCTCCAGGGGTAGATGTAGATTCCTGGACTTGTGCAGGAAGATCAGCTGTCTGACTTAGGAGTAATCTCAGCAACTGGCATCAGGACCCGAATTTGAGGCTGGAGTAACCACTGAAGGGGGTCAAGCATGGAAGGCAATTCTGTTGGAGTCTTACTTTCTGAAGACAATGGCAGCTTGGGTAATGTATCCTCTGCTCTTGGCTGCTTCTCAACAGGTTCCTGTAGGCATTTCTTGAGCCTGTTACGATGGACTCGCTGAGTACCTTTATCCTCTCTCTGGATTTCGTAGACCTCTGATGAGGGAATGACCACTATTGTATATGGCTCATGCTCCCAGTGAATATCCAGCTTGCTTACTGGGTGATTGTTTTTTAGCCAGACCTGGTCTCCAGGCTGTAAGGGCTCAGCATGTGCACGCATATCAAAGTCCTGTTTTTGTTGGGCCTTCTCTATTTTAGAGTCCACTATTTCTTTGGCATCCTTCAGGTGCTTCTGATGCTCTTTGACCCACTCAGATTGGGGAAGGAGTGGTTCAGAGTTTGGCACAGGGACGTCGAGGGCAAGATCTGCAGGTAGACGGCCATGTCTTCCAAACATAAGGTAGAATGGAGTGTACCCAGTGGAGCAATGAGTTGTATTGTTGTACAGGTACACTAGTTCAGGGAGCAGTAACGGCCATTCGGCCCTCTTGTGAGGCGGTACAGCCTTGACCATGTTGATCAGTGTCTGGTTCATCTTTTCGCACAGCCCGTTCCTGTGAGGGTGGTATGCGGTGGGCCTCAGTTTTTTGCAGTTGTACAAGGCACAAAGTCCATAAAATAACTGAGACTCGAATGCAGATCCCTGATCATTGAGTATCTTGTCAGGACACCCATAGGGCAGAATGGAGCTCTTCCACATGGCAGCAGCTGTAGTTTTTGCAGTTAAGTCCTTTACAGGTACAGCCACAACGAACTTGGTATAGTGATCTATGATTGTCATAGCATAGACGTACCCTGATCTGCTGGGTTCCAGTTTCACGTGGTCGATGGCCACGATTTCAAGGGGACCTGTACTCATTATTGGATGAAGGGGGGCTCGTTGATAATGTCTTTCCCCTTTAGCCACAGCACAGGTGGGACACTGCCGACACCAGGTTTCAATGTCACTTCTCATGCTAATCCAGTAGAAACGTCGTCTGATGGTGGCTTCTATTTTTTGGGTTCCAAAGTGACCAGACCGATTATGGTACATGTCCATCACCATCTTAGTATCTCTTCGAGGCACCACTATCAGGTGGAGGCACCCACAGGTGACTGAATCAAGTGTTCTCCTGAGGAGCAGGTCTCTTTGTAGGAAGAGTAGTTTCTGATGTTGCCAGAGGCGAACTAGCTCTGAGTCAGCTCTCCGTTGTTGGATTCTCTCCGGTATGCGTCCACTATAAAAATTATCTAACAGTTCTCCGATGGCTCTGCTCTCTGCTTTTAGTTTTAGCCAGAACTCTTTCTCAACTGGAGGTGAGGGGTCACAGGTCTGCGGAAAACAAGTGACTTTAGAGGTCGGACGCCTAATGTGTAGGGCCTCCTGCCGGGCAAATCGGGAGTAGAATATTGGCATTTCCACATCTTCCCACTGATCATTGGTAGAAATTGGTTCTTTCTGGGCAGGTAGCCTAGACAGAGCGTCTGCATTGTCATTAGATTTTCCAGTCCGGTACTTAATGGTGAAGTTGAAGTTCGCTAGTCTAGAGGCCCATCTTTGTTCTAGAGCTCCCAGACGTGCAGTGTTCAAGTGAACCAGCGGATTATTGTCGGTGTAGACCGTGAAAGGTGTGGCAGCTAGGTAGTCCTTGAATTTCTCAGTTACAGCCCAGACCAAGGCTAGAAACGCCAGTTTGAACAAGCTGCAGTTATGGTCATTCCGCTCTGGCTCTCGTAAAGATCTGCTGGCATAGACGATGACTCTTTCAGTTCCAGCTTGTGTCCGAGATAGTACAGCTCCCAAACTTTACTTACTTGCGTCAGTATAGAGGCAAAATGGTAGCCTGTAGTCAGGGTAACCCAGGACTGGAGGTTCTGTAAGTTTTTCTTTCAACAGTTGGAAAGCAGCTTCTCTCTCTTCATTCCACTCCACCGGTATTTTGGCATTCTGATATCCTTTAGGGTGACCTTTCAGAAGCTCCTGAATAGGTTCGCAATCTGAGCGAAGTGCGGGATAAACCTCCGATAGTAACTTGCAAATCCAAGGAAGCTCTTGACCTCTTTGACTGTCTTGGGGTCGGCCAGCTTTGTACTGCAGCTATCTTGTCGGGGTCCGGTCTCACGCCATCCGCACTCACAACATGTCCCAGATATTTCACTTGGGGCTTCAATAAGTGACACTTTGAAGGTTTCACTTTCAGTTCATGTTGGATCAAAGTCTGGAACACTTCTGCCAAGTGCTGTAAATGCTCTTCGTAGGTCTTAGAGTAGACGGTCACATCATCCAGGTACAGCAATACAGTCTCAAAGTTTTTGTGCCCAAGACATCTTTCCATGAGTCTCTGGAATGTCCCAGGGGTGTTGCACAACCCAAATGGCATGTAGTTGAACTCGAACAGACCCATTGGGGTGGCAAAAACAGTTTTTTCTTTATCTTCTGGTGCCATGGGGACTTGCCAATAGCCACTGGTAAGATCCAGGGTTGAAAAGTAAGCAGCGGATCCCAGAGCTGCCAGGGACTCCTCAATTCGTGGCAGGGGGTATGCATCCTTGTGCATAATGTTGTTGATCTTACGATAGTCCACACAAAAATGGATGGTTCCATCCTTCTTTTTTACTAGGACTAAGGGGGCAGCCCAGGGGCTGTGACTATCCTGGATGACATTAACTGTCTTTATATCCTGCACCATCTTCTTCACCTGCTGGTACATGGCAGGAGGGACTGGTCTGTATCTCTCTTTGATTGGAGGATGAGTGCCAGTTTGAATGGTGTGCTGTATTAAACTAGTCTGACCATAGTCCAGAGAATGTTTGCTGAAGACTTGATGGTGTTGTTTGACTAAGTCCAGCACACTGTTGATCTGTTCGGCAGAGGTTGTGGTATCCCCAATATGTAGTTCGGTCCCCCAGGGCTGTTCCAGTGCGTCTTTGGCTTCCTCTACTGTTTGGAGTTGTTGGGCCACAGCAGTAGGGGAATCCAGGATATCCTGCTGATGGATGTGATATAGGCAGGCCACTGGGTAGTGCTTTTTTAATTTCACAGCTTCATCACCTAGATTGACTAAGTGTATGGGTACCTTTCCTTGAGACACGGTGACCACGCTCCTAGCGGCTAGGAAAAGAGGGTGATCCTGAAAATGTAGTGGTTCCACAAGGGTCTGACAATCCTGAATTTGGATACCGATGCAAGCCTTGCACCATATCAGAGTCTCTGCTCCAGGCTGGAGTTTGATAACGGGCATCCACATATCTAGGCATAAAGGCTGGATCTTTGGTACCTAGTATTCTTCCTCCCAAGGGGCGGTCCTCGACCTCAGGGGATACCCATTTAACTGACGGCAGTCCTTTTCAGTGTATCCATACCTCTGACAATGCAGGCATCAGTGTTTCCTTATGTTTTGATAACCGGGGTCTGACAACCTACCGATTGGCTGACGCTGATATTCTTGTGGACCGGGTGTAGGGCAGTTTTTGTTTGCAGAAGTCCCTTTCTCCACTTTGGGTTGTTGTTCCAGTCGCTCTAGCTGTTTCCTCATCCTCTCCAAATTCTCAGCTAAGAGGGAGTGGTCAGAGCTGCTTTGGCATCTGGAATGGGTGCCTGAGCCCCATGCTCAGCTATTTGGCTGTTAGTAGCAGGCCGTAGTGGGGGCCCTGCCTTCTTGTTTTTAGGGGGTTCAGCTTGGTGACTTTTCTCTAGGATGCCAATAGCAAGTTTCTTAAAATCCAAGAAAGGGGTATCCAGGTGCTGAGCTGACAGCATCTTTAGCTGACGTTTGAGGGATTCATCAAGGACACCTTCAATAAACTGTTCTCTGAGGGTCTCACAGGGCTTCCTGCAGAGACAGGGCAAAGTCTCTCAAAATCTCCTTTAACTGCTGCCGCTTTCCAAAGAAGCGCATTTGAAGCTCAGAGGCGGTCCTAGTCTCAAAGGTGGTACTGAGTCGGTCTAGCATCTGTTCAGCAGTTTTCCGCTCTGGCCAAGGCCAGGACTTGACCTCCCGGAGCGCAGCTCCCTGTAACTGCTGGCCAATCATGATTTCCACTTTCTGCTCCTGTAATACTGGATATAGCTTAAACGTGGCGGCTAGCATTTTATCACGGAATTCCCTGAGTGAATGGGGTTCTCCTGAGTAACTTGGGAGCCAGGGTGCCCCAAAATAGTATGGCATAGTAAGAGGCATGATGCAGGTGGCTGCCGCTGCTGCTGGTGGATCACTGCAGTCTAAGTGGGTGCTATCTTCGTTGTCAAACATGGCCCTTCATACCCAGTACCAGATTGGAGGAATCAGTATTGGCTACAATGCAATTTAGATGCAGGTTGCTATGGGCAACTGCAGCAGAATTGGTGTGTGGCTCTTTTAAGAGTCGCTGCAGCTGCTCAATTTTGGGGAGTATGGTGCTCTGGCAGACAGATTATAACCCTTAACAGTCTTTAGCAAGGTTATTTTCACAGTAGTACTCACTCAGATCCACGGATGGTGTTTCTCCAACATCCAAGGCAGAAAAGACTGTATTTTCCCTTTTTCAAGATGGCCGCCGCTTCACTTCCTGTTTGGGCAAATGCAGCGATTTCTCTGTCCTCCTGGGAACTTGTATTCAGCATTTTAGTTCCTGCTGCTGTAGGACTGGTTTCTCGGTGGAGGCGGGCTGTTTAGTTCCCTCCCCTCTGCTGGGTGGAGATATCTAAGATGGTCGATTAACCCCTGGCTCTGCCACTGTCCTGCAAACCCACACTCTTCAGCAGTAAGTACATGCAACAAAAGTCTCTTTTTCTGGGGGTTTGGTGATTACTATAGCCTGTATTATAGGCACAAAGGTAAATCCTGTTCACTGATGCCACTTATACAATGGCCAGGATACGGGTGGTTTAAGTTCTTTATTTGTCGTGACGCCAATTGCAGCGCGCGCAGGGTACTATCCCAGGGCCCTTCCAAGGTGTTATAACGCACGTCCCAGATTAGGAATGCCAGAGTGGTGTAATGGCCTATAATGTCTCTATAGGGTGGTGATAATTGTGTCAACTGTGTCTCCTACCTGGGTATGGCTGGACTTCTGGCTCACTTGCAATAAATTTGAGTGTAGTGATAGTAGGAGTAATAGAGGAATTTTGCAGCAGAAATTATGTCCAGACCTTTAGAGGAAGTTCAAACGTTTCTTTACTGAAGATAACTTCTATCCAAGCAGTATACAGCCTTGGTCTCTTGGTCCCAGCAGGTTTTAGCAATCATTGGCAGGAATAAATACTTCTGCTTTAAATCTGAGCTTACAGGATAATTTGTCTGCTTGGTAGCTCTGTAATTATGGCAGGAATTCATCTTTTTCACTTTTCTGTAACTTCTGCTTTGTGGGGACAGACTAGCTGAGGAGGAATGGCTTCTTCGAGGTCTCTGGACTTAACTCACAGATAGATTCTCAGGAGATGCTTTCTTCCTGGAACTCTGGAGGTTGTCTGTAGTTTTCTGCTTCTTCATCCAGCTGAGGCTGAAGGGGCTTAGACTGGGAATATGATTAAGGCTACTTTCACACTTGCGTTCGGAGCGGATCCGTCTGGTGTCTGCACAGTTGGATCCGCTCCTATAATGCAGACGATGGGATCCGTTCAGAACGGATCCGTCTGCATTATATTTCAGAAAAAATTCTAAGTGTGAAAGTTAGTCAGACGGATCCGTCCAGACTTTACATTGAAAGTCAATGGGGGACAGATCCGTTTGAAATTGAGCCATATTGTGGCATCTTCAAACGAATCCATCCCCATTGACTTACATTGTAAGTCTGGACGGATCCGTTTGCCTCCGCACGGCCAGGCGGACACCTTAACGCTGCAAGCAGCGTTCGGGTGTCCGCCTGCTGAGCGGAGGCCAAACGGTGCCAGACTGATGCATTCTGAGCGGATCCATTGTACGGATGCGTTCGGGGCCGCTTGTGAGCCCCTTCAAACAGAACTCACAAGCGGAGCCCCGAACGCTAGTGTGAAAGTAGCCTAAGTCTCAGACCGAGAATTGGTCCTTGCTGTGTTCCCTATACAGGGGGCAAACTATATCTGGTTCTAACCGGTTTTTCCCTCCCTTGCTGCAGGAAGATGGAATCCTCTACTTTAGCAGGGGGGGCAGAATAGAACAGGATCGTTCCACTCTGAACTGCCATAACATTAAAACCATCTCTACCAATGTTGCTGCCACCTGCTGGTATACCAGGAAAATGACTTGAACAATTGCATTTAACACAGGTTTATGTACATTTGTGGAGGATATAAGCACAATCACATCAGATGACAGTATAAAAGCTCTTAACAGATAGTAGCGGGGTAGAGGCGTGTAGTAACACAACTCTGGGGTGTTACACATGGATCAGCCAAGGTCTGTGCTGAGGATTCCACTGAACTAGACAGTGGGCTCCTGTGCAAAGAATGTACCTGCGCCTCCCCCCCTCCTAAACACACATACAAATATAAACATATATGTGCAAATAAAAAACATCTTGTGAATATGTTTACAATATGTACTGTATATATATTCTTTTCATACTAGGTCACGCCTCTAACTCTGCCCAAAGCATAACTATACACACCCAGTATCCTTAATGCCCCCACATAGTAAGTATTCCCCCTTTGTGCCAGTACATAGTAGTTATGTCCATATATGTGCCCCCTCACAGTAGTAATGGTCAGATCAGTGCCCCCTTAACAGGAAGCTAAAAAAATATACTCACCTAGTTTCTCATGATCACAGTTCAGCCGCTGGCGCTCCACAGCAGCAGCAGGATGTAGAGTCACACATAGGAGGAGGAGCACAGCAGATTCTCGGCCGCACCGCTCCTCCTCATACACAGACCAGCAGTGTGATGTGTGACACTATATCCTGCTACTGCTGTGGAGCCAGGTCCATATTTAGATTTGATGCTGCCCTAGGCACTTTAGTGCCAGCTTTCTCCCACCAATGAAGTCCATAAAAAACATATCTTTCTTAAAGTCTTCTATAACATACAGTCCTATGTAACTGACACCCATCCCCTCCCTTCAGCCCCTCTAACATACAGTCCCAGTTAAATAACATATTTCCCTCCCACTAAGCAGGGAGGAGGTATAATGGGGAGAACCACATCTCCAAGCCTTTCTCTGGAACTCACATTCATTCCATGGCATCACAGGTCTCCACTGCTAAGCGTTGCCTCTTTCTGCACTGGTCACATGACTGTGACCTCATCACAGGTCCTACCTCCACTTCCAATGCTGAAAAGATCACATAACTATGATGTCATCGAAGGTCCTTCAGCTATGGAGTGTAGACACAAACGGGCAGCAGACTCGCAGTAAGTCCTAATCAGCGATGAGGTGTCTGCAGCGGACGATCAGCTGTCACTGCTGGCACGGCGATCAGCTGTGAGTGATGCTAGCGCAGGGCGGCGCTGTCTTCAGACACTCCCTACCTCCTTCTCTCTGCTAGTGAGAGGAAGTGACATCAGAGAGAGAGAGGAAGCCTGGGAGAAATCATTCTCCGGCAGCCTGCGCGTGGAGCAGTTTCTTCTTTTTGTCTGGGAGTCGACTTCTGCAACCAACTCCGTGACTGCCTCCACACACCTGGACCTCTGAACTTAAAAAAAATGTATTTAAAACATTTGAAGTGTTTAAGAAAAAAATATTAATTGGAAGGGGGGACGGGCACGGCACTTGTTAGTATTGCACATAAAACATGCCTTTTGTATAGCTAGTATATAATAACATTTCCTATATAGTCTGTCAAAGTACAAATATTGTATTTTTTAAGTACAAAATTTGGAAAGTTGTGATTAACTCCATATGTATTGTGATACCTTGTGATTACCTACAATATTATTTAATTACAAAATATGTGCATAGTGTATACTTTATCAAAAAATTGCCGCAAGGTGCTAAAGTGTTCGGTTTGGCTTGAAGAAAAGGTGTCAACCCTACTTGGAGGGCAGTGATGGCCAGTTCGCATTGTTCGCCCACGAACATATGCGGGCTGCCATCTTTTTTCACAAGTCCAGCGAGGCACAGGTAAGGCCTTACCTGTGCCTGTGCCAAGGGCCGGCCTTAGGTGTTCAGGCGCCCTGCGCGAGCTAACCTTGTGGCGCCCCCCCACCCACCCCAAAAAAACAAACAAAAAAAAAACCTGCTTGTTGCTGGCATCATGGCATAGGCTGGCTGGCTATCCAACCAAGTAGTTACCAGCCCGCACACCCCAAAGGCCGGCCCTGGTTTGCCATCATTAATTTACCCTACTTTTCCCTCCATGGGCACAACAATGTTAGCACCTGTGCCTATAACATAGTTCAGAAGGTGCTAGAAAACACAATGGGAAGATTTATCATTCCCCCTGCACCAGAATTGTGGCACTAAGAAGCCACACATTTTTGCACAAGCTTTGTTTTGCTCACACAATTGTGACTTTTTGCTCAATCTTGCCACTTTGCTAAATTGGGCAGGGTATGGATCAGTTTTCTAGTGCATGTAAATTACTATAAGGTAACTTACCTTATAGTCCAGTTCGACAGTCTCCGGAGCAGTCCTTCAGTCTGTCTGGGCTGGGGCGGGCTGTAGTCGGCAGACCGTGACACGGTGAGTGACACAGGAACGAGCAGGATGCGAGTGGAACGCCTGCTGCTCCAGTCCTACACACTGGCCAATCAGCAGCAGGATATTTGCGCTGCGAAAAGCTGATTGGCCAGTGTGAACTGTGAAATGGTGCAGACGTGCCAGACGCACGGCACGGAGGATCATCAGGTGACAGGTCAGACACAGGGGAGGGGGCATCAGGTCAGACAGGGGAGGGGGCATCAGGTCAGACAGGGGAGGGGGCGGGGGGCCCGCCCCTGAGGGAGAACACAAGTGCTGCCTCGCCTGCCGCATATTACACTGCGAGCTGTCGGGCTGTCGGACGCCCGGCGCCCATGTTGCTATGGAGCCCTGTGCGGCCGCACAGCCCGCACTCCCCAAAGGCCGGCCCTGCCTGTGCCGCGAGCCGGTCTGAAAATAAATGCGGTCAGCGGGAGCAGGCAGTTCCGATAATAGCCCATTGAAGGCCCCCGGTGGCTCGGAACTGCCTGCTCCTGCTGACCGCACTTGTTTTCAGACCGGCTCGCGCACAGGCACAGGCACAGGTAAGGGCTTACCTGTGTCTCGCTGGACTTGTGAAAAAAGATGGCAGCCCGCATATATTTGCTGGCGAACAATGCGAACTGGCCATCACTGTGGAGGGTCCAGGCCAGGGGTGGACTGGCCATAGATCCTACAGGGAATTTTCCCAGTGGGCTGATGTCCATAGATGTGGAACATCAAGAGGCCCCTCATAGAAAAACTTTAAAGGGGGCCCCAATCCACATGACAAACTTAAGCAGCAGGTTCAGAATATGAAACATCTTGATTATTTGGTCTCCCTAATGTTTAGGGACAATGAACACAGTGACCTCACAGTGCAGGGATAATAAACACAGTGACATCACAGTACAGGGATAATGAACACAGTGACCTCACAGTACAGGGATAATGTACACAGTGATGTCACAGGACAGGGATAATGAACACAGTGACCTCACAGTACAGGGATAATGAACACAGTGACATCACAGTACAGGGATAATGAACACAGTGACATCAGAGTACAGGGATAATGTACACAGTGATGTCACAGTACAGGGATAATGAACACAGTGACCTCACAGTACAGGGAAAATGAACACAGTGACCTCACAGTACAGGGATAATGAACACAGTGACATCAGAGTACAGGGATAATGTACACAGTGATGTCACAGGACAGGGATAATGAACACAGTGACCTCACAGTACAGGGATAATGAACACAGTGATGTCACAGTACAGGGATAATTAGCACAGTGATGTCACAGGACAGGGATAATGTACACAGTGATGTCACAGTACAGGGATAATGAATACAGTGACATCACAGTACAGGGATAATGAGCACAGTGATGTCACAGTACAGGGATAATGAGCACAGTGATGTCACAGGACAGGGATAATGAACACAGTGACATCACAGTACAGGGATAATGAACACAGTGACATCACAGTACAGGGATAATAAACACAGTGATGTCACAGTACAGAGATAATGAACACAGTGACCTCACAGTACAGGGATAATGAGCACAGTGATGCCACAGTACAGGGATAATTAGCACAGTGATGTCACAGGACAGGGATAATGAATACAGTGACATCACAGTACAGGGATAATGAGCACAGTGATGTCACAGTACAGGGATAATGAGCACAGTGATGTCACAGGACAGGCCCAGGGATAATGAATACAGTGACATCACAGTACAGAGATAATGAGCACAGTGTACAGCTGAAATAAACAGTGATATCACAGTACATTACTATTTACATCCCACAGCCTTTTACAGACATTATCATCACTGGCTGTCTCCAGTGGAGCTCACAATTCCCTATCCTATGCATCAATCTGACATTTCTATCTGAATGGGTTATTTTTTTGTTATTGAGTGTACTTCTATTATATTACTGCAGGTTTGTTCCCTATTTAGTGAAATTATTCCAGTATACCAGCACTGTATCCTTTTCTTATGTCTGCCATCTTGTGGTGCGTTTTAGATACTGCAAGTGACTGAACTTATTAACCAATTCCATACAAATCCCTATAGGACATCAGTGATAACTGGGCTTAAAAGATACAGGGTGGAAAAGAATAAGGCCTCTTCCACACGGGCGTCCCGGATTTGCTCCGGATGCGTCGCGTGTGCATTGCCCGCATTTTGCACGCGCGTGATAAAAAACTAAATGTGGTACCCAGACCCGAACTTCTTCACTAAAGTTCGGATTTGGGTTGGGTGTTGTGTAGATGTTATTATTTTCCCTTATGACATGGTTATAAGGGAAAATAAAAGCATTCTTAATACAGAATGCTTACTAAAATGTTGCTTGAGGGTTTAAAAAATAAAAATTAAATTAACTTACCTTATCCACTTGATCGCGCAGTCGGCATTGTCTTCTTTCTTCTTCTTCAGGACCTGCAAAAGGATCTTTGATGACATAATCCTTCTATCTTCATTCAGCAGGACCTGCGCTGACGTCACCAAAGGTCCTTTTGCAGGTCCTGAAAGAAGAAGAAAGAAGAAGATGCCGGCTGCGCGATCAAGTGGACAAGGTGAGTTAATTATTATTATTTTTTTAACCCCTCAATGAACATTTTAGTAAGCATTCTGTATTCAGAATGCTATTATTTTCCCTTATAACCATGTTATAAGGGAAAATAATAAAATCAGAACAGAACACCGAACCCAAATCTGAACTTCAGTGAAGAAGTTCGGGTCTGGGTACCAAATTCAGTTTTTTATCACGCGCGTGCAAAACACATTGCACCCGTACAATAAAAACTGAACAACGCAACGCAATCGCAGTCAAAACTTACTGAAATTGCGCGCGCACTTGCGCGGGTTTTCCGCAATCCGCACGCGACGCATGTGGAGCAAATCCAGGATGCCCGTGTGAAAGAGGCCTAACGGTTCAGCTACATGGTGCTGTCGCCCAGTGGAATCCCAGTGAAGCAGCGCTAGCATGGAAATGAATGGCATTGCAGAGTGACTTGCACGTGTACTGTGACCGCGACCCCATAATATAAAAAAATCCAGTAGAGTACTGAAAACTGAATGGGTTTCTTTATTATCAGATATACACCAATTTTTGGAGTATAACTGGCGCAAAGGTTAATTGTGCCGCAATCTGCAACTTTTCTCTACTCACGCCAGGTCTAAAAAAGGGGGGCGGGCCGGCAGGCCCGTCTCATTTATCATTTTCTACACCTGTTTTAGGTGTAGAAAATGGTCTGAATCTACACCAGCAAGGGAGCTGGCGTCCATTTAGACAGGCGGTGGATACGCTGAAGTTGTGTAGAGGGCGGCGCCTCTACATAACTTTGGCGCAGCCCCCACCAGCAGAAAGGGGTATTAGGACCGGCGTCTAAAACTCCGGTCTCAATAAAGAACCCCTAATATTTTTTATTCTCAGAATGTATACTTTGTAACTTGATAAATGTAGATGATCTGTTATGCACATTTATTTATTTTACGCTCTTATATAGCGCTGACACATTCCACAGCGCTTTACAGACTTTGCATCACACTGTCCCCAATGGGGCTCACAATCATATTAGACTTTTTATCTGTGAAATAAATAGCATTTCATGTATGTCATATTACAATATGGAACAAAGAAGAGAAAGCGTAGTGTGTGTTTCTATTCTAAGACGTGTCTCTGTCTTTCCTCAGCTTTCAGTTTAATCTGTATTATCAGCCGTGTCTAGAAATGAAGCACAAGAAATTCCTGACTTGTTAATGACAAGCGTTACACAACATGAACAGTTTGAAAGGCATCAAGAGCATTCCCTATTTGCTGTTTATGGTTGCCTGTATTCTGTGAGTAGTATGCTCATTTATGTAACGTGAGGGAAATGCAGCAGCTCCTATGGGCGCTATATTCGCAGAATACAGGCTGCTGTACCAGCACATGCTTACTGGTGATCCTTTTACTGCAGAGATGCAGCACCAAGCAGGGAATAGCTGTGCTTCTTGTAAAGTGTAATGTATAAGTAATGTATACTAATGCCTTTCCCCTTAACACGTGTCTCCTGGACTAGGTACAATACACGTTAAAAGTTTATTTTGGATCCACAGCCCAAAGATCTAGAATTCATCGATCCTTAAGACTTCAGATGATGTGGATGTGTTTTATTACATGTCTGTATCCATATCTGCAGCTATCAGGGGGCCAAGCGGTGAGCATAGAAGTCAGTGGAGGAGATTTGCTGTTTAGCAAATAGATTCCACCTCTCATTTTCCAAACTAAGGAAAAATGAAAGGTGGATCTGATTGGTTGCTATAGATCACTAAGCCCGTTTTCCTTTACGCCAGGTTTGATAAATCTACCCCAATGTGTGTAGCTCGTTCTCCCAGTATGGATGTGAATGCAGTCATGTATCATGGGGCTGCATTCTACAGTGTAAGGGCTCATGCACACAAATGTATTTTCTTTCCTGTACATTCCATTTTTTTTGTGGACCATATGTGGGACCATTCATTTCAATGGGTCCGCGAAAAAAAATGGAAGTTACTCCGTGTCCGTTTTCGTATGTCCGTTCCGCAGAGAAATAGAACATGTCCTATTATTGTCCGCATTACGGACAAGGATTAGAACAGTTCTATTAGGGGCCAGCTGTTCCGTTCTGCAAAATACGGAATGCACACGGACATCAACCGTATTTTATGCAGATCTGTTTTTTACTGACCGCAAAATAGATATTGTCGTGTGCATGAGCCCTTAGGGATTGGATTTGAAACGTACACAGCAAATCAGCAGGGAAAGCTACAGCAGCATATGAGCATTAAATCATGTGGATTGGATACAGGTGGGGGAATCACTCGGGAAGGCATGGCTTCAGATTGGGGCACAGCGAGGGGCAAAGTTAGTTCCGGGATGAGGCCAAGGGGACTGACACAGTCCGTGTGTGACAGTCATTCACGTTTCTGGGTATCATGAAGATGGGAATAAGTGGTGCTTGCTTGGTACTGTCATGCTGCACATCTAACAATCTGCAACACAAAGCAATTTCCATGGTGAAAATTTCTGCAACATGCGGATGAAATTTGGTAAAAATCACATCTACTTGCCTGCTACTATATTCCCCTGCAGATATTCCTGGCGCAAATCTACAGCACGTTCATCCTGTGTGAATTTACGCTTACCATGAAAAACTTGTAACCCCTCAGTCTACTGGATTCAAAGCACTAAAAGTCAATTTCATATTACAAGCTACAAATAAACTATCATACGAAAAAGTCCCTTCCTCTGATTCCTGTTTTATCGGCATAATTATTGTACATATGTAAAGCTGACATGAAATAGTAGTACCTGAGCTAGTACATTAGTCATTCTGTGCAAACAGTACAGTTTTAAAATGTCCTAAATTAAAGCTTTGAGATGCATATTGTAGCTAAAATCCCCAGAAGAGAGAGCCGAGAGCCATGCCGGTAGCTGCTCCGGCCAACATTCCCATAGCCAGGTCTCCATCATTGTCATAGTATCTCTCTCTGATGATGATGTGATTAGCAGCTCCTTGTCCTGGAGGGGTAAGAAAGACAAAGTAAGTGAAAGAAATGCTGTGCACTGTCAGAACAGAACTGTATCAACTCTTAACTTACTGGTTTTCTTCCTTGATTCCAGAGGGAACATTAGATGGTATTTAGGATCATGGGTAGAACACTGACAGGGGGTGGATTTGACATTTCTGGGGCTCTTCACATAGCATGATGCCTCTTAAAGTGCTCCTCACACAATATTATGTCCCCATTACAGGGTAATGCCCCATCATGCGCCCCTATCACAGAATAATGCCCTCGTATATGATGCTGTCTTATTTGCCCTGAACAGAATATTGTGCCTCTTTAGTATCTCCAACATGACTGCTCACTTAGCCCACATTCCCATCATGGATGGAGCAGATCTTTTAGTGCAGATCTGATCTAGCCTGTCTGGCAGCTAGGTACAGCAAGCACAATGACTTCATTTCATCATGCCTACCAGCGCCAAACCACTGGTCACAGGGTGAATGGTGGAGCTTCACAATTGTATTCAACTGTACTTGTGTCCTGAGATGGCGGTGCAGATGCACCATTAGCCCTACACTTAAAGTGGACCTACAGCAGGGGGCCCCTGACCTCTGTTGCCCCATGCATTTTCATGGTTTGCATGGTGGTAAAGACTGCCACTGACCACTGACAATGGATTTTAGAGGAGGATGTAATAAAGACCAGCATGCCGTATTTTTCATTTGGCTTTCATCTTTGGCAATCACACCTTGGTCACCACTCTATTTTACTAGTAATTCTAATCTACAACATATAAATGCTTATATCCTTAAAGGCTATGTACACCTTCTGATGCATTTTTTTATGGTTGTATTTTACTCATTTTGGGCTAAAAATCATTTTTTCAATTGGTCTTTATTAAAATATTGAGCCTTTCTGTCAAAAAGGGTTAACTTTAAAGCTGCGTGG
The DNA here is from genome assembly GCF_014858855.1 of Bufo gargarizans. Taxonomy (NCBI): domain Eukaryota; kingdom Metazoa; phylum Chordata; class Amphibia; order Anura; family Bufonidae; genus Bufo; species Bufo gargarizans. Next base: position 106,522,480 of record NC_058083.1, read on the forward strand.
ATCATACTTTTTTCATGGTCATCTAATAACCCTTATCTCTAAACTATTGAAAGGTCATAAACACTTATTTAAAGGGAACCTGTCACCAGGATTTTGGCCATAGAGCTGGGGACATGGGCTGCTAGATGGCCGCTAGCACATCCGCAATACCCAGTCCCCATAGCTCTGTGTGCTTTTATTGTGTTAAAAAAACGTTTTGATCCATATGCAAATGAACCTCATATGTGTCCTGTATCCGGAGATGAGTCCAGCGGAAAGGAGCCCAGCACCGCCCCGCATCCTCCGAATCTCCTCCTTGCTGGCTGACGTCACAGAGCTGGAGCGCCGAAATCTCGCGATGCGCGAGCTAGCACATGCATAGTTCATTCCCTGTGCTGATGCCAGCACAGGGAATGAACATGATGCCGACACTGCGTATGCGTTAGCTCGCGCATCGCGAGATTTCGGCGCTCCAGCTCTGTGACATCAGCCAGCAAGGAGGAGATTCGGAGGACACGGGGCGGTGCTGGGCTCCTTTGCGCTGGACTCATCTCCGGATACAGGACACATATGAGGTTCATTTGCATATGGATAAAAACGTTTTTTTAACACAATAAAAGCACAGAGAGCTATGGGGACTGGGTATTGTGATGTGCTAGCGGTCATCTAGCAGCCCATGTCCCCAGCTCTATGGCCAAAATCCTGATGACAGGTTCCCTTTAAGCCACATTATTATCAGTAAGCTAAGAACTGAGCTATAATGGGTGACTATAATGTCGGAGATAAGGAGCCTGTCAGATTAGCTGGCCAATGGAGCAGAGAGAAAATTCATATCTTCCTACTAGAGCATCTCAGCCCTGTACAGAAAAAGGATTCCATATTTGTAATAAATACCAAATAAAAAAACGATTTTTAGCTCAAAATTAGTTCAATGCGATAATTATAAAAGAAACAATGCCTCCAAAGTTGTACATAGCCTTTAAAGGGAACCTTTTACCATGAAATGCGATGCTATCTGCAGGCAGCATTTTATAGAGCAGGACGAGCTGAGCAGATTTATATATAGTTTTGCTTATAAAGATTCAGCAAAACCTGGAATTTATGTTGTCTCACTTCAGCAAATGGCATTTATCATGTAGATTAAGTAAATACAAGTCACTTACTAATATACTGCAATTGTTCATATTGCTTCCTTTGCTGGCTGGATCATTTTTCCATCACATTAAACACTACTCGTATCCAGGGGTTAAATACGACCACCCCACAATGATGTCCGTGCTTGTACACTATAGGAAACAGTGCCAGCCTATGTGCACTCCCACAATTCCAGCCACCAGAGAGGCGGGTGCTTTTTCCTATAGTGTGCTAACACACCCACTGCTGCTGGATTACAGGGTGGTCGTGACTCCTGTAAATGACCAGTGTATAATGTGATGGAAAAGTGAATACAGCCAGCAAATGAGGCAATGTGGACAATCACAATACATTAGTAAGTGGCTTGCATTAACTTTATCTACCTGATAAATAACATTTGCTGAAGTGAGAAAATCAGTTTAAGTCTCTGCTCTTTCTGAGCTCGTTAGTACATGGGGACCATCTTATGAGTGACTGACAGCTATTTCTGTATATGCACTTATGCCAGAGAATGCTATCAATCACTGATACATCGATCAAATGAGCCTCCTAAGCTCAAAAAGAGCAAATATTTAAATGTATAAATTATACGTTTTATTGAATATTTTCCCACCACACTATATAAAAATCTCACCTTTTCCTGTTCCATAACAAGTTGTAGGGTATATTTTTTAACCAGGGGGGGGTAGTGTGCACTATTGTAGTGCCCTGGAGCAGGGGTACTTTGAAGTCTGAACGTTTGTGGAAATTTGCCCCTATTTTCCCTTTGCCAAGTCATCAACTCCTTACCCTACTGCACTTTAACCACTTACCGCTACTCTAACGCCGAAAGGCGTCATCTCTGCGGCGCTCCCAGGCTACGCTAACGCCGATTGGCGTCATCTCGCGTGAGCCGAGATTTCCTGTGAACGCGCGCACACAGGCGCGCGCGCTCACAGGAACTGAAGGTAAGCAAGTGGATCTCCAGCCTGCCAGCGGCGATCGCTCGCTGGCAGGCTGGAGATCCGAATTTTTTAACCCCTAACAGGTATATTAGACGCTGTTTTCATAACAGCGTCTAATATACCTCCTACCTGGTCCTCTGGTGGTCCCTTTTGTTAGGATCGACCACCAGAGGACTCAGGTAGGTCAGTACAGTCGCACCAAACACTACACTACACCCCCCCCCCGTCACTTATTAACCCCTTATAAACCCCTGATCACCCCATATAAACTCCCTGATCACCCCCCTGTCATTGATCACCACCCTGTCATTGATCACCCCCCCTGTCAGGCTCCGTTCAGACGTCCGCATGATTTTTACGGATCCACGGATACATGGATCGGATCCGCAAAAAGCATACGGACGTCTGAATGGAGCCTTACAGGGGGGTGATCAATGACAGGCGGGTGATCACCCATATACACTCCCTGATCACCCCCTGTCATTGATCACCGCCCTGTCATTGATCACCCCCCCTGTCAGGCTCCGTTCAGACGTCCGTATGATTTTTACGGATCCACGGATACATGGATCGGATCCGCAAAAAGCATACGGACGTCTGAATGGAGCCTTACAGGGGGGTGATCAATGACAGGCGGGTGATCACCCATATACACTCCCTGATCACCCCCTGTCATTGATCACTTCCCTGTAAGGCTCCATTCAGACGTCCGCATGATTTTTACGGATCCATGGATACATGGATCGGATCCGCAAAACACATGCGGACGTCTGAATGGAGCCTTACAGGGGGTGATCAATGACAGGCGGGTGATCACCCCCCTGTCATTGATAACCCCCCTGTAAGGCTCCATTCAGACGTCCGCATGCGTTTTGTGGATCCGATCCATGGATCCGTAAAAAATCATGCGGATGTCTGAATGGAGCCTTACAGGGGGGGTGATCAGTGACAGGGGGGTGATTACCCTGATCACCCCCTGTCATTGATAACCCCCCTGTAAGGCTCCATTCAGACGTCAGCATGCGTTTTGTGGATCCGATCCATGTATCCATGGATCCGTAAAAAATCATGCGGATGTCTGAATGGAGCCTTACAGGGGGGGTGATCAGTGACAGGGGGGTGATCACCCTGATTACCCTGATCACCCCCTGTCATTGATAACCCCCCTGTAAGGCTCTATTTAGACGTCAGCATGCGTTTTGTGGATCCGATCCATGGATCCGTAAAAAATCATGCGGATGTCTGAATGGAGCCTTACAGGGGGGTGATCAATGACAGGGGGGTGATCAATGACAGGCGGGTGATCACCCATATACACTCCCTGATCACCCCCTGTCATTGATCACCCCCCCTGTAAGGCTCCATTCAGACATCCGCATGATTTTTTACGGATCCATGGATACATGGATCGGATCCACAAAACACATGCGGATGTCTGAATGGAGCCTTACAGGGGGGGTGATCAGTGACAGGGGGGTGATCACCCTGATTACCCTGATCACCCCCTGTCATTGATAACCCCCCTGTAAGGCTCCATTCAGACGTCCGCATGCGTTTTGTGGATCCAATCCATGTATCCATGGATCCGTAAAAAATCATGCGGATGTCTGAATGGAGCCTTACAGGGGGGGTGATCAGTGACAGGGGGGTGATCACCCTGATTACCCTGATCACCCCCTGTCATTGATAACCCCCCCTGTAAGGCTCCATTCAGACGTTCGCATGCGTTCTGTGGATCCGATACATGTATCCATGGATCCGTAAAAAATCATGCGGATGTCTGAATGGAGCTTTACAGGGGGGGTGATCAGTGACAGGGGGGTGATCACCCTGATTACCCTGATCACCCCCTGTCATTGATAACCCCCCTGTAAGGCTCCATTCAGACGTCCGCATGCGTTCTGTGGATCCGATACATGTATCCATGGATCCGTAAAAAATCATGCGGATGTCTGAATGGAGCTTTACAGGGGGGGTGATCAGTGACAGGGGGGTGATCACCCTGATTACCCTGATCACCCCCTGTCATTGATAACCCCCCTGTAAGGCTCCATTCAGACGTCCGCATGCGTTTTGTGGATCCGATCCATGTATCCATGGATCCGTAAAAAATCATGCGGATGTCTGAATGGAGCCTTACAGGGGGGGTGATCAGTGACAGGGGGGTGATCACCCTGATTACCCTGATCACCCCCTGTCATTGATAACCCCCCTGTAAGGCTCCATTCAGACGTCCGCATGCGTTCTGTGGATCCGATCCATGTATCCATGGATCCGTAAAAATCATGCGGATGTCTGAATGGAGCCTTACAGGGGGGGTGATCAGTGACAGGGGGGTGATCAGGGAGTCTATATGGGTGATCACCCCCCTGTCATTGATCACCCCCCTGTCATTGATCACCCCCCCCCCCCCCCCTGGTAAGGCTCCATTCAGACATTTTTTTTGGCACAAGTTAGCGGAAATTTTTTGTTTGTTTTTCTTTTTTCTTACAAAGTCTCATATTCCACTAACTTGTGTCAAAAAATAAAATCTCACATGAACTCACCGTACCCCTCACGGAATCCAAATGCGTAAACATTTTTAGACATTTGGATCCCAGACTTCTTCTCACGCTTTAGGGCCCCTAAAAAGCCAGGGCAGTATAAATACCCCACATGTGACCCCATTTCGGAAAGAAGACACCCCAAGGTATTCCGTGAGGGGCATATTGAGTCCATGAAAGATTGAAATTTTTGTCCTAAGTTAGCGGAAAGTGAGACTTTGTGAGGAAAAAAACAAAAAAAAATCAATATCCGCTAACTTATGCAAAAAAAAAAAAAAATTCTAGGAACTCGCCAGGCCCCTCATTGAATACCTTGGGGTGTCTTCTTTCCAAAGTGGGGTCACATGTGGGGTATTTATACTGCCCTGGCTTTTTAGGGGCCCGAAAGTGTGAGAAGAAGTCTGGGATCCAAATGTCTAAAAATGCCCTCCTAAAAGGAATTTGGGCCCCTTTGCGCATCTAGGCTGCAAAAAAGTGTCACACATGTGGTATCGCCGTACTCAGGAGAAGTTGGGGAATGTGTTTTGGGGTGTCATTTTACATATACCCATGCTGGGTGAGAAAAATATCTTGGTCAAATGCCAACTTTGTATAAAAAAATGGGAAAAGTTGTCTTTTGCCAAGATATTTCTCTCACCCAGCATGGGTATATGTAAAATGACACCCCAAAACACATTCCCCAACTTCTCCTGAGTACGGCGATACCACATGTGTGACACTTTTTTGCTGCCAAGGTGGGCAAAGGGGCACATATTGCAAAGTGCACCTTTCGGATTTCACCGGCCATTTTTTACAGATTTTGATTGCAAGGTACTTCTTACACATTTGGGCCCCTAAATTGCCAGGGCAGTATAACTACGCCACAAGTGACCCCATTTTGGAAAGAAGACACCCCAAGGTATTCCGTGAGGGGCATGGCAAGTTTTTAGAATTTTTTATTTTTTGTCGCAAGTTAGTGGAATATGAGACTTTGTAAGAAAAAAATAAAATCATCATCATTTTCCGCTAACTTGTGACAAAAAATAAAAAGTTCTATGAACTCACTATGCCCATCAGCGAATACCTTAGGGTGTCTACTTTCCAAAATGGGGTCATTTGTGGGGTTTTTCTACTGTTTGGGCATTGTAGAACCTCAGGAAACATGACAGGTGCTCAGAAAGTCAGAGCTGTTTCAAAAAGCGGAAATTCACATTTTTGTACCATAGTTTGCAAATGCTATAACTTTTACCCAAACCATTTTTTTTTGCCCAAACATTTTTTTTTTTATCAAAGACATGTAGAACAATAAATTTGGCGAAAAATGTATATATGGATGTCGTTTTTTTTTTGCAAAATTTTACAGCTGAAAGTGAAAAATGTCATTTTTTTGCAAAAAAAATCGTTAAATTTTGATTAATAACAAAAAAAGTAAAAATGTCAGCGGCAATAAAATACCACCAAATGAAAGCTCCATTAGTGAGAAGAAAAGGAGGTAAAATTCATTTGGGTGGTAAGTTGCATGACCGAGCAATAAACCGCTAAAGTTGTGGAGTGCCGATTTGTAAAAAAGGGCCTGGTCACTAGGGGGGTATAAACCTGTGGTCCTTAAGTGGTTAAAGGGTTAACTTGCACTGACTTATATTGTTTAATACTGTATAACTACATTTCATATATTTGTTGTGATATACTGTATATCCTGTTCATTTGCATGGCACTTTTGGGACTTTCTAGCTAATAATTAGAACCTTATAATTTCTGCAAATAAAGAAGAATATGTTTTAGAGGGAAAAAGCCAGACTTGTTTACCACCAAAACCAGACAGACTGACCATTTTGGATGTCAGGTTTAGCTATGTTATTATGTCTAAAGACTTGTTTTTGTCATTCCCATTAACGATTATTCTAATGCAAGTCTATGACAGATGAAAATTGTAACATTGTATCTATTTGGGTTGTGTTTCTTCACTCCACCCCTCCCACTAGAAGGTTCTGGTTCTGCTAGAAATTGTATATAGGGAGAGCAGTTAGAGCCCCTAGTTGTCTGCAGTTAGGGATCAGTGCTTAGAAGAAGAGACTCTGCCAGACTGCATGAGTGAGCAAAAGACGCCGAGAAAGGGATGCTGAGCTACAGACCCTGGGTCACCAGCACTGTGACCAAGGATCCAGCTGGACTACTGAGCCACAGACCCTGGGTCACCAGCATTTGGCCAGGGTACTGGCTATCTGAGAGCTAGAGGGACAACTAGCTCAGGCCTTTTCTCAGCACCAAACCTTCTGCCCAGGAAGAGACTGGAGAAGCCAGCTTAGTGCCTTGCCTGTATTGTTTTGCACTTGAGTTCCTCCGGTGAAGAAGCACACTGGTTTACTGCACACCTTCACTGAATGGGTGGCTCCACTGCTAAATATGCACTACCAAAAGGCTATGTATATGGGTAGGAAATAGATAACTGGTAGTTCTTAGTGTTTGTTGCTGGATAGTGGGCAGGCATCACTCCCTGGTTAGGGAGTTCCTGGCAGGTCAGCCTAGAATGAGGAAATGTATGTGTGTGTAAGCCAGACAAGCTGAAGCAGGAGAAAAGTAATTCTTCTCCAGGAAGACTCCTTCCCTGTAAGTTAAATCTGCCAGAAAAGCAACTTTGCTAAGAACCAACCTCTGAGGAAATGAAGCACTGAAGTATTACAGAAAGTTTAATACCATAAAGGGACAGCTCTTGGACAGATACAGTGAAGGTAACATAAGAATATGACTTTAGAATTTACTGCACATGGTTTGGGTTATATTGCTTCGGGCTTATGCCACACTACTGAGCCAGACTGGCCATCTGATCTAGAACTGCACCCCGTAACTGGGCATTGCAGAATAATATTGAGAGCATTTGCACACCTTTTGTCATTTAAAAGGATTGCATGTATCTGCAGAAAAACACTCAAGGAGCTCTACCATCATAGCATCTCTATACACAGCCTACTGCTGGTATTTGCACAGTGACTCCCATAATTTATTCAGTAAAAGAGAGACTTTCTTTTACTTTTATTTACTATAATCATGCCAGCCTGGTCATTAGACTCCATATCCGATCCAACTCCTCTGTTCTACCTTTCACCCTGTTGCTCACCTAACATTAAGGGCACCCCAGCCACCACCAGGCAGGAGACTCCAAAATCTAGTGCCCTGAGAAAAAGAAGGGTTGTGCCCTTCCATGCACTGCACTTCCCAGCCTGGGAGAACACTGGAGCAAGGAACAGCCACCCTGCCTTTTCACTCATCCCTTGGGGGCCAGCGCATATGCAAAGTGTATGCCCATGGAGCAGCCTCTCGTTTGCAGGCATAGAGTTCCTTGGAATTCAAAGATGTTGTTGTGTAGAGTGAAAGAAATCCCTTCAAGTAGAAACTTTTTCTGTTGGGCTGGCATGAGCTTGTCAGATGATAGACAGTGATCTATCACCCTGTCATTGTTCCAGAAAGCGCTCCTGCTCTATGGAGCACCTTTTGTGCCATTATTTCTTCTCCAGCTCCTGAATAAAGGCAAGGAGGGAAGTGTAAGCAGGCTTAGCAAGACCCATAGCACTTGCAGAATTGGGGCCACCCTTGGGGCACTTCCCACCTAATTTACACACAGAATAAAGGTTATTTTTCCTGGTAATGAAGAGGCCATATAGAGATATATGTGAACATATTGACAAGAGCCCTACCAAGCACTGGAAGTCGTTTAGTAGTAGACGGGCTCCCTTTAAAGTTTAGGTTCACCATAATAGCTCCTCAGAATGTCTGAAGCGTAACTTCACAACCAGACACTGACCAATGAGGGAATGCTGGGTGATGTGAGCCCAAAGCCTATAGAATTGTATATGTAGCTCTGGACTGAACCAGATTTTAATACACGCTGTTACTCAGAATCAGTACAAGATACTCAACGCACTCAACCTTTATGCAGAGTATAAAATAATGTGCTACAGTGAATTTTTTCTTGCAGTCTTATGTTGTATGGTAAATTATTGATGATGGTACCTTGCATGATTTTAACATGACAAATGTGATATTGTCAATTACATGTAAAGCTTACTATATCATGTGTGCAGAAAAACCATGTAATTACCACAATCTCTGTGTCTTTATATATACCTGTGAATATCACAGGTAGCCTGACATTGTGCAACTTTTACTCCTAGAGGGAGACAGTGAAGTCACATAAGCAAAAGTCACCAGAAACCTCTGGTCTAAAAGCAAAAGTGAAAAAATGTTTCTAATGGTGTTTTCAACTTACCTTGTGGAGGATAGGGGTAGGAAGCATATGCCTGTCCATCCCTTGTATAGATGACTTGAGATCCCTGAACTGGATAGCCCCCAGGATACTGGTCATAGCCGTACGGCTGGTAATAATACACAAGTAAGGTTAGAACATTACTACGCAGACACAATGAAAAGTTAGAGTTTTATCAATTTGACAGCAATATTTCTACATTAGAATGAGAATTATATTGGTGGATCTTCCCAATTTTGAGGAAATCTGCCAATAATCTAATATTGCTAGGCAGGCAAAACCTTCCCAAGATCTACTGATAGTAGAAAGATGGGTCATACAAGTTGGATGTGTCCTGTCTGGATAATGAATTATTTCTAAGGTGACTGTAGGTGTCAGGTAGCCATAGGCAGCAATATAATACAGGGCAAAATAGACAACCTTATATTGCTTGTATTAGCATGCCTACTGGCTCTACTGTAGTACCTATCCTATCTCCCCTGTTTTCTAGTGAGCTCACCCTTTTTGGGCTGGGTTCCCTGCTGAGTGAGTGATTTACAGGACTACATAAGGACAACAATATTATAAATATAAAATCTTGCCCCTGGAAACTGTCAGCAGACTCATGGTTGCGTATAGCGAGTCAATCAAGCTTAGCCTGAGGGGAGCACCCAAAAGACCCTTCTCCCAATCCCCAGCTCTTTTTTAAAACTATAAAATTTTCGCTGAAATCCTGAAGTTTTTTTTATGGGGACCTGTGGTTATGGCAGTGTAAATCTGATGACCTCTTCCCTTTAAACCATGGGGGAATGTATCAAGATCCAACTTTTTTAAATCAGTTTTGATTCCACTCAGAGAGAAAATGAAGACAAAATTATAAAAAATCGTATGAGGTGTCATAAATTTGTCTAAAAATGCCACCTTTTCTATGCCACCCCTCCAGCTGGTTTGCTTTTGCAATTTTTATTGTGACTTTTTTCAAAAAGTCACAATGATAAATCTGTCTAGAAACTCATTACCATACTAAACCATTACCATTTTTAACTCGCCTTTCAAAAGTGGCGAGTGAGGTGCAAAATGGCAAAAAGTCAAAAATTTTGGTGCAAAACAGCACTTGAGCCAAAATGTCTGACTTTTGTACACCAGTTTTCTGTTGTACAAACTTGATAAATTCCCCCCATGTGTTTAAAGTTTTGGGGGATTTATTAATCGATACCCCATTGGCATCATACGCACCACATTAAGAGGTACACGCCTCTTAATTATTATAGGGCATCTCAGCAGATCCGTATTCCAAAACTGAAATCAGTGCGCCGAAACTTCCTTGTATAGAGTATAATAAATATGTTGGGAGGATTGGGATGTCTATAGCCAACCCCCTCACACACACGCAGCACCCATTCCCTACCCTGCTTTACCCACTTTTTGGAAAATTGCAAGCAGGGCTCTAAATTCCCTAAAAGTCACAGAATTCTGGGCCAAAGGTTGTGACTTTTTGATGCAAGTTTTCTGGTGTACAGGGGATGATAAATGCCCCCCTTGGAGGCCTGGGGCTTAGTTTTGGGGGTATGTACCTACTTATCCACACAACTCCTTCTTCTGGAGTTGGCAGTTGTGAGCAGTGGTATAATTGATATTTTTTGACTTTTTGCTTTTTATGAAACGTGTTTTGTGTCTATGGGCAGCTGATGGCTAGGGCCATAAAGACAATAACCAGCTGACAAGGTTTCCTTCAGTTGTCTGCTGAGGTGAGCTACACTGAACACCTTTCTTAAGACATGACTATTGTATCTTCATAAAGCAGTCACGCCTTATATGAAAAGGCAATGGTGGATAGAAATACTTGATTTTACTGGTGAGATTACTATGTACTAATGCTGTCGTACTGAGGCCCTATGTCATACCAAACCTGTCAGAAAAGATCTCTTAGTGACTTACTGGAGGTGCATCAAACTGACTGTATGGAGGGGCAGGACCAAGCACACCTTCATCGTACAGTAGAGGTTGAGGCAGAATGTGCTAGTAATAGAGGAAGAAAAGGTCATTTTAATTACTATATACAGTAGTATAAGTCTGGTGTATGGATGAAGTGCTACGATTTGTGACACATCAGCACTATGACTTAGGTGCCAATAAGTTCTTATTAGCTAGTGATATCATATTAATATTAAAGGGGTAGCCTAAAAGCAGCACGTGTGTCAAAATTAAAAATAATAACAATAATAATAAAATAAACATAACTCACATGTTAAATCCCCAGTGGTCTCTTTTGTCTTTGTCTACTTTGCTGTACTTATATGTGACCACTATAGGAAGTCACTGGCTCCAGTGGTGATGCTTGAATGTATGGCACAAGTCCAGTAATTGGCTGCTGTGGTCACATGATTGTACGTGACTGTACGTGACATCACTGATGCATGGCAAGTGAGCAAAGACCACCAATGGAGAACACCAAAATGTCAGTGCTGGAGCAGTGGGGGCTTTAACAGCTGAAAGAGGACCTTTCATCAGTTTTGACATAGGCTAATTATGGTATTACCTTGTTTTTTTTTTTTTTCAAACCTCCCACTTTTCGTCTGCTGTGGTCCCCCTTTATTTTGGCGCGCTGTATTGTAATGAGCCGTAACTTCGCAAATGGGGCGGAGACGCAGTCTTCTGCTGTGGGCGTCTCCTTCTCCTTGGCTGTGAGCGAGATCCAATTAGAGCAGACCGCTCACAGCCAGGGAGAAGGAGCGAGATTCCTTGAAAAAATAAATATACACCCATGGCCTCAGTGGGGGCCGCCCTAAAAGGTAATAACATAATTAGCCTATGTCAAAACTGATGAAAGGTCCTCTTTAAGGTTATATCTCATCACATTTGTAGCTTTTGGGTGACTTTATTTAAAATTTGAGGCAAACCCTTTGATCTGTGCCCAATATATGACAGAAATGTACATCATGGTCGTATGCTAGTTTGGGGACATGTTACTGCTGAGGCCAGCCATTGGCTGCAGCAGCGCACATGACCCCGCCCATGCAGAAAGTTTACATTTGAGGACCGGAGGAACAGTGAAGAGCAGTTAAGGCCCACAGAGCTGGAACCATGTGGTAGGGAGCAGGTAAGTATATATCCCTCCACTGGATGGAGGGATTTAAAGGGTCTGGACACTTTCAGGCAATGTTTTTATGATTTCATTTTACTCATTTTGAGCTAAAAATCATTATTAAACACTTATTATAGCTAAACTTGTATCAAACTGATAAGAATATGGCTTAAATGAGTGTTAATGAGGTCAGGAGATCAGAGATAAGGCTTCATCTGACAGAACTCAGGATTGATAGCCTGCAAATTGACTGATTTTTAACACCATGTGTTGTAAATTTTTAATAAAGACAGATTGAAAAAAAATGATTTTAGCCCAAAATGAGTAAAATGCTATCATAAAAATGCCCCAAAGGTGTCCATAGCCTTTAAAAAATAATACTGTACATCATGGACAATCCCTTTAACAACACTTAGAGGGGTTATCCGGAAATACTATATTATATATTGATAACCTATCCTCAGGATAGGTCATCAATATCAGATCAGCAGAGGTCTGACACCTGGGACCCCCGTCGATCAGCTGTTAGAAGAGGCCGGGCGCTCAGTGAGTGCCACAGCTTCTTCCTAGGCCATGTGACGTCACTGTACATTGGTCACATGGCCCAGTTGCTGCTCAGCCCCCATTGAAGTGAATGTGGATGAGCTGCAATACCAAGCACAGCCACTGTACTATGCATGACGCTGTGCTTGGTGAGCTGGCTGCGCTCCCCAGAGCTCCGGTGACCGCAGCGGCTGCCTGAAACAGCTGATCGGTGTGGGCGTCGGGACTCGAACCTCCAGCGATCTGATAATGATGATCTAACCTGAAGATAAGTCATCATTATCTACAACCGGATAACCCCTTTAGGAAGCATCTTGATCTTGTGCCACCTGAGCCCTCTACCCTCTATAGATCCACTGTCGCAATGATTGCACAAGTATAAAAAATCAAGAAGGAACCACCTAGGAACAGCCTTGAAATCTGTGACAAATACATCTGCTGTTTGTAAAAATGATTTGCAGCTTATCAAATCATATATATTGTAATTGAAAACAATACATACTGTTTTAGTTTTGGCATCCTGGAGAGCAGTTTCCCAAGCTCTGAAAAAACCCAAAAACACTAAATAAATAAACTTTTTCCATTGCTCGTTTAAGGGGTTGTCCGACTAATTAATGAGGCCCCTTGAAGCCAGCAATAAAATATTAACAGAAAGTATGTAAAATTTCAGCGCCGATGCTTCCAGCGCTGCCGCTCTAATCCTCCCTGTTTTGTTTGCCTGCAGTAATGATGTTCCTGTATACAATATATTCCGTAAATTGAAAAAACTGCAGCGCTCACCTGTGCAAACACGAGGAGACACGGAATAGCTTGACCTGGACACGGCCATGTAGAAACTCCTAAAGAAAAATAGATTCCAGCTCCTCATAAAAGTAATATTTATTAGCTTCAGATTAAAAAACAGACATCATCAAGGTAGAAAAAAATATATGCAATTCACAGTGACGCGTTTCGGGCTCCTTAATTTCTGTCCTTCATCATGAATTGCATATATTTTTTTTTTCTACGTTGATGATGTCTGGTTTTTAAGCCGAAGCAAATAAATATTGCTTTTTATGAGAAGCTGGAATCTATTTTTCTTTTGGAATATATGCCGTACACCACTCAGGCTGGTGACTGGCTGCAGTGGTGTCCGGCGTATACAGGCACACAGCTGCAGCCAAGAAGATGGTATCATGGTTAAAGTGGTGAGGAGTGGACTGGTGGTTCTGGAAGCCGTGGGGAATGAGATGGCAATTTATAACAAATGATTGCTTTGGGGGAAGGGAGGAGCAGACAACCCCTTAAATCGGATAAGAACATTTCCATAGTTTCAGGTGTCATTGGTTTATATGGGACCTCGTGGCGTGGCCTAATTAAAGTCGATCTTTTAGGGTATGGCCACACGGGCAGATTTGTGGATGCAGTTTTTAAAGCCAAGACCAGGAGTAAGAGAAAGTATTAAAAACAAATATTACTTCTCTCTTCAATTCATTCTGGGTTTTGGCATCATAATCTGCATCAAAAACCTGCCCACAAAAATATCTTACATATGATCCATGAAAAAAAGTGGATACATACAAGCAGTCGTCCACACTTTCTGTGATAAGGTTTATGACTTTTCCTTCATGGCAAATAATCTGCAGGCAACAGTCCTTGGATTTCCCCTCTGGTAAATGCACATCTATCGTATAAAACAAAGGATTAAGCACAATTAAAGCAAATAGATTTCAATATATACAGTATATACAGTATATATATATATATATATATATATATATATAAAAAAGGCCCCATGCGTGTGCTTTCTGCATCCGCATTTTGTGGATACGCAATTCGCGGACCTCAAAACGGATACTGCTGTGTGCATTACATTGTACTTGTACCCCTCTCCCTCTAGCACTCCCTGGGTCTTGCATGCAGTGAAAGGAGGGCACACCCTTTTTTCCCTCGGGGGAACACCCTAGTATTGGAGCTCCTTCCCGAGCTGGAGTACTCTTAATATAATATATGTGTGGTGATAGGGTGCAAAGCAGGAGGGCAGGTGCAAGGCCGGCAAAAGGCTGATGAGGTCAAAGACCAGCCCCGTTTGGTTGCAATAAATAGTCTCTCTTTACTGAATAGATAATGGGAGTAGTAGTTCATGTAGCAACAATAGGCAGAGTTCTGCAGTATGTTACAGAGTAGGCTTCTCCCAATAGTTGTGTATAGGCGGTAACAATGATAGTAGTAATCCTCCCTCATTTTGAAATCTTTGCAAATAACCACAGGCGTGCAATTCTGTTCTCATTAACTCTTTCTGCAATTCTCAGTTGCAGGGTCAGATCTTAGGCCTCTTTCACACTGGCGTTGTCCGGATCCGGCGTGTACTCCACTTGCCGGAATTACACACCGGATCCGGAAAAACGCAAGTGTACTGAAAGCATTTGAAGACGGATCCGTCTTCAAAATGCTTTCAGTGTTACTATGGCAGCCAGGACGCTATTAAAGTCCTGGTTGCCATAGTAGGAGCGGGGAGCGGGGGAGCAGTATACCTACAGTCCGTGCGGCTCCCGGGGCGCTCCAGAATGACGTCAGAGCGCCCCATGCGCATGGATGACGTGCCATGCGATCACGTCATCCATGCGCTTGGGGCGCCCTGACGTCACTCTGGAGCGCCCCGGGAGCCCCACGGATGGTAAGTATGCTGCTCCCCCACTCCCCACTACACTTTACCATGGCTGCCAGGACTTTAGCGTCCCGGCAGCCATGGTAACCATTGAGAAAAAGCTAAACGTCGCATCTGGCAATGTGCCGAAACGACGTTTAGCTTAAGGCCGGATCCGGATCAATGCCTTTCAATGGGCATTCATTCCGGATCCGGCCTTGCGGCAAGTGTTCCGGATTTTTGGCCGGAGCAAAAAGCTCAGCATGCTGTGCTATTTGCTGCGGCCAAAAAACGTTCCGTTCCGGAATGGAAGACATCCTGATGCATCCTGAAGGACGGACTGTCCATTCAGAATGCATTAGGATAATCCTGATCAGTATTCTTCCGGCATAGAGCCCCGACGACGGAACTCTATGCCGGAAGAAAAGAACACAGATGTGAAAGAGCCCTTAGATCTTGATAGCTAGTCCGTCTCAAAGTGTGGTGGGTGCTGGAGGCTATTAACCCCTTTCCACAAGCAGTACAGTCTTAGAGCCATAAACGTGTGTTACATTACTGTCTGAATTCAGCAGAGCCCTCATGGTTCTAGACCAGGGGTGCACAACCTGCGGCCCGGGGGCCACATGCGGCCCTCGATACCATTCTGTGCGGCCCCCAAACATCTGGTAAAAGACATGTATATCTATGTCTTATGGCTTTTTACATGTATCTTTCATGTATTCTCCTATTAGATGGGAGTCCTGGAACTGTAACTAAACATTTATAGAATATACTGTATGTTCAATATGCCAAAAATACAGTATTTCAGTTGGTAATACCCCTTTAAGTTTAATTTTCAGCCCTTGGAATTGGTTCAGGCTGACAATGTGGCCCCCAACCAGAAAAGGTTGTGCACCACTGTTCTAGACCATCTGTTCTCTTTTCCACTAGGCTAGTCTCTCAGTTAAGATGTTCTCTGGCAGCTGTGTGTGTTAAATGTGAATTTCCTTGTAATTTTCCATGTTCACCAGCATGTGGCAGCAATGGATTGGTAAGGAGCTAGCTACAGTTTAGTATATCTAGGCTGGAATAGATCATTCCAGCTTAGCTCCCCCTCTGTGGAGGTGTAGACTGTTCCCACATCCTGCACTTGGGTGGAGAAGGAAGTTAGAAAGGAGTGTAGCCCACCCCCTGCTATGGTAGCCCACCAGGATCTGGTCTCGGCTGAGACATTGATCACCACCCCAGCCTGAGCCCTGCAGTCTCAGCTGGATGACAAGATAGTAGATGACCTCCAGAGTTCCAGGATGAAAGCATTCCCTGAGAATATATCTGTGAGTAAGGTCCAGAGACCTAGGAGAAGCCATATTCCTCTTCAGCTAGTCAGTCCCCATACAGCAGAAGATAGAGAGAAGTGCAGAAGCTAAATTCCTGCCACAGTTTTAGAGCTACTAAGCAGACATCTTTTCCTGCAAGTTTCAGATTTATAGAGCAGAAGATTCATTCCTGCCAAACATTGCCAAAGCCTGCTGGGACCTAAGACCAAAGCCTTACATTGATTGGATGAAAGTTATCTTCAGTAAAGTACAGTTTGAATTTGTATCTGTATTTTGCCATAGCAATCTGCACCTGCTAGGGGTTGTGCGGGCTGAATCCCCCATATTTTTTCTTCGTAGTATATATTGGAGGCGTGGCGATCTCCGAGCAGTCATGCACACCTGACCAGTTAGTATGCCCTGGAGGCTGGTTTTAAAGTCAGTATAAAACTGAGTCTGCTTACATAGCACCTATGCTGTAGACTGTTCAGGCATGCTAGGGGGTTGTAGTTTTGCAACAGCTGGAGGGCTGCAGGTTGAGCATGACTGCTGTAAAGGAACACATTTTAGCAATTGTGGCAGTGAGAAAAAGTTGTCCAAGGTTCATTGAAAGGGGTTCAGGCAGAAACCCTTCAGCGCCACTGGCCAGCCCCTTCCTGGCTGCTTTGCCACTGCCTGGCCCTGTCAATCAAAGCAGCCAGGGAGGGCCAACCACAGAAAGGACCGGAGCTTGGGTGCAACACAAGCAATTGCGACGCCCTCATTGTACCAAAGGCCTAATTTTCATGTTAAGAAGACATATCATAATGGAGCCTCTGATCAACAAAAGAAAAACATCATTTCTGTCACAAAATTACCTGTCCGGGCTCCAGCAGAGAGATCTTCAGTTTTGGCACGACCGTGTCGGGAGAGACGCACTGCAAAGCCACGCCCCCTGGTGACGCGACAGCATCCCTACCAACAGGATGCAATGCTCTGTTTCTCTCCATAAGCGGACATATGCTGGAGGCTCTGTTCCTGTGTGCTGTGTCTGACTAATGGAGCACCAAGTCATGGACCTATCAGGTTCTTATCCTTGGACTCGGTGATCTATTCAAATCCCTTGCTGGCAATTCACCCTTGCCAGTTATATGTTTTTCCTTTCTGTTTACTTCTGTTTACTATTACTTCTGTGTGTGTGTTTGGATAGTTCTTATTGTTATTGGTGCTGGCTTGCCTCTGACCTCCCTCTGTCTTGTGATTCTGTACCATGATATCCATCTGGTTCTGACTTTGGTTTGGCTATTCTGACTACTCTCCGTCCTCTGATTTTGTACCATATTGTCCTCCTGGTTTGACCTATATACATATGACTCTTCTCTGTGTGTTTATTTTCTTGCACTTTAGCAGTAAAGGGATCGTCGACCAGTTGCAGACTTGCCACTTATAGCTTGAACTGAAAGTAGGCAAGGAAAGCAGGTTAGGTCCAGTTAGGGCTTACTGTGTGTATGTGTTTCCCTGCCTACAGTGCTGACAGTTTAATTGAGATGAACTACAGTTATGTGTTTATATGAACAGTTTGATATGGAAGTCGTTAGTGCTTTGGCCTTCAGTAAAGAGGCTTAAGACCAACGCTCAGAGGCTGAAAGCCAAACACAGAGACT
Organism: Bufo gargarizans; assembly: GCF_014858855.1. NCBI lineage: Eukaryota > Metazoa > Chordata > Amphibia > Anura > Bufonidae > Bufo > Bufo gargarizans. Next base: position 106,540,491 of record NC_058083.1, read on the forward strand.
AAAGGTCAAAACACAGAGGCTGAAGGTCAAAGTACAGAGACTGTAGGCCAAAGCATGGAGGCTGTAGGCCAAGGCTCGGAGGCTGTAGGCCATATATTAGAGGTTGTATGCCAAAGCTCAGAGGCTGTACACCAACACACAGAGGCTGTAGGCTAAAGCCCAGAGGCTGTAGACCAAGGTACAGAGGCTGTAGGCCAGATCCCAGAGGTACAAGGCCCAAATGACAATGCAAGATAGAAAATATTGTTAACAAGGTCTCGATCTCCTTGTTGAACACAGGAGACATCCCAAATGACCTGCAGTGATCCCATATTAAGGTCTAGACCAACTCTTATAGGTATAGGATAACCTTTACCAGTAGAGAGAAGACAACTATAACTAATCTGAAGAATAACACAGCAAGCCTGGATTAGATACATGCATTGAGACAACTGGGAAAATATAAATAAGGAATAGCAACGGTTTTAGAAAAATCTGCATTGTAAAGCAAAAGTGACGGTTTGGGTGTGGGGTGCTGACAGATTCTATAAACATTTTTTACCAATGTTTCCATGAAGAAGACTAAGTATTCTTGGGAAAAGATGCAATAGATGACTGTCCTTACAACATCATGCTAAACTTCAGGGTCTGATGGTGAGATGCCCTGTCACCGAGCAGAATAATAAACCAATCAGAGAAAGACATTACGTTTCAAGCGGACAAGTGTCTAGAAGATCATTCAAAGACATTGATTGGAGCTCCAGAAGAGCAAAAATCTGATTAGCTGCCTCAGTTATAGGAGTTTTCCATGATTTAATATTGAGGACCTATCCTCAAGAATCAGGATATGTAATCAATATCAGATTGATGGGGTCCGAGCACTGCTTCAGATCAACTGTTTGCAGTGGCACTTCATACTCTTTGTACTATAAAAAACACAGTGCCGTCCATTGCATAGTGGCTGTACTTGGTATTGCAGCTCAGTCCCATTCACTTGAATGGAACTGAACTGCACAAAGGCTGTGTGACAGATGGACATGACGTCAGAGGCTTATAAAGAGACAGTATGGCTATTAACTATACAAATGCATCAAATCGAATGTGTACAGAACATTATAATGTCTCACAGGCAAGAATAACCATTAATACCTTTGCAGTCATTGCCCCTCCGGATAGAGATACAGTCTAACTGCATGAGGATTTTATCTTCCATGTCTTCTCTCTCCTGATCACTATAATATATTAAGTATCCATTGGACCATAGGTCAAACCAATTTTTCTTCCATCTTTTCAATATGCTGCCTGCGGAGACAATTAAGCTGTCAATATATAGTGTTTGAAACATCCTGGCAATAGTTGTAGTAGTATGTCAGTTCTTTATGTTAAAGGAAACCTGTCACTAAAAAAAAATGCAATCTGTAAGCACCATGTTATAGAGCACGAGAAGATGAGACGATTTACGGTACATATACAGGTCCTTCTCAAAAAATTAGCATATTGTGATAAAGTTCATTATTTTCTGTAATGTACTTATAAACATTAGACTTTCATATATTTTAGATTCATTACACACAACTGAAGTAGTTCAAGCCTTTTATTGTTTTAATATTGATGATTTTGGCATACAGCTCATGAAAACACAAATTTCCTATCTCAAAAAATTAGCATATTTCATCCGACCAATAAAAGAACAGTGTTTTTAATGCAAAAAAAGTCAACCTTCAAATAATTATGTTCAGTTCTGCACTCAATACTTGGTCGGGAATCCTTTTGCAGAAATGACTGCTTCAATGCGGCGTGGCATGGAGGCAATCAGCCTGTGGCACTGCTGAGGTGTTATGGAGGCCCAGGATGCTTCGATAGCGGCCTTAAGCTCATCCAGAGGGTTGGGTCTTGCGTCTCTCAACTTTCTCTTCCCAATATCCCACAGATTCTCTATGGGGTTCAGGTCAGGAGAGTTGGCAGGCCAATTGAGCCCAGTAATACCATGGTCAGTAAACCATTTACCAGTGGTGTTGGCACTGTGAGCAGGTGCCAGGTCGTGCTGAAAAATGAAATCTTCATCTCCATAAATCTTTTCAGCAGATGGAAGCATGAAGTGCTCCAAAATCTCCTGATAGCTAGCTGCATTGACCCTGCCCTTGATAAAACACAGTGGACCAACACCAGCAGCTGACATGGCACCCCAGACCATCACTGACTGTGGGTACTTGACACTGGACTTCAGGCATTTTGGCATTTCCCTCTCCCCAGTCTTCCTCCAGACTCTGGCACCTTGATTTCCGAATGACATGCAACAGTCCAGTGCTGCTTCTCTGTA